>NC_136888.1:15943919-16366419 GCF_949152265.1 Phoxinus phoxinus | reverse complement strand
AGACACAATCACAGTCAAATAATTAAGCAAAAATAATAATTACAATATAGTTCAGTATAGAAATATTATTTATTTATTTATTTACTCTGGATGTTTTTTTCACCTCAAACACAACTCAACAAGCTCTGGGGATTCTTTCCTTTAATTCCAGTTTCAATCTTCTAATACACTTACAGTAAAAATCTGTGGGATTGTACCTCATTAGCACCCCCTCCTACTAACTGTCACTGTCTGAACTATTTTGCTTTCCCGTTCCCCTTTGTTTCAGTCTCGGATTTCCTTTCATTTAGAAATATCTTTGATCAGAATGTCATCTTCACATCTAATTCAAATGCTGTTCTCTATGCAAATAACATCTGCTCACCTTTAATGAATTTGCGATGTCTATTCTTACAAACATTTACTATGGTAACCATAGTTTCCACACAAATAAAACAAACTTGATTTGAACTGGCACTTTGTTGTTGTTTTTACATTATTATTTAAATTTTTACAACCTGACATTTATTGCACTTTTTTGCTATTGTTGCATTAATTACTGTATGTATGTATACAGTATGTAGTTTAATTTAAATGAATACAGTAACAAAATAAAATGGCAGAAAACTTATTGTAATGTTTGTAGCATCTCTGATATTCATTTATAAATATAGTTTTTACAGTACTTGATGAAAAATGTGCTTACTATGGTACATTTTTGTAATGGCAACACATATATATATAGTGTGTGTGTGTGTGTTGCCATTACAAAAATGTACCATATAATTTTCTCTTTTTTGTCTTATAATGTTGAGGAAGAGCCACAGCTAAGCACAGAACACCCTCTTCCCGCTAATATGGAGGTAAAGGTAAAAAAGGAGTAAAAAAGGAAAAGGGAAAAAGCTCATTCTGCACAGCTCCTCTGCTCCGATAATGCATCACACTTCAACTCCGTCTCATCTTATGCAAAGTGACTTACAAGAGGAGGCTGGCGCCAAGAAGCATCAGCGCTCCGTCACTTGAGAGAGGGAAGCAATATTAAAAAGAGTCCCTTGACGGATGCCACAATAGCAGTGGCTTTCATTATCGCCCTGCCGCCTGTGTCAAGCCACCGTGTACCGTTCATTGTGCATGCATAGTAAATGACTATTTACCTGCCAGTGGCTTTGATAAGTCAGTCCCCTGTCTGCTGGCCCTCGTGCCCCCACCCCTCGCCCTTCCCTCCCCCTCAGCCGGACCCGGGCCGCTTGCTTGTGTGGTTCCTCCGAGCGCCCCCCTCCTCTCCCCACAATCACATTATCATGAGCTTCCCTACCGCCTCCTCTGCTAGAATTTGTAAGATTACATTTTCCACAGGTGCCGTTCTCTGGGGCTTATCAAGGAACTTTCTTTGATTGTTTCCTGCTTTTTTCCCAGTACCTCCCGTTTCCACTTCTTTTATCTCCTTCCCTCTCTGAGCCGTCCTCCCTCTCGCGCTTTCTCTGTTCCTCCTCGTCTCGCTCGTGTTCCTCGGCCTTCTTCTCCTGTCAGCGTCCCTGCTGGGGTTTTGTGTTGCGGTCGCTCTGTTTGTGCAGTCCCTTGTTTTCAAATGACATACCGGGATAGATATGCAATATTAAAGAGGGGCCTTATGAATTTTTGACATCTAATTAGTTGCTTCTCGGTTAACATATCACAGCTCACGGGGGGCAGGGCCTTCCGCCAGGGTCTCTGAAGAGCCAAATAAAAAACCCAGCCATCTTTTGCATGTTTTTCTCTAATGTAAGCAGTAATCGTTGCGCTAAGGTTAATTAATGGCCCTCGGTATTCAGGATTTTCACAGTGTATCTGGTTTGCGGTATCGTCATTTTACCAATTAGCTTATTTTTCCTCTTGAAATCTTACATTGTAACTATTTATGGATGGCACAGACCCTCAGATCACACACTTTCTCTCATCATTCACACACACATAAACAACACCTCAATATCCAGTCAGCTAGGCCAGATAAAACAAACAAAAGCAATACATAAAACTGTTTCCTTGCTCTATACTCCATGACAAGGGCCCCATCCAGAACAATGCAACCTAAGCTTCCTCTCTCACTATCCATATGCAGTAGGATCCAAAAATTGGATGAAAATGAAAATTCTTCTATTTTGCCTTTATTTTTATTTTTTCAATTCAATATATTTTTTTTAAATTATATTATCAGCACAAATTATATTATCAGCATAAAAATTGTATGGAAAAGTTGCATTTAAATAAAATTACATAAATTTCAAAATGTTTTAGTATTTGTTTTGTCGCTCTTTTGCTTTAATGACCTATTTATTTCCAGACAAGAAAAAAAAAATCCCAGATTTTTACTGTGGTCTCAGACTTTTGGACCACACTGCATTTCTCCTGTGTCTCCCTTTCTTCACATCCCAACATATTTCTGCAAGAAACTTTTCCACTCTCAATGGTAGATTCCCAAAGGTCCATGCAAGTACGCTTGGGAGTTAGTGATTTCTCTTGTAGAACAGAGCAGAACAGCACAGCACAACAGGACGAGCATCAGCAGGGTATGTAATCTGACATCGATACAGGAGGGATTCTGGATAGACTGATAAGATGTGCATCTTCCTTGGCAAATCTGTCTACAGAGTTTTAGACCGATCTCATTATCTTTAATCACTTCAAAATACCTGTTTAGTCTTCACCATACAGGTAAAAATGAATGACACTGCAAAAACCCATGTAAATACAGATGTGTCTACAAGGTTATTGCTGAAAAAGTAGCATAAAATGGTAACACTTTAGTTTAGGATCCAATTCTCACCATCAACTAGTTGCTTACTAGCATGCATGGCTGTTTATTAGTAGGCTACTTATGAAACACATATTAACGCCTTATTCTGCATGACCATATTCTACATCCCTTAATCCTACCCGATTCCCAAACTAAACAACTACCTTACAAACTAATAAGCAGTAATTAGGAGTGTATTGAGTGAAAAGTCAAAGTTAATAGTGCTTGGACCCTAATCTAATCCACTAAATGTACTACCACATTTTATCCACATTTTAGAAAAGTCACTAAATAATTCAAGTACATTATACAGTATTATTGTGGCAGACAATATGATAAAAAAGTCATGTATATTACAAAAAGTGGCATTCTATATTGTGCAATAAAACAGTATGCATACCATGACTAGAGAGTCTACTAAAAAAGAGAGAGAGAGAGAGAGAGGAAAAAAAGCTCACATTCTGTTCATTGAAAGGATAACATTTTGCGGACAGTTAGGTCTTCTTCTATGTTGCCTCTCGGCCTGACAGGGAAAGTAAACTCCAATTCCAGAGCTCTCAGAAGACCACCACCATCGTGGATACTGACGTCTCCCATAGAATAATGATCAATTAACTGATTATTCTGGTGAGGGGCCTGATTCGATAATCAGTGCGGCTATTAATCACTTTTTATCTACTAATCAGCAGCTCCTTATTCATTATGCGCTACAGATCAGGGGGGAAGCTCTAGACTGGGCCGTGTTTTCAATCACAGAGTCTTCCCTTAGATCCTGTGGTAGGTAACATGTTGCGATTGTACGATAATACCGCTCAGATCTGTCTGAACTCACGCCATGATGAATTGCAGGCACTGAGCGGAGAGCCAGGACAAGAGGAAAATGAAAACCAACTGAACTGAATTGGTGAAACACATACAGAACTAAAAGTTCACCCACAAATGAAAATTCTGTCATCATTTGCTCGCCCTCATGTCGTTCCAAAACCAACCTGACTTTTTTGCAGGGGAAAAAAAGGAGTTATCTAGCAGAACATCCCAGCAGCTTTAGTGCTTCATGCAAAAAAGAAAATCATAAAAAAAAAAAAAGTTGCTACCTTAAAAATATCAAGTACAATCACCTTTTAAGTAATTTCAACTTAAATTACATTGAACCTACTTAAAAAAATTTGTTGAATCTGGTACAACTTATAAAAAAAGTTTAAAATTGCTTAACTTATTTTGATGAGTTAAAGCAAATTTAAAAACATATGTTGTCATAGCTTATTGATCATATAATGTTTTACAGTGTGGTTGTAAGTAAATAATGACTAAACAAATTTAATGAAATTAAACAAACCTATATATAAATGTACTTATTTCAAAAATGAAATGCAATGTATTTATTGTTTGAAACAAAAAGAGATATATTCAATATGAATATTTCCAAGCAGAAGAAGCTACGAGGTAAATTGCCTGTTCGTAAAAAGACTACGACAGCACTTTACGCAGTGCATTTCCACCCATTCCCCCTTCCTAAGTGTTCACCTCATTCTAGCCCGCCTTTTGCGGCATAAACGCTTTTCTGTTATTTTTTCATTTAGCGTCAATTGACCTGACAGAATGGTTAGCAATTAAGTGATTTTTGTAATGGTCTTGGGTAATTTGCTTAGGCTTGTCAGCTGTATTTTATGAAGTCACCCTCAGCCCTGCTCTCTCGCTGGTGCATAATAGCTTATAATTTCAAAATCTTTATCCTCTGTTTCATTCTCAATAAATTAAAATTACAGGAAGTTGTTGAAGACGCTTAAATTTCCCCCTTTTTGTTCCATTCTGTCTATTTCGTAATTGACAGTAAAGGGAATCTTTTTGCTTGGGCAACCATAACATAATCACGCTTAATATGTAAACTCTGTCACACGATAAGCGGAGAAACCTGCTCGCTCGGGTTCAGCGTAAATACAGGAAGTTTTTCCGCGTAGCTAATTGGGCATATCATGTCAGAGCCATATCGCACAGAAATCATTTTTATATAGTTCACGCAAGCAACACAGACCCTTGAAAACATCAACATAATACAAGGTCAAATAACAGAGAGCAATGATATCTCTTTTATTCGTCAGGACAAAAGGGACTACAGCTTTTCTCCCGTGCTCGTATTTAAGGCCGCGTTGCATTGATGCTCTCTGCTTGTCTTGTCACTAGAAATGTTGCAAATTTCCAGCATAAAATACTTCAGCTGTCATCTGCGTGCCACCACTTTGTCAAGTAATGTTTTTCGGCTAATCATCTCAGCTTGTAATAACTCCAGCCTAACATCTGCTGTCCCCCATAACACTTCACTAATTTTTCCCTCATTCCATTGCACACCATTCGCTCCTAACACAATCTACATGTATTAGTTGATAATGACTTAGCGCTTAAAAGCAAATAGATGTCGAGGGACCAGAAAGACAGACGCTCTTACCCTACTCTGACTCCAGAAGATGAATCGAAGCCTGGGAGAGCAGAAGAAACGCTTATCAATCATATTTAATGTTTATATATGCATGTACTGACAAACTGTGACAGGACTCTTGTTGGCACAGCGAAAGCGTCTAGGCTTTGAATTTGTCCTTTCTGGGAAGACATCCCCCCCCCCCAAAAAAAGTCTTGAAAGAGTTATGACTTTCACCAAGACCCTCTGTCTTATCATTTTCCTTTATGACCTCATATTGGGAAAAATCCCCCTACTTAGGTTTTAATGGGTTTCCTTGCTGTGCTTAACATGGTTTGAAATGGCATCTCATAATAACCATATGCCTATTAAAGACATGATTGAGACAGTTACTAATGAGCAAAGTACATGCTGACTGTGTTAAGAAAATTGTTGGAGATACAATCATATTTCTCTATACTTCTAATGAGAATTTGGCAGTATTTCTAATTGGTAGAAATTGAATCCACAAATTTTAACTGTTATGACTTGCGGTTATGATCTACTTTGTTGATACAAAGTAGAAGATGAAATTGCACAGTTCTGCTTTAAATATATGGACACATTCCATTACACTTTAAATGAGAGGTGCTTTTTTGGGATGGATGTACGGTAATATAAACATGCAGTACCATTAAAAAGTTTGAGGTCAGTAAGATTTTTTTCACAAAATAAATTAATACTTTTATTCGAGGACGCATTAAATTGATTCAAATTGACCGTAAAGACATTAATAATGTCACAAAAGATTTCTATTTTAAATAAATGCTGTTCTTTTGAACTTTCATCAAAGAATCCTGAAAAAAAATGTATCAGCACATTTTCCACACAAAACAAATTAATAAATAAGCAAACTGTTTTCCACATGAATCATTTCTTGAGTAGCAAATCAGAATATCAGAATGATTTCTGATGGATGTGACACTGAAGACTTGAGTAATGGCTGCTGAAAATTCAGCTTTGCATCACAGGAATAAATTACAGTTTCAAATCTATTCACAGAGAAAACAGCTCTTTTAAATTGTAATAATATTTCACAATATTACTGTTTTTACTGTATTTTTTTTTATCAAAGAAACGCAGCCTTGGTGAGCATTTAAGACTTCTTAAAAAAAAAAGGCCAAACTTTTGAACGGTAGTGTACATTTTCAGTTTAACTGAACCACTTTTGTGTTTGGATCATGTATAATATGTCATAATGCATAAAACAAAGACAGGAAATTCTAACTTCAAAATGTGCTTTTAAAAAAACTGTGAATGTCTCAGACTTGATGGGAAAATAGGAAATAAAAAGAGATCTATACTTGCTTAAAATGTGCAATATCACATCACATCATAATGTTTTGTTTTGCACACAGAACTGATTTTAGACCTTCCTGTGTGTTTTCAGAGAGATCAGAGAACAGGAAGACAAAGAGATTTAGCCACACTTAAATTGCAATTGCAGTTCCCCCATCGACGCTCCTTTGCCCAGACACCTTTTTCATACACGACTGAACCATTCATATTCCATCTGTTCCAGCTCTCACTCTTTGGGGAGGCTGTCAATCTCGAGAAATCATGTGACACGGAAGGGATGGGAGAGAAAGATGGGGGGGGGGGGGGGGGGGGGGGGGTTGTTTCGCCGTTACGCCGCTCATGGACGCCTGACTCTTGGGACTCTACCAAGCATTGAGTGAACATTTACCTCTCCTATATATTTATAGGGAAAGAGAGAAAGGGAGGCGGGCTGGAGGGCGCCGATGTTGCCGCTGCAGCATGACCGGGAGCCAGGAGAGAGAAGACACATCTGTCACAGGATTAACTTTCCACTCCCTGGGACCTGTGTGTCAGGAGCGGCCCCTGTGTGCTGCACACACACTCTGATGACATCAGATAGAATACAAAAGCTGCCTATTGTTGGCTGATGAACACCTGTCAAAAGCTTACAGAGATTCACAAGGAACCTACAGAGTCAGACGTCCAGCCATTGCTGAAAATGATATAACAAGAGACGTCTGTGTTTAGTTTCTTTAAAACCCTTGTTTATTTGATTTACTCTTTACCTTTTAATTCTTAGAGTAGTAGAGCGAGGAGAGTAAATATCATTATCTTATAAGATATTTCTTCAACTATGGTCACTTTTGGCCCTCTCAACAATGTACAATAAAGTATATACATCCATTACAGAAGAATTGTCGGTAAAACTTTATAATAAGTATACAGTAAGTATTTACAAATCATTTGCAAACAATTAGTTTATAGTTAATTTATAGTTTATAAACTGTAGTTAATACATTAATAGATTCAAAAAGTGAGTTCTTCATTCTTCGCCACCGTAATTAACCAAGTGTTACTGTTTAATTAGCTCATGTAAAGAGTTAGATAATGCTTTGTTATTAACAACTTACTTATTAACCATAAATAGGTATCACGTTAGATTAGATAACGGAAAAAGGAAAATGTCATTAATGAAGTGCTTTAATCCAGCCTTTATTGGACATTAATTACACTAGTAGTATTAAGAGTTCCTTAAAATGTTTACAAATACATTAAGCTAATCTTATAAGAGAAACATAACCACTTAAAAAAATTAAATAACATAATGATATCAAATACGAAATGCATACAAAAACTCATTAGGCCACATTGTTAAAATACATAAATTAGGATTTACGGGAAAGAATATACAGGTTGTGCAGTATAAAATTTATTTCTATGGAAAGTTCCCATAAAACATGTAAACCCAATGTGTGTGTGTGTGTGTGTGTGTGTGTGTGTGCGTGCGTGCGTGCGTGTGATGTATTAGTAAACATTTTAAGGAGATCTTAATACTACTAATGTAATTAATGTCCAATAAAGTCTGGTTTAAAAGCACTTCATTAATGACATTTTCTGATTTTACATGATCTAATCTAACCTGAGAAGTGAGAAGTATCTGGTTAATAATTTGTCAACAAAGCATTATCGAACACTTTACATCTAACACTTTACATATTAGCTAATTAAACAATAACACTTTGTTAATTACAATGACTATGAATGAATGAATGAATGAATGAAGAATTCACTATTAATACAGTTTGTAAACTATTAATGAACTAAAAGTGATTTGTTACTGTATACTTATGAAGTGTTACCAAATTTTTTAATTTTTCTCATTTAATCTCAAATTATGTATTGTGTTTAATAGCATTCTGGATTAAAATGTTCTTTAATGAAAAATGGCAATGGTGGAAATTACATTTTTTTGGAATAAAATGTTCAATTTCTTTGGTTGTTATGCAAACATGCTCCCTTACATTCATATTCCTCTTCACAATAAACGTCCCACTAAATTCAAAAGTCAAATGAACTTATCACTGCAGGTTGGCATTTCGATTTTACTTAAATTGCGGCAGCAATTAAACTTATTACATTTTTTTTTCAATACATTCAGTTGTGTTGAGATTCTCGCCATCTAACTATCTGTGGTCTCAAGCTGAGGGCAAAATCTCTGGTGTCATTATGGTCATTTTATCTCCTGCCATTTCTCCTTGTCTCAAATCACTTACCACGTCCCTAATAGAACCTACCACAGGTGTAATTTGGCCATGAGGCTGGACTTGAGGGATTTGTTTTGCTTCTTTCTCTCAGGGACAAAATATCCCCGGTCCTGATCGCTGACCCTTGAGCCCTGTTTACAATATGGAGATGATTATGAAGGTCTCAGCTTAAATAGCCGAGGAAGTCCCAGCGGAGCGTCCTAAGCGGCCAGCGCCGGCTCCTGGCGGATTGTTTTTGTTTTGGAAGCGCCCTCGCGCCACACACCCCTCCTCCTGTCTGTCTCGTTCTCTCTCTCCGGCCTGCAGGGCATTAAGATGCCCATGAATTAATGAAGAACACAGAGGTAATTAAACGAGGTGGTGACGGGCTCCTCTGAGCTTTCAGAGGGACAGAAGGTCCTCTCGGGCCCCTCCCTGCCTGCAGGTTGCTACGTGCACTACGGGCTTGATTGGCCTGCTGGGCAAAGGGGCAGATTGCAGAGAGGCATCACCTGTGGCACAGGAACCCCTCCCAGGGCCCTCCCCAGGCTGCTGGGTCACGCGGCCTGGTCTAAACACCCCCTGTGGGCCAAAGAGGAGAAAACAACAAGAGAAGGATGCAGAGAGCAACAGGGCCACTTCCCCAGATTATTGCACCATGCTGGCCTGTTTACACTGAGCCGTGATGGACAGCTAGCAGGCAGCAATTGCCCTTTTATCAGACTTACCTCTCACAGACCAGCGCCACTTTTACGTGTGCCTCAGAACGCCGCGGCGGCAGAGAGCTGTAATGGACCTGCCTGCCGTTTCAATAACAAGCTTTTTGAAACCTCGTGCAACAAAGCGCTGCTGCTATCTTGCATCACTCCGAGTGACTTGCTTGAACTTCTTCGCCTTTTAAAGGGATAGTCCACCTATAAACGAAAATTATATAATCATTTACTCACCATCATGTCGTTCCAAACTTACTGTATGACTTACTTTCTTGTGGAACTCAAAAGCTATTTTGAAGAATGTTGTTAACCAAACAGTTTTCGTTTCCATTGAATGGACAAAAAAAATAAAAATACAACGAAAGGCAATGGGAAACGAAACTGTTTGTTTACCAAAAGGACTTGAGGGTGAGTAAATGATGACAGAACTTTCCTTTTTTTGGTGGACTATCCATTTAAGAACAATATTTTACCCATTTCAAACACAGTACCTTGCAGTGTAATGTAGCACACAGCTGCAAATCAGATGTATATCATATTATATAATATAACCATTTTATTAATATAATTTTCTGCAGGTTACATATCATCTGACTTAATTTAGCTGGACAATAACTTTTTTCTAGAGCTGCAGTTAAGCCGAAACAATCTCTGTTCCATTAATTTCCTATCATCACTGTAAAGCTGCTTTGAAACCATCTGTACTGTTAAAAGTGCTATATAAATGAAGGTGGCTTGACATTATGCCAGTAGTTGGCAACAAGTGAATCTTGTTTTGAGTGAATCAATGAATCATTTATTCAAACGATTCGTAGAGAATTTTTTTCCCTTTAAGAACAATATTTTACCCATTTTAAACATAAAGCATATACCAGCACACACCCAAGATGTGATGACCCCGGCCTACATGGTAGCACGTATCTTGCCGTATGCTGTAACACACAGCTACAACAGATGTGCTATGAGCATTTCGAAACATGGATTAAAATGTGCCGTTGACAACGTTTGCAAAGTTTAGAAGGCGATAATGGGAAAGTTTAGGATGCGACTGCTCGCTTTTGCACGCACCCTCACAGATCTCTCGCCTGTCCCACGAGGGGCATCTTTCTCGCGCCGTGTGAGGGACCAAAAAAGACGAGGGCGTTGGGCGATCCAGCGACTCCGGGCTCCTGAGACCGACCTGTATTCTGTTTATTTGTTCTCCGACTGCAGTCTGGATAATCATCTGTATAAACGCTCAGTTCCCACTTGTGCTCGGAACGCTCTCCCGTCCACGCACCGCCCCTAAGGAGGATCTCCCAGGGAGACGGAACATGTGCACAATCAGGAGGCAGGTACAGCCTTTGTCAAGCACTGCTGAGGGAATTGTGCAGCATGGAGGTTGTTTGCCTGACACAGAGGTCCTCATCATGCCTCTCTCCATCTGCCAACGCTTTGCGTCTCTGCGTCCCTTTGTGCCGCCTCACAAAATATTTGGACGTTGTTGCCTTCAGCCTTGGAAGAGCTGTAAACAATGTGTGCTATTCAAAAATGAGAAAAATGAAAAGTTTAGAATAAGAGGTTCATGGGTAAAAGTGCATTTAACAAGAGATGGCGTCCATGTGTGTCATATTATCATCTTACTGACAGAGACCTCCAGTTCCACCACTACATTTCTATAAATCGTAGAAATTTAGGGGGCACTGGGTCTAGTTGTCACATGGGGAAGTTGCAACGCCATCTCACGACCAATTCGTACGAGTTAGTATAGAGAGCCTAAGTCCCGCCCCTCCGCTTCCGGCTCATCGGACCTTATTTCGGAAAAAATATGTATGGTAGTCAATGGCGAGAGACAACTTATCTTTTTATTCCGTCCGAACTGTGCCCTGAATTACACATAAGATTTTTGTCAATTTAAAAGATAATTATGAAAGTCAAGAAAGTTGCAGTTTGTCATAAAACAGAAGAGTAACGTTTAGTTTTATGTGAAAATCACTCAATGAACTACAGTACATCTCTCGTCTCGCACTGTAAGTCACCGTTGCTTGTATGTGTGCAGTCTGGTACAAAACACTCAGGCATGACGGCGTAACATTACGATTATAACGTAAGACTATAGAAAAAAATGACGGACGTTAGCTTCAATAAAGTTAGCTTCATTCATTGAGAGAAAAGGTATCACGTCACATGTGCGCCTTTTGGGTTTGTAGTCTTTGTAATTACGTATTTTCACAGTCTTATACCTCAACAGTTTTACATCAAACTGCGACTTTCTTGACTTTAAAATGTATCTTTTAAATTGACAAACATCATATTTGTAATTCAGGGCACAATTCAAACGAGATCAAAATATTTGTTGTCTCTCGCCATTGACTACCATACAACATTTTTCCGAATTAAGGTCCCATGGTGGTCCACCGGAAGGGGAGGGACTTAGGCTCTCTATAATGTGGCTGATTAATACGAATTCGTAAGACCTCATTCATATGAATTTGTACGATTTGTCTAAACCCCAGTGACGGTTAGGTTTAGGGGCGGGGTCAGGGGTAGGTCATTCGTGCGAATTCATACAAATTGGGCAACTTGTAAAATATGTACGATTTAGCAAAAATCCTACAAATTAGTACGAGTGAGGTCGTATGAATTTGTACGAATTAGCCACCTCGTAAAATTCGAACGAATTGCCGTGAGATCAGGTTGGAAGTTGTCACACAGGGCTAAATCTCCGAAAACTAAAAGGGTTTGAATCAAAAGTCCAACTGCACAAATGTGTATTATTAACAGTGGTTATATATTGGTTTCAAACATTTAGTTCAAAATATTCTCCACCTGCACAGCTCAAAAATCCAACTACAGCAGTTAACAAACTATAAAAGTAGTTCCTGTAGCTCAAACAGTAGAGCCAGAGATTGTAGAGGGTCTGTATCTTTTACCAGAAAGCGTAACGGCTAACTTGCATCACGTGAGGCACCTCAGCCTATCGTGTAATGGCAGTGATAGGTGCCCGCAGTCCAAAATTGTATAACAGTCTTAATCAGTTTCTTGTGGATTAGCACGTTGGTCTTGTGAATAAATGTTCTATATTTGGTGTTATATATCGGTAGTAAACATACAGTAGGACTGCATTGTTTGTGAAATGTGCAATACTGTGGAAAAAGAGAATGAATATATCTATTAGCTGCAAAGTACTAGTCACTGCAGGGCGCATAAAACTACATTTATTACACTAAAAAACTTTAATACATATTTAATTAATTCATATTAATTACATGTATTTTTATACCATCAATCATTAAAAATCGTTATATCTTCATCATTAGCAGTCATAAATCATTACAATACAAGACTAACCTGGCAGTGATAGAGAAAAGACTTGGCAACACAATTTCCTCACAAAAGCGATTTATTCATGCAATGTAGTCCATAAAAAAAATAAAAACTGTCTCATCTGGTCTCTGGTCTCCTTCCCTGCGTACTGCCACAGCGTTAGAATTAGCCGTTACAATTTTTTGGCTAAAGGTTGCAGGCTTGCCTTCTAGTGACCTTGGCTAAAGCACGGCTAGCAATGCCAAGGTCAAGAGTTCGACAAAATTCTAAAATGAACAAACCTGAATGCTATGTAAGTCACTTTGAATAAAAGCACTAGTAAATGACGCCTATGTTCGGAACTAAACAAAGAAACTGGCAATAAAATGTAAGTTACTTAATATTAACTTTTTGTTCAATGAACTGTTGTATAAAAGTTATATCACGCAATAATACTGCCTCTTTATAACGGCAACTTCACTTTTTAGAAAATGCCCAAGCTGTCATTGTTGTAGTATAATGGAGGCTTGACAATAATTTTGTATTTCATAATTGTTTTATTGCTTACATTTTTCTGAAAAGCCTGTAATAAGCTGTTTAAGGGCAGGTTTCCATTGTGACAACTTAAAGTGCCCCATAAAATGAACATTTACTACACATTTCCAATAATGGTACAAATGTTCAAAAGGGATTTTCTGTATCTAAGACTCATATGTATCCATGCAGAGAAGTAAACTGAGCCTACGAACATTTCAATGTAGTAAAACATGCAACAACTAGTCTAGTCAATACACAGCTTTTAAAGTGCCGTGAAGAAAAGTAAAGAAAAGAAAAAGCTAGTCCCAGAAAACTGCAGTACACCCCATCTTTGGACAATTGGCTGGGTCTGGACATGGAGTAGAGAAATGTTCTGATTATGAGGAGAACAGGTGCGGGAGAGACCACTCCTGGGACCCTCAGACAGCCACTGGCCCTTCTATGGGGACTGCATTTGTGTGTGCGCGAGCGTGTTGATAGGGGACGGGGAAGAGGGGCGAGAGCTCAGCTCATTAGAAAGCTTTTGCTTCTGCTAACTCACTTGTCCCATGGGAGACAGCTAATCACCACAAAGGGACCTAAAGTCAGTTAAAGCAGGATGTAGGATGCTTATTTACAGACCTCTTTCTCTCTATTTCCCTCTCTCTCCCTGCTCTTTCCCTCCATTTGCCATTTATTCACATCATTTGAGGAGATTTATGCAAGCGCTTCAAAGAGGGCAATACATTAAAACAAAATACATGGAAATTAAATACGTGTAAATACTAAACAAACCAATGCATGCAGGTTTACATTATTAAGTGTTCATTGAAACCGCCTCAAATTATTAAGGTGATGGATCATTCTTACATTATGTTCTAAATTAATTAAAAAAAAAAAAAACTTTTGTAAATGATAAATAGAAAAAGAGCATATTAATTCTGACAAAATATTAATACTGATTATAACACTTTTTTATGTATTCGTACTGTGTATATACAGTATACACACACACACACACACACACACACACACACACACACACACACACACACACACACACACACACACGAAGCTGAACAAGGCCATTGGGTCTCCTTATCTCTTCTATTGCTGTTGATTGTGTTGTTATTGGTATTTTTGTTGACCACAGGAACGCTCATTTAATAGTTTTGGGGTTTGAGGTTCTGGCCCTAACAGTGGTCAACATGCTGCGGTCGCCACATAATTAGTACAACACAATGAAACCAGACTGATCTTCAGGCCTTATAATGACCTGCATCAATTCTAAAGTGCAAATATTAAAGGTATTCAATGCCTTTTTTTCCCCCAGCTGCATTTGGATGTTTTCTTTGTTTACTTCCCCATGACATCACATGTAATTGGATCGTGGCATGGCTGTATCATTGTTTCCCTGTCAACCTTAACTTGTGTCCGTGAATGAGCCATCATCATTTTCACATCCAATTAAAAGTTATAGAACTCCATTATGAAACTTCCACTTGTCTGTATCCAACCAAAACGACCACAATTTAAGTTATTAACTGATATCCATTCAGCCTTGCTTATTTCCCAATAGGAAGTGAAACAGTGTTTTAAGCTAAAATGTTTCTTGGTTCCCTTCCAAAACCATTGCCAGGTCTGTTTACGGTTTGGTGTTCGAGATTAATACCTAACCAACGGTCTCCAACCGCATCAGATGATCATTCTTCTTAATGAAGGTCATGTATAGCAAAATGTTAACACAGGGGCTCAGGAGAAAATGAGCATTCTTCTTAAAGATGGCCATAGAGTTGATACTTCTTCATAAAATGACGGTCCTCTCACAGGAAACCGCTTTGTATTCAGCAAAGCTTCGCCTCTGCCGGTCAAAGACTGTTTGCTTGTGTTCACCGAGGTGGAGAGATCACATATAGGAGTGGGTATCAGTCTCCTCCAAACAGCAAGTCTCTTTATCAATTTGCTAAACACACACAGTCTAATCCCGGGGGGCCTCCTGTGGCTGCAGATATAAATTTAAGAGGATAATTAGACCCACGCGAGGGGGCACTCCACAGGACAGGAAAGAGGACGGCAGGCAGCGGCCAGAGAGGAGATCTCCCTCTTCCACAAGTGCCCGGCTGGTGCTGGCAAAGCCTCTGCCACCCCTGGAGCCTCGCAGGTGCTAACTGATTTATATCTGTTCATAAATGTTTAACCTTTTTTTTCATCCAAAGGAAAGGGCATCTTATCTCTCTCCCCAGTTCTGTTAATTGAGTATATGATTAGAGCCTGCTGTTTGACTCGACAAGTCCCCTCTTTTGTTGCTAACAGGAAGGCCAAAGGACACAACTGAGGGAGTGTCACTGTCGCCATAGGTCCCCTTCTCTGATGAGGACAAATGCTTCTTTTTTTTAACCTGTGATTCCCTTTGCTACCATATAAACTCATGGGAGATATATAAACGTTAATAACATTTATTTCATCAACGCTATTTTATATTACACTCTGTAAAGAATAAGGTACATAAAAGTTTTAGAGTTGCTACAAATTGTTTTTAGCTGCCAAGACTTATAATGTGCCATAATCTTAACAAGTGCCTATTTATGTTGAGAAGATTTCTTTAAGGTACATTTTAAGAAGTTTCTATACAAATAGGTCTTGTCATAAGTCTCATAACAAATATTATGTGCTTCACCTGACGCTTTTCTTCATTGAAAAAAACAACACTCGTCTTAAAATATTGGCCACACATGCACTACCATTCAAACATTTAGAATCGGTATAAGTCTCATGATCATAAAGGCTGCTTTACGTGATCAAAATACATTGAAAACAGTTTGAGACAACAGTCATTACTAGTCTACAATGTCAAATGTGCCTTTACTGTGACTTTTGATCAATTTAATCATTGCTAAATAAAAGTATTAATTTATTGCTAAAAAAATACAAATAAAAATGAATAAATAAAAGTATTACTGACACCAAACTTTACGTAAACGTTTGTGTAATGTTACACAAACCATGTTCCCGTTCACCATCTCAGAGTCAGACAGCTGCCTTCTAAAAATCATCAGAAACACTTTGAACAACTCAGAACGTTAGTGGAGAAAGGTATTTAGTTCATCATAACATCGTAATATACATCATACTTCCGCTATATTGCTTAATCCCAATTTTCATATCAACAGAAAAGAACACCTGGATAACCTGGCTTCTCTAGCGACTCCCCTGCTAGTACGCAGTTAATTATATGCTAAAGCCCACCGGCACGTTGACGTGATTGGTTGGCTACAAGGTAGTTTGTGATGTCAACACCAGCGATTTCAAACCGCGTTTTTGAGCTTTGGTTCACTGCAGTTTTAAGGAGAAAATACTCAGCAATGGTGCTGACATGAATTGTCTTAAAGCACATGGAACACCACATATAAAGAACATGAAAAACTTGATTTTCACCACAGGGGGACTTTAAGACATGGTACACGAAAAACAACAAGGGTAACAACCTGTTAACTCATTTTGAGAAGTGAAAAACACTCATCCTGACATCACAAGACAAGTTACTAAAAATCACAACACAATGGAAGTCAAACAATGCAGCCTTATTATTATGACAGAAAGATGCAAATGTGAATTGACTACAACACCCTTATTTCCCAGAAAATACCAAACTAAAAATGTTGGTAGAACATAATAGTAACAGACGCAACAAAAAAAACCCAAAAAAAAACAGCATTGAAATAAATCCTTGGATATTTTTTTCAGCTTTATTATAAATTCATACAGTGCAAACTGGCCTTTGTTAAAAAGGTCAATATTCAAGGTCAACAGCAATTTTACCTGAATTTCTATAACAAAGTATAACAAATCCATCCTCATTGTTGTCGCACTAAATGTTCCGTATTGTTGAGTGAGTTCCAATAGGCAGAGCAAGAGCTCAGGAACACCACTGACAGTCTTTAAATCACCATCTCCACTGGTTTGCTCATGTAACTCAGCATATCTATCCAGTCTCAAAACAACCAGAGGCATTGTCAAAATATCTGAAGTTGTGAAAAAGCCTTGACAGTGTTGTTTCAACAAAAGATACATTACATTATCACTTTAACTTGGACAGTGATCCTCTTTGACAGTTTTATCACTATAACTTCATTCATGTGAATGGATGTGTGATGACGGTCACAACATCTGCAAATCACTCAAGTGTTTTCCACACAATATTTCCTCCGGCAGCCAATGAAGTATCTATTCTCACTATCTATAAGCGACTACCAAGTAGACATACGTATATCACCAATGTCATTGTGATCAGCTCCATGTTTCAAGTTATTTGAAACCAAGGCCATGTGACCCCTGTCCCAAAATGCCAAGCCCCTGTGGTCTTCCTCTGAGGTCACAATTTGAGCATCAGTGCAAGGTAAAATACGAGTCGAAACAGCGTCCACTTGAATATGCTTGATGTGCAGAATTTTTTCAGTCTTCTATTAATAGTATTCTTCAGCTGGTAGCTCTAGACTGGTGATGACATCATCACAGATGTCTGAGCCAGTGGTCAGCTCTGGTGTTGATTATTCAAGTGTTTCAGACCTCCTTAATAGCGTCTTCCTGGGAGGTGGCTGACTTTCAGAGAACAGAAGAGGGCTTAGGAAAAAAAAAATCAATAACACATGATTTATTGATCACTAAAAATGCTCCTCATTAGCCCCCCGAGTGGCCCTCTGCGTTTAACAGATGACAAAATGTCACCACTGCACTAAAACTGTCCTGGATTTCTAACACACTTTCAGAATCCCAGAGAGGAAACCTGGAGCAAGAGAAAACAAGCAACATCTAACATCCGAACAAGAGTTCTGCTAAATGAAATTGTACACACACAAACTATTTCTAATTAAAAAAATTATAGATGAAAATGGTAAGAAATTACAGTACTTAAATATAACAATCGGGTCATGTGACAAAAAACAAAACAAAACAAAAAACAATCAAGACTTAATTTTATAATAATTATTAATGCAGAATAATTACAAATATAAATTACAATAGGTTTTCAGCACTTTGTGCTTGAACACCTAATGACAGATAACATTTTAATAAAAATTATAGATGAAAATGGTGAGAAATTAGTGTGCTCAAATGTAATATAACTGGGTCATATACAAATAATTACATGCTTTTAATTTACGATTTTATTTCATAATAATTTATAATAAAGAATAATTATATATATATTACAGATTTTAATATGAAATTATGCAAATGGTGGGAAGTTACAGCACTCAAATATAATATAATTGGGTCATATACAAATACTTAATAAATAAGAATCATTAAAAATATATACAACAGATTATTAAAAAAACAGGTGAAAAGATTAAGAAATGACAGTGTAGGCTACTCAAAAATAATATAATTGGGTCATTTACAAATAATCAAAAATATAAATAAAAAAGTAATAATTAAAATCTATTACAGATTAGAATACAAAAACACTATAATGGTAAGAAAATTACAGCACTCAAATTACATCATTCAAATTTATAAATTATTTGACCATTTTAAAATGTATAAATATACTCAAATATAGCAAAAGTATACATAATAAAAGTTAGTATTTATTTAGCTTAGCTTCTCAAATGCACCTGCTAATTGCTTAAAGGCAATGTAAAGCATAGCCCATAGAGGTATTTTAACTCTACTCATTAACATTGTCAACGTTCCTTCCTACACACTGCTCTCATTGCTTGTCTTCAGAAGAAACAACTTGATGGACAGGAAGCATTTAGCATATGCATGGTTAACGCTATAGCATGTTGTCCTTTTTTTTTTTTTTTAAGAAAATGTGCCAAAACTCCTTCGGCTTACAGGCAGTAGCTGACGTTCCTTTCTGGTAGACAGACTGTGACAGAGAAAGTTTATTGGAGGATGGAAAGAGAACTGAGGATGGGGGTTAGAGAGATCAAATATCCATTTAATTAATTCAAGAAAGGGCAATAAAACTGTTTTAATTAACTCAAGGGTCAGGCTCTATACCCAAATTTCACTCCGATTAGTGGCCCATCTTTACTCCTTATGTTCCCACGATGCATATAAAACCTAATGGCATTATAGCCTAAGTGCTATCACATTTTCTTACCCTTACTCTACATGTAAAAACATTGATTATAAATAAAAACAACAGCGAATTGAAGTAGTTTGAGGATGGCAACAATACATTATCATAAATAATATTGCTCACAAATGCATGTACCTATTTTTTTATTGAATTAACTTTAGTAATACGGCCACATTTGTAGGGGAGCACAGTTTAGGAACATAGCAATGGATCACAGAAGGAGAAGGGCCTGAAAAATCCTCGTGTTCCTGCTGTCCTGCAGTGCGGCTGATCCCTCATGCGCCGGGCCGCAGAGTCCCTGACTACAGTGCTCCATCACCCAGGTCAACGTGACGCATGAAGGTGCCCCTGCTCACGGCGGGACCCTCGCAGGGATTTTCAGAAGCACAGAGCCGACGCTGCACAAGCTGATGGTCAGTGCCGTGTGATTAAACGCTCCGTTATGTCACTCTCATTAGTCATCATAGCTCTTGTGACAAGGTTTGCGTTTACCCATGATTCTCTTACACTAAGCAGCGTTGGTTTAGCTTTTGGCCTGCGAGGAATGTATCGAAGCACATATGTCCACCATTCTTGCTTTGAAAAAACTTCTTAATGAGCAAAAAGTCCATTGCCAAGTGCAAGAAAGAAAAGGACTTTAAAAAGAAGGAAAAAAGGAAAAGCATGCTCTAACTCTCCTTGACTTGCTTTTTCTGCTTTGGAGCGGCCTTAATTGCGACACATTTATGCAGAAAAAAAGGAGACTGGATTTGTTTTGTCTGTCTCGTCGATGGTCGTTTCATTGCAACAGATGCTGAAAGACAGATTTGTTCAATTTAAAATCAAAAGGTACAAGCTGGGGCTTTTATGTCCTATTTTTTCCCGTTTCTAAAGGAGCTTAATATCCTGTCATCACACTTGTATAATGTAAGTGTTTCAAGGAAGTGTTCTGAAGGTGGACTATGGGATGTTTTACATGCCGCCCAATTGCATGAATTCAAACTGTATACTGTATCGCCATTGTCAATGTAATTATCATCCATTTTCCATTTCAGCAATTGTTGTGATTGGTCATGTAACACAGTTATGCACTACACTATTAAAGCTCAGTTTGGGCTTTCAAAATACATTAGAATTCTTACACCAATATATCTTACATTGTAGCCGTGTCTCATTAGTATTCATACACAACTATTTTTGTATGTTTGGATATGCACTCATACAATATGGGCCTACTGACAGCATTTAAAATGTATTATGAATGCATTCTGTACAAACCCATATTTATATTATTTCTATCATGACAATTCTCTGAGTGTTGGACTCTCAGGCAATGGATATGACAATGTTAATATTTTTGGTCTTGGCGGAATACATTTTTATAAACTGCTGTTGCTGCTGTTATTGTGGCTGCTGTTGATTATTGCTGCTGTTGCAGAGCAAGTATGGGACTTGCTACTGCCAATATATACACAACACACTGCTGTGAGAAAGTAAGACATGCTGCTGCAGTACAATATACCAAATACCATACATGCATTTCCTGTAACAGATTTATACATGTGGAGCTGGGGAGGGTGGAGGGTTTCTGAAAACATGATGCTACAGCAAATGCTGAGCAAGTTTTTGAAGGTTGAGCAGCGAGCTCATTGGCCACTGATACAGCAGGAACCAATCGGCTGTGCCCTATAAGGAATGATGTGATTGCAAGCAGATTGAGTTAAGGATCTATCAGTCTCCGCCATCTAGAGTTTCATGACAGAATTTTGTATAAATATATTTGTATAGTTACATTTTACTATTATATCAATATGTCTATGCTTTGGCTTTCACAAATTAGGTTAAAATATGAAATGGCATTAATTAAATAAAAAAACTAAACTTCCGTGATTAATTACATTTTTTTATTATAAAAAATAGTCTCTATAGTTGTTCATATGTAAAAATGCTTACTTTTTAGATGCTGTCAATACAATAACAATGTAGATTAATAAAACAGAAATATGTGTGCTAGAACCACATTTTAGGTATGAATACCTATGATTACTAAAAAGATCATGTTGTGCAATAAAATGTTTTGGCATTCGATTATTTGTAGCCAATAAGAATCACTTTAGTATAGTCTTGGCAAAAAATAAAGAATAAAAAAATTAATTTAATTTAATTTAATTAAATACTTTGTTGGGAACACAGAGAGACTTTACAACCCTATTAAATCAATTACTGCTGTTCTCACAACCTTTAACAATATGAATTTAAAAACAAACAAATATAAAATTACATATCATTTTCACATGAGATGTAAATGAGCAGCTGACACTGGCCTGACACAGAGAGCCACAGATAATGATTCCTGCTTTATTTTGACCAACCAGTGCTTAATTAAAGCCACGTAGCTTCTGTTTGCCGCGCTACAGTCGAACCCTCGGCTCAAGCTTATTCAAATGGCAGTCCCTAAGGGACAAATCCAAACTTGGGTGAGATGGCAAGCTGTTCTGCATCACTACGGCAACACCTGCTATTACAGGTTCCGTCTGCCAGTCAACCTGGCCCAACGGGGGGCGAGCGGACCACAAAAACATTTGTACCTACAAAATTCCTGATTAGCATACCTGTGGGAATAATGGACAGAGGGAAAAGGGGGGAGAGAGAGAGAGAGAGAGAAAAAAAGATTTAGAGAGTCTTCACAGATTACACAAACAGGTTTTTTTTTTTCATCGCAGTTTATCATGCAGCAGCAAACATAATTTCTGACATGATTGCAGGAAATTTCTGCGCACTGCCACTCCTGAGGTCTCCAAAACTTACTCCCCTAAGGGCACGGGAAATCATCGGTGCACATATGTAGAACACTGTGTCTTGAAAAGCACGTTAACAAGCCTTTTGCGGCCCGTTATTCAGATCATGGTTGGGAGCCGATGCTTTCCGAGCTGTCAGTTAGTTGGGATGAGCCCCTCACCTGACATTGTACAGTTACACTTGACTGGTCCTCATAACCACCGAAATCAAACTCTCATCAAGTAAGCCATTTAATTCTAAATAATGTTTAGCATAGGCCTATACAAAACAGTCCAACCTGACACCCTCCCATTGCACATTTTTTTATGCAAGTCAAATTAATACAAATCTATGACCTGTCATTGTTATGTCCACAATTTCACTAATCAGTGTTTGTAAAGAAGAAGAAAAAAATTGTTTAAAAGAAAAGTTCACTGCATGCTTACAATGGTGATAAATGCTATGTATAAACAGATCATCAAGCTGGACCCGTGGCACAGTGGAAGCTGTTTTGTCCGGTAGGGACGCCGGTTCAAATTTAACCTGCGACATGTTTTATTCCCATTCTGCAATGTGGCAATTGTCATTGAGTGCTCTACCATGCAAATTCTCATTCTAATAAGTTCGTTCAGTTACAAAATGATTAACTGATTCATATGAATGCTGAAGAGTAATTTTAGAGAATCAGTTCATTCATGTCAGGCTCAAAAATTACTAAATCAGTATCATAAAAGTTGCCCATATGGCTCTTAATCCTGAATCAATAATGCAGAGCAATTTTGTGAACTGAACCAAATTAACTCTTGAAAAGATTTGACACAAACTAATGATATGGTCACAAATGGTCAATTCTCTCATTAATGTGCACATTATTGTGTCACGTTCTTTAGTTAACTTTTAATAATTAACTTACTGTAAGTATGTTGTTCAGAAAACTCTTCTACATAATTTAACTTTAGAAGATTTCAGATATAACTCAAAAGTCAATCGTGTTATGATATGGCTCTCTACCATACAAATTCTCACCAAAATCATTTTTTTATCTATTAAAAAAAAGTATTCACTGATTTAAAAAAAAAAATCCTTTGAATCCTTTGCTGCATCTTTTTTGTTTCAAAATATTTAAGTTAACTGCAGACTGTCACTATATTTCCATCTGATACAGTGTGTTTTGAGTATTATTACAGGTATTTTAATATAATTGACATATTTAAGTTTAACTCTGTCCATACAGATGACCCCTAATTGAGAATATTTTGCCAAATACATTTTTCTGACTAATCTAATCTGATCTATATTTAAAGGTACACTATGCAACTTTTTTTTTGTTAAAAATGTATGACATTTATATAATGAGCGAGTACACCATGAATCTATCTTCCAAATAAGTGTTTATATTCTGACTATTTTAGGCCGAGCGGGACGACAGCCACTGTGGAGTAGCCCAGTGTCTGCGTGACTCGTCATAGACATAAACAGAGAGAAGTAGCTTCGGCTACAATGTTCTTCCGCCAGACGCATGGAGATTTGTTTATTAACTGCTAGAGCTCCAAAAGTTGCATAGTGTGCCTTTAAAGAGATGCTTTTTTAAATAGCTCCACTTTAGTTTAGCTACATTAAAAAATGAGTAACCTATAGCTTTAAAAGTAGCATAAAAGACTGACAAAAGAGGCAGTAATAGTAGCAGCTTTAGCACTTCCCTAAAGATAAATAAAAAACAAACTAAATAAATCAGTTCAATCTCCGCACTCCTCCCTTCCACCCTCCTTGCTGCATCCCTGCCTGTTTTTCCAGAGAGGTGAGGACCGCCCTGTGCTCCTGAGAGAGAGGAAGCTCGCTGAGAGCGGCACGCTTCACTACAGAAACACCTGCTTTTGTTAGCTCACTACGCCACTTACTCTCACCCTCAGGGACGTGCCACGGGGAGGGAGGGGACTGAGGAGACACAAAGCAAACAATGTCTCTGAGCTCCATGTCATCTGGATGAGAAAACAGATCCACCCCCGCCTCAGAATACAGAAGGAACAGCAAAGTAGGCTAACAGTATTCAGACTTTTAGGGATGTCAACTTGAAAGTTTCTTCTGTGTGAAACATCATTCTTTCCTTTTACGTCGTTTTTCTAGACACAAACATCATTAAAGGAATACAGCACTCATATAAATTTTAGCATTTATTCACTCTTATGACGTTTCAAACCTGTATGATTTTCTTTCTTTCTTCATCATAATGGATGTGCATGAGGACTGGTGCTGTTAAGCTCCGAAATGACTAAAAAGTGCCACAAAAGAATCATAAAAGTGGTCCAAATGATTCATTGAAAAGATTTGACTCAAAACAATCATTCACTAATTAACATGCACATTATTGTTATGTCACAATTTTCAGTTTATAATGACTTAAATTAAAGTATACAAATCATTTTTAACTTTACAAGACTTCAGATACTGCGTAAAAAGTCATATGATCCCCTTTTTTATTATTTTTTATGGTACTTTTCATATCACTTTTAAGGGGTTAAGCTTGACAGCCACCGTCCTCATTCACTTTCATTGAATGGAAAAGAGTAGTCAGGGTATTCACCCAAAAAATTACATTTTGTGTTCCACAGAAGAAAGATAAATGGGTAAGTGAGTAAATATGACAAATGTTTATTTTTTATATTTTGGATGAACCATTCTTTTAATGACACAATGGTAAAATTGATGAACACCAGGCATTTTTCTCCTCTCTGTCGTCCATTACGAGAGTCCCTGTAAATATGTTCCTAATAAAGGAGTTCATCTGCAAGTATATTTTATGTTGTTTGGGAGACAGTCGCTGCGTAATATGATGTGGTTTGGGTTGTAGCACTCATCCATATTTCACTTAGGCCGCTGGGAACTGAGTGCTATGAATCCTGTAACAGTCGCAATTTAACTGTCCTTTTAACACAATTTTATTCAAAGCACCACAACAAGATGAACTATAGGCAAAAAATAAGTTTCTCATTCACAGCATCCATGTAATCCGCACATTTTCTTTTGCAAAAGGGAAATTATGTGTCTTTTTTCCAGGCCTTATCTTTTCAGAATCAATCCATTATTCGTAGCTTATTTGAAAAAGCCTTCCATCATCAATGAAGAAAGGGTGTGCTGACAATGGCATTAATTACTTTATCTAAATCATTTGCAATTAACCTTACACACCACCTTACAAATAGAGTCTTGCCAGGCCACCCCGAATGACGCCGTCTCCTACAGACAGACAGATTTCTAAAAAAGGGAAGAGAAGAAGAGAGAATGGGGGAATTTCGTGTAGAGAAAGATAAGACTGCCACTTAGTCTAAGGGCACTTGCTTTGATGACTACACATTACAGTATGATTAATTAATTTCACATTGATATAAGTTTTAATTTAACACTGATTTGTGTGTTCTGGACACGGCACTTCCTCGTTTTTGATTAGATTTCAGGTATATTAGGAAAAGCATGCTGATTGCTAATTGTCAATGTAATGTGGGAGGATAGATCCTCTTTGCTGTCCTGTGAGGAGAAAAAAAACAGGCTCTATTTAATCTTTTCTTTTGAATAACTAATAATGTGCTTTTAAAATGTGTGCATTTAACAGTGCATATATAAAATGTAACAAAATTATTGATCAGTCATTCGACAAAATGAAGCAAAATACCTACAGTATGGTGTGAATTTCATTTTATGTGTCTAGATTCAGCGAGTTCATTGACGCTGTTGGTGATCGCTGAGGAGGAAAAACACAGTCTATGCTGGAACTTTAAATGTTAATTATAATGCTGGCAGAAGAACTGAGAAGTTTGGAGCTTAATGATAAATAAAATGCAGCTGCAGTGAAGACTGCGTCTAGACCGTTACTGAAACAGCAAGACTTTCACTGGGAGAGAGAGAGAGTAAAGGAAAGAGAGATGAGAAAGTAAGAATGATAAAGAAAAGAGAAGACTACTACTAAGAAAATGAATGGAATATTTTGATGATAGTTTACAAACAGTATATTTTTTTCGATAACACTTTATTTTAAGGTGACGTAGTAACAGGTTCCTATGCACTTACTATAGTAATAACAGTAAATTATGCATAACTACAAGTAACTAACCCTAAACCAGACCCTAACCGTAACTCTATAGTAAGTACATGTAGTTAATTCATTTTACTAAGTGCTTATTTGAGTACCAAATTCTATCCATAACATAACTTACAGTTCATGATTTAATTGAATTTTTTTGAATAAATTGTATTTCAAAATTTTCCAGATATATTGACAGTGAATGAACAGAACAAATACATCCACAAATGAGAAGGGTTTCATTTAGAGTGCTCTAATCTGCCTTAAGACCTTCTTTTCCTATCATTAATATGAACAAACTTCTGCCTCCAGTATAAAAACAAAATGTTCCGCGAACAATTTGAAAGTAAGACTTGAGATCTAACATGCAAACACACTTGTGAGTGTGCGAACGACCATCTCTTTATTAAACATGAGGCAAAGTTCCATACCTGTTTTTGGATGTAATTATATAAAGCAAAAAAAAAAAAAAAGGTGGGGGGATTTATTTATTTATCTCAGAGCTCATGGTCTCTCATGGAAAAAGGGGGGGAAAACAGCCCCGCTCTCATCTCTTTTTGATGTGTTTGCCTTCACGGCTTCTGAGCGCTCTCTAATTCCATCTGGCCACAACAGAGGCGGTGGAATGGCAAGAAAAAGCATTTCCATATGTGCAAATTAGGAGCCTGCCTCCCCAAAACTGCAGCGCCATTCCTCTGAAGTAGATAGCACTGCGGAGAGCTGCCAAGTCCTCTAATGGCAATCAAGAGGAGAGTTCTTATTGGCCTGCAGTGTCTACCTCAGGCTACAATAGTGCATTTTCATCCTGTAATTTCAGGTCTCTTTTAAAATGCAGAAATGACAGGGGGGGGAAATAAAAATAAAGCATGCAACATACAAAGAATAATAAAGCATGCAACATACAAACTTATATCATGAAACAGTGTGTGTGTGTGTGTGTGTGTGTGTGTGTGTGTGTGTGTGTGTGTGTGTGTGTGTGTGTGTGTGTGTGTGTGTGTGTGTGTGTGTGTGTGTGTGTGTGTGTGTGTGTGTGTGTGTGTGTGTGTGTGTTTTTTGAATGACATCTCTTGCACCATTAAGTTAAAGGTGCAGTAAGTAAGAAATATTCAAAATATCGTAGATCGCCACCAAAACAATAACAAACTTTCCAGCCTGGAAACGCACATTTCAAGGTAAAGCTACTGGCTGTAGAAGTGTTTTTCAGAGAAACGAGTATGTGAACTTAGCATGTTTCCTCAAAATATGCAAACATATTATGGTATATTTATGCTTTAGTAGAGTGAAAAAGTTACATACAGCACCTTAAAAGTTTGGCTCTAATCTGTAACTCACACTTTTCACTAACCAATCAATTCCTGACAGTCCTGCCCTAAATTTGGTTCTCGTTGAATATCCTTTTTTTATTCAGAAACCTTAACTTTATAGAAATAAAGTTGGTTGGGACTGCCAATTCATGTTGGTTTTAAATAATTATATTATTGTATGTGGCAATACGTCTCTTTTTTAAACACAAGTGTATACTTAGTGTAGTGCTTTATGTGCTGTTTTATTCTACAGATCTATGATTATGCAACACTTGTACTGTCTTGCATAGACAAATTAGCTTAATAAACAGTGACTATAGCCCTACAGAGTAGAGACATCAGCACTTTATTAAAGTAGAAGACTAGTTTTTGATATGTCTCTTAGTCCGCAATCCAATGTCAAGCTTGTGCTGCTCCCAAATGTACATCCGTCCTTCAGATATTTGTTTGTAACACCAGTGCTTGCTTTCAATAATATCCTGGAGTGATGCCCTGGACAGGCGAAAAAAGATCCAGCTGGCTGACATCTCAGACAGGAGAAAATGCCTCTAGTAATAAACATACAGCAAAGGGCATTGTTTTATGCAAGATCAAAAAATCACCACACACACACACGAGTTTGTAATGTCTGCATGTGCATATAGTAGCAAAAGCCAGCTTTTTTTGTTATGTTTTCCAGTTTTACATGTCCACCAAAAAGATGTACAACATGTAAAACATGTACAAATGCTAGTGTAGCACTAGCATTTGAACTTCTGCATATTATGGGATAATGGGATCACTAAATTATCTGAACTTATTCTACTTTTATATACAGTCTATAATGCTTTGTAACAAAAGAGAAAAACTTGCTGGAAAAAAACAGTCATTCACAGCTGTGTGTGTGTGTGTGTGTGTGTGTGTGTGTGTGTGTGTGTGTGTGTGTGTGTGTGTGTGTGTGTGTGTGTGTGTGTGTGTGTGTGTGTGTGTGTGTGTGTGTGTGTGTGTGTGTTAGGGTTGCCACCTTCATTGTGGCAAAATAAAGTGAATTTTACTTTTTTTTTAAACTGTTTTTGTATAAAAATATTTATTTATTTATTCATATAGCCTAAATTAAAAAATATATAAGAAATCCTCCTAAAACTATAAATCCTAAAAAAAAACTATTATGTTGTTTCAAAATTACATTTTGTTGAAACAACACAAGTGTGACTTTTCCCCCCCACACTAACATAAAAAACTG
Organism: Phoxinus phoxinus; assembly: GCF_949152265.1. Classification (NCBI taxonomy): domain Eukaryota; kingdom Metazoa; phylum Chordata; class Actinopteri; order Cypriniformes; family Leuciscidae; genus Phoxinus; species Phoxinus phoxinus. The sequence continues at coordinate 16,337,749 of NC_136888.1, read as the reverse complement.
ATATTATTCAAATTTATTAATTTTTTTTTTGTAGATCTAGAAAGTGTAGTCAACCGTGCAAAGTCTCACGCCATTTGGACAAAGATAATTTTGTATTTATTTCAGCAAACGTCATTTGGGGTCGAAAAGACCCGAACAGCGCGCAAGGGGTTAAAAAACGTGCAATCACGCAATGAGCTTCTCTACTACGAAATTGATTTCTTTATATTTGCTATTAGTATTATCCATACTGCAAAATCCTTTTGTTTTTATTCAACTATATGTGGGCCTAATGTAAAATACGCGACAAATCGCGTCCCTTATTGATTTGATACGGGACGCATCATCTTACTTGTAAATACGGGATGATTCCGTATTTTAAGGGACGGGTGGCAACCCTAGTGTGTGTGTGTGTGTGTGTGTGTGTGTGTGTGTGTGTGTGTGTGTATGTGTGTGTGTGTGTGTGTGTGTGTGTGTGTGTGTGTGTGTGTGTGAACTGAGGCAATTACCGGTATATGAGAGAACATTATTACCTTACAGAAGTGCAAATGCTAGTGCTACAGTAATGTAAATGTTTTTGGTGGACATAACAAAAAGAGCAGGCTTTTGCTACTATATACATGTAGACATTACAAACACGATTAAACGCACAGACAGACAGAGCAGTGTACAGGCCCTCTCTACCGACTGAAGTGGAAGTCATTCTCCTCTCATCCTTTATTGATGGGCCAAGAGCTTCCATGTCTTTTGTGAGGGCAAAGAAAAAGGCTGAAACCTCACATATGTGCAAGCTTATTCTTTTCAAATTTGCAGCAATCCTAGAGATGGGTTTGGATGTTCCTGAATGGCACGCACACACACACATCAATGCTAATAGCTTGCTTTCAGGGCTAATCTGAATGAAAGAATGGGAAGGTGGCCATCATGGCTTTCACTGAACAAACATAGGAAAGCTACTCGTCTGTTGACCCCACACAAACACCCATTTTAAGTATTTTTCATTCACTGCTGATGAATGAATCACTGAAAATTAAATACACAAACGTTAGCGATGAATATAGGAAATTTGAGTGAATAACTTGCCTTTTTTTTGTAGTCTAATCTACACTATCCATTCAGATTTAATAAACAAACCGGTTCAGAGGTGACTTTTTTTTTTTTACATTTACATAATATTGGAACTGTATAAAATCTAAATGTGCCCCAAATCGTCCATCATTGCTGTTCATTTATTTGTTTTGTTTTCTAACACTTATGTTTAGTTTGTTGATTTCGGTTCTGAGCAAAGCGTCTTCTCGTGCCCTTGTGCTCACTTGTATTGGGGTTAAGAGTGAGAAGAGCAGATTAGGATGTCACGTGACATACATTGTACTTCACGTAGCGTATATTATGTTTTTTAGTTTATGAGTGTTGCCACCAGTTGTAAGTTTTGTTCGACAGTCAGCAGAGGTACGTTAGATCGTGCATGTAGCACGCTGAAGATGTTTATTTTTTATTTTGATTAAGTTAGTGTGGTAGGGTGAGCAAGTCCCCTCCCATGTATTTGGAGTGACAGCCTATCAACACCTGATTCCTGTCTATTTAAAGACTGTTTGTCACCTGGTCATTTGTCAGTGTTAGCTCCGCCCCTTGGTGCGGGCGTGCCGCCATTCAATGCTGGACTAGTGTTTGGTTGGCAGCTCTGCGGTGGTGTGCAGGCTGTTATTTTCCCCCCAAGTAGGTTATAGTTAAATATTTGTAAATGTAGACTAGTGCTGTTTTGCGTTAACCTGCGTGCTTTTTATTCCAGTTGGTTTGTTTCCATATGTTCCATTCATATGTGTAAGCTGCTATTTCATTGTCTTTTGCTGTATGTTTTACACGCTAAAACCATTTGATCCGTTTACCACTGCATGTGCCTGAGTTGTGCATGTGGGCCTGCTCTCCAGTCATGGTACTAACGGCTGCGTGTGTGCTAATGTTTTTTTCTTTACGTGTCTTGTTTTAGTTTGTTGACTATCTGGACATTTATTTGGTTGCAACCTTGTTGCTCTGTGATTTTATTTATTTTGTCTACAACTCAGTGCTCCTTTATGGTGAATGTTTTGCATCACCAACAACTCAGAATTCTGTGATTTTTATTATTTGTTCAGTGTATTTATTGTCTTTTTGTGTGTGTTTATTTTAGGCTGATGGACCCCGGGTTGGGAGGCTAGCTTTTCTTGCCTTCTGGTGGTGGTATTTTAAGCACTGAGTGTGGTTTACCGCTTACACCTCACTGGGCGTGTGTGTGTGTGTGGGTGCGCATGGTTTATTTGGATAAGATACCTAGCTAGCCTAACCTGCTACGGGTAAGCCTCAGCCATTTTAGTAATTTCATTTTCTTTATTTTGTGTGTTGATGAACGGTGCTGTACTAGTCAGTTGAGTACAATTATGCCTTGCAGTAACCTGAGTTTTATCTATTTATGTGAATTCAATAAACCATTTTTGTACTGATATCCACGTCTCTTTGCCCTCCATGGTAACGAACTTGTGTGCCCTATTTCCATTGGGTAGTTATTTCCCCTTTCTCTGAAAAGGGGTGGCGTAGTCAGCTTGTCATATTGAATTACCACTATACAAATTGGTAGTTTTCAACCGTTTACCCCCACCACCACGCTACATTCGGTTAAATTTAACGGTTAAAGTTAGAGGTGTTTTGTTTTATTTAGTTTATTGATTTGGCAACACTCGTGCTCTTCCTTTTCTTTGGTGAACATTTATTGTATTTTCTTAAAGTCTCTATTTTTGTTTGAATATATATTTGGAATACTTTAAATGTATTCTTTTGTGTTTATTGGTTGGGGGTGTAAATAATTGTTCTTTCTTTTCTGAACTCGTGTTCGTGTTTTCCTCCCACTTTACGGTTTACCACTGTTTGCATCGTACTTCCTGACGATATATTTAGTGACAAAGTAAATATGTTACCGTACATTCCCTAATATCCTTAGCCAAAATTACAACATGGATCATAACAGTACGTATGAGACAAACAACAGTAATTAAAGTTAACTGGCACAAAAACGGCAATGGAAAATGCCTTAGACAATCATCTTTAATGCACGTTTGTTTTTTCTCTCCACATGATTTTGTTCACGTCACAGTCTATATGTCACCTTCAGTGGGATGCAATGTAGAAAATTTCACTTTATTTTTGCAGTTGGATGCCAGAAAACCCGTAGACACTAAACATGAGAATTCACTCGCAGAGGAGAAGAAAAAGAAAAAAAAAAGTCACTTGATTGGTGACAAAAGATAACAAGAAGTGGCTGCAGGGTGCCTCCCAAACCCTTGCTGTCTCAGAGTGGTGTGAATCGACCCCATCTGGTTTCATCTCACATCCCCACTCAAGATGGTGCCTTTCCTGCAAAAGCCATAATAGTATATAGATATGAGAGACAAAATATCCCTGCCAGAGTCCCTGGTGACTTAAATCAGTATGGGATCCCTCTAGAGCTCTGTCTGTTCCCTGGCCAGAATTGCAGTACACTTTAAGTAGTCCAATTTAACGTGAGAAACCATGGGCACTGCACTCCCAGGGAAGGAGGCAAGTCTCTGTCCATCTGTGGCTTTGCTTCCTGTAGGGGCAGCCTCAAGAGTCGGCGAGGTTTGCGAGGCTTATTTGATTTTGCTAAGAGGACCGAAGCATGGTGTTGCGATGGAATTAGTTTGTTTACCAATGCAATGTGCTTTAATGTGATAATATTTTCGTATTAAAAGGGATAGTTCACCCAAAAATGATAATTCTGACACCATGTCCTTCCAAACTTGTATAACATTCTTTCTTCTGTGGAGCACAAAAGGAGAAAACCTGAACAATGTGGTAGTCACACTTCTACATGCAATTCACCCTTCGCCAGGAGTTTGATTGACACGCGATCTGACCAATCATGATGCCGATATTATGTGCCGCCGTTACTATCCGCCATTTTTGCCAAAAACAATCCAGACAGTAGAGTTGGCAGGTTAACGGTGGTGGACTTGAACTTGAAAAATGGTGTGTATTGACGTCTTTCCATGATTGAAATAACATTCTTATATTCATTCATATATTTCACGCTATAACTAGTAGTAAAGAGGAAGATCATCGGATCATGTGTTGCTTGAACTGAGGCGCTACAGCGATCTTTCAGGACACATTAAAGAGTCACAAAAGGTTGTTTATTGTTAATTTCTTTCTTTTTAAAATTACAAAACTTAAGCGCTGTCTGCGCGTTGTCAGTGTCCTCTATGCTCCGAAATGTATTTTTCACTGCGTGAGAACATTGACTACGTTCACATGTGCACCAATAATGTGATTATTTCCAATAATCATAGTAAGGACTTAATCGCAGTATAAGATGACACAAGCAAACCTCTTCACTACCGTTTACATGCAATTTTAATTATTCTGATTATTCGCTATATACTGTATGTTATTTTTATCCGCATTTTTCACATACCCCACAACACAAATGATGAACTTGCGTACAGTAGGATTTTTAATCTACACAGTTTTAATCTACATACATTAAATGCAAATCACATTTCTATGGACGTATTGAAAGGTTCTTCTGAGGCATGATGAACATCGCAATGCCGCTGTAACTGGGTTTGCCGATACTGCACCATTTTCTTTACGCCATCTATGCATGAAGATACAGAGTAGAGAGTTGTGTTGACTTCAGAATAATGTCACAGTGTAACTTCATTTATGAAGTTGAACAACACACAAACCGAGCACATAGGAGCGGTAATAATGCGATTAATGTGTTTACATGCCTGTTTATTGCAATTAAAATAGGCGTAAGCCACATAGTTTATTAGTGATTGTTTATTACGATTATGAGCTTAAGTTTAATCGAAGTATTGTGTTCATATGAGGTATAGTTTAATCGCAATATTGCCAAAATCCCATTATAATCTCATTATGAGGGTGCATGTAAACGTGTGGCATGAGAGCTCCGTGGCTGGTACTGAAAACTTGTCGGACGTAGCAACAGTAACTAAAGTAAACAGTTAAACAGAAACTGTAAGTAAAAAGACACAGTAACAGTAAGGCCTGGTGGTCTTTGCAAATGGTCAATTACAATCAATGGGAACTGGAGTTTACAAAAGAATGCAAATGAAAAATAATACTATAATAAAAGTAGTCACGCACTACAATCCAAGTTTTGAAGACCAAGTTTTCTAGCCTGTTAACAGTTGTGACTGGAAAACTCAAATTGATTCTAAATTAATCATTCAAGGAACTGGACTAAACAATCCATTAAAAAGACCAACTCAAATGAACAATTCACTCATGAATCGAAGAAAGATAGTCATTTGGAATTGTTTTTTTTCATTAGTTCATTTAATGGGTCAAAGCTAAGTGGACATTTAGATGACTTGGGCAAACTCTGCATTGAGGTAAGTTTTCAAAAGTTAATCTTTATATGAATCATAACTTGCATTTATGTTTGCCATAGACAGCATAAATCATGTGATTGCCTTGATTATATAAACAGGACAGAGGAAAAAATAGACCGGAGCTTTGCGGCACTGATGAGCAACAGAACCGGAATCAGCTATTGATGACAACCACCATGAGGACGGTGATGATGATGAGGAGGACAGAGATAGAGAAAGAGAAAGAAAGGTGTGAATGGTACTAGGCATTCAAACATACAAATCACTCTTGCATGAATGTGGAAAAAAGTAATATATTCTTACCAATAACAAGGAAATAAGCTGAATTTTATAGCAGTGTTGAGACTTAAAAAAAAAAAATCACCATTCAAAGGTGACCACAAAAAGTAATTACAGACACACTGGAGACTAATACAAAGTTCCTGTCTCAGAATTCATTAAACTTTAATTGCGAGGAACAACCAGAGCCCAGTCACCCTAGTTTTGATCAAACACAAGTTTACACACTACACTGCGTCCAAACATTAGAATATCATATTATTAAAATGTGCTATTCCTGCAGTAAACCAATGCTTGCAGGGAATAAAAGAACAGTTACAGCTTTAGGTTTTATGTTTGCTAATCATCTTGATTTCTATTGGTTTTTAAGAATTAACACATACTGTGAACAGACTTGACGGAGTAAAAGATGGCCATAGATGGTTCAACATGCAAGAATGACAAGACCAATCACTCTTTATTATGCATAAACACAATTTAATATGTAATTATCACGTTGACATCGTCACTGTTTTTTATTCCATAGAAGTCAATGGAAGATTTTCTAACTTTAATATTACATTTCTTAAAACATTTATAAAGCATAAAAAGTTTTTTTTTAGTATAATGTACACACAAATATAACAAAAACAAAACAAATGTTTTTTTTATATATATATATATATATATATATATATATATATATATATATATATATATATATATATAAATATACTTTAGGACAAGTACACTTAACTTAAAAAAAATAGTGATACAATTATTTGGAACAAATGGTTATTTGTTGTTGTCCTGCATATAATAATTGCAAAGGTGACCGTAGGTCTTATGGTGATAACTGTGAGGCAGTGCTGCCTCTAATTCTCCATTAGTGGGTGAATTGCAATCTTTTGTGTAAAGCAGAGGACTTTGATCTCTCGTTCTTGATTTAACCAAACTGGTTATTAATCTTCTAAGCCTTGATTTAAATAGTCTCTGCAGTGGTTAAACACATTGTGTTGCTAATACAATGTCACATTCATTGCATATAAATATAGGCTACTGTTGAGTTCAGCGTTGCCAAGTCCACTTGTCCCTGCCAGTGAAAATAGCATTGGGCTCTTTTGATTGGCCATTGGGCTAGTTTAATTGCACAGACCTGGCAACCCTGGTTGAGTTCCTCAAACTCACACATTTTGAGTTTTAAACAGCATCACACCATTAAAAAGGGTAACATAACAATTACAGTTATTTTATTCCACAGTGTCATTTCCATCACATCTCATTGTTTGTATTTTGTTTAATCGAATTCTGAATTTGAACAACTTTTTAAACGTTAAATTGACAAATCACTTGGTTGGAAATTTTACCCAATACAAATATCCAGTTTTTTAACTGACTCTCATTAGTAGCCAAGTGCATTAACATTTGATTAATAATACAAAAAATCAAAAAACAACAGTCATCAGTTGTGTAAAAAAAAGAGAGACATAAATCAATAAATAGAACCTAAATAAAATCTATACATAAAATGCATTTGAAAAGTATAAGAAGAAAAAATCCCTATAAAAAGTTTCAAAAATTGACTGATCTTCATATAGCAAAAGTAAAACAGCTGAAATATGTAAATCAACCCTTGCAACACAAGTGCATAGTTAAGAACAACTCAATAATAACATGGACTGTGAAAGACAAGTCACAAAAGTACACGCAAACAATTGGGGATAAAACACTGTTCAGTAATCATTCTTGTTTTTCTGCTGTTAGTTAAGAATATCTCCCACCTCCATCAGTGGAAGCTCTGAGGAGCAGAAGACCCTGCAGGTCCAAATGAACTGTTTTAGTCAGAGAGAGAGAGAGGCAGTGTATTCCTGGCTCTGTGCTCTGTGTGAGGTGTTAACCAAGTGAGAAGCGCGGGGACTCGCTGGGCGCCTGGCCCGCCTCCACGCACACCCACCAATTCATATCTTCATCTGATGTGTCAATCCCCAGACTGGCCTGGCAGGAGAGAGTGAGGAAAGGGTCACTAGAGATCACAGATGCCACCCTGTTCCTCTCTCCCTCTCTCGGTTTTATTTTTTCTCTAAGTTTGATAAGGATCAAATGGAGTTGAAAAACAAGCACTTTGAGGAGCATTCGGAAACTGAAACTAAACTCTAACGGAGTGGGAGTGCAAGTGTAGGGTGGGATGTTAAATATCTCGTTGATGGTACGTGCCACACAGGTACAGTAGCTTGTTATGCTATGAAATTGGCATACACAAAAAAATAAATTTTCCTTCTCAAGGTTTCAGGTCATGTGAGCTTCCACAGTATTAAGAAACAAGCGGCAGTTTTACGCTCTGCCAATACAATAACTTCCATTATGATACCAATTTCAAGAAAATATATAAATAAAATAATTCAACAGAAGAAAAAAAAAATCTTCCCACCAGCAGTCGAACAAATGCGAGCGTTACGAACCAAGACATCTCTCTGTCCTTTAAAGCAATGATATGAATAATAACAGTAATGATGTCTAACGTGGGAGGAGATGGTTAGCACAGTCGAGGAAAATAATGAGTTTTAATGCCAATGCTAATGGGCAAAAAATAGATCCCTTTCTTTCAAAGGAAGAGGAGCGTTTAAGAGCTCTCATTCAGCGCTACCCTTGTGATAATAGCCACACTACCACATGTCTCTGTGTCCTGAAGAAGAAAAAAATAAGAAAAAAAATATACTTGTTAGACTTCTTAACGCGCTTAGCGTGTTTTGAATTTGAGGACGCTGTCGTTCTGTTTTTGCCATCTGTTTGGCTCATTATGGGACATATCAATACTAAAATATTTGAAATTGTCATAATTTTAGGAAACCTCCACCACCTGTGCAGGCGTTGAAGTTTGTATGCTGTGTTATTTTCTCACTGTACTTTCCCCCTTTAACAACTCTGCCATGTTCCATAATTTTTGCATTTAAATATATTAACATAATTGTTTTTCTAAGAGAGAAAGAAAAAGAAAGAAAGAAAGAAAGATTAAAAATCTATCTATCTATCTATCTATCTATCTATCTATCTATCTATCTATCTGTCTATCTATCTATCTATCTATCTATCTATCTATGGAAAGCATTTTGAGGACTTCTCGACTGCTCACTGACCTTCATGATCTGGTCATCGAGGACATATGCTAGGTCATCTTTCAGAAGATGGTGGCTGGAACTTGAACTTGGTACATTGTTTGGTGTCAGAGAGCCCCTCTGGGAGGCTTGTATCAAACACAGCCTTCCTCCTTTATCCACTAAATGGCCTCCTCATATTCTTACTCCTTCGGAAACGCTTCCTCTTAAACATTACTCGAGCCAGGTTTTATAAATTATGAATCATTTGATACAGACTAAATAAGAGTTGTAATGTTCCCATAGATAAAACACAGTCAGATGACTACAGAATTGTAGGGTTTAGAAAAGAAGACAACGCTTCTTTGTTTTCTGTATGACAATTACCAAAAATGTATTAGTTAAAAAACAGTTGCTTTGAAAAACATTTTCCTCATGAGGACCAAAAAAAGTAACAAAAAAATATTGGTATTACTATCTTTGTGTAACGTAGGATACGTGGAACGTAGGGTTTACAATGCAAAGACAAACACACACACACGCACGCACGCACGCACGCACGCACGCACACACAGTCATGTTGGCTTTCCATGTTTTTTCGAAATTTCCATAGACGTAATGATTTTTTACTGCACAAACTGCATCTTCTATTCCCTAACCTTAACTCTAAAACACCCTCACGAAATACCTTCAGCGTTTTTTTATTTTCAAAAAACACAATTTAGTATTATTTATAAGGTAATTTCCATAGTGGGACCCAAAAAATGCCCCCTCAAGTTAAAAAATGTCTGATATTACTATCTTTGTGGGTTTTCGGTCCCTACAACGTATGATTTACCGGCACGACCCCCCACACACACACTCAGAAATAAATATAATTATATAAATTATAATAACAGAATTATTATTGTGCACATTTTTATACAGACGAGCTATTAATGAGAAATGCTAAAAGTTTAGTTCCAGAAGTAAGGTACAGTAAATGCCAAAAACATAGTTTCAAGGTCAGATCAAGTTAAATGACAGGACACAGATGCTTTGGAAATGGAAAGTGTCGTCTTGAAAACAGCACAACAGCCTGTCCTTCTTCACCTCATTCCTGAGGTGTTACCCCACGGAAAAGGAAGTATCTCTTTCCGCAATGTCCCCCATGTGGTGTCAATCTCCCTTCTGCGTACCACAGTATGCTAATCGCATTCAGGTCATTATTTCATTATAAACAAGGTTTACATTTACAAGATTGGTGCCCAATGCCACCTATTAACCTTCAATATTTTTGAAAATTAGGTATTACGGGATTCTGGTCCCCCTGTGTCCTCATTATAGTTCATCATCCAGCTTATAGTTCATCACATCACATCAGTGCATTGCGTATGCACCTAGAAGAGGTCCAGGGGATGTTCAGAAGCATGTGCACCTTGTTGTTTTGCAATCTTAAATATTTATAATTTACTGTAAATTTATTGTAATTGTCCTGAAACGGGCAATACTGAACTTTCCATTTCAAGAATCTCAATTTGTCAAATGTCACTTAGACATTCAGCACTAGAATATAGCAGTATTAACTATCACGATGAGGTTAAATATGAATGTATTTTTTTTACATGACTGACATTTTTATTTTTTAAAGAGCTACTGTGAGAGAAATTGTTGCAAAGTACAAATATTCTATACAGTCTTTCGATCAATATTAAGCCATATAGCCATGACCCTGGACCAAAAAACCTGGTTAAATTTTTTGAAATTGAGATTTATACATTATATGAAAGCTGAATAAATACGCTTTCCATTGATGTACGGTTTGTTAGGATAGGACAATATTTGGCCGGGATACAACTATTCTGGAATCTGAGGGTGCAAACATTGAGAAAATCGCCTTTAAAGTTATCCATTTATGTTCGCGATTGTGCAGCATTCACTCACAAAAATAAATGTTTTATATATTTACGGTAGGAAATTTACAAAATATCTTCATGGAGCATGATCTTTCCTTAATATCCTAATGATTTTTGGCATAAAATAAAAATCGATCATTTTGACCCATACAGTGTATTGTTGGCTATTGCCACAAATTTACCTGTGTGACTTATGACTGGTTTTGTGATCCAGGGTCACATATGTGCAATAATTATAGAAGAAACAGAAACTTTAAAAAAAATAGTTTTAGAAGTACTTGGTCTTCTAATTATTAAAGTTAAAACAAACCGAACGGTCACAGACCAGCGAGCCATCTGACACCTCTACGGCTCTTACTTTTCAGATACTTTTGTTCTAAGAAATACTAGATCATCATTTACATTTTTAAATCTGCATTTTTCATATAGATTGCGTCATTTTCTAATTTTAATATCAGTGTTATTTCCCATGACACCTTTTGTCTTATTATACATTATGAATTTCTCTCTCTCCCTCTGCTCTAATCCCTGTGCCTACACCACGCTTATGAGCTGAAATATTTTATCAGGTGGAGGCCGCAGTCAAAGTTATCATTTTAATCTTATTTCAATAAAAAAAATAATCTCTCTTCTCCTGGGTTTGACAGCAGCTAATGGTTTTTGGTTATCGTAAAGGAAACTTTGAAGACTGTGACTGGGGAAAAAAAAAAGAAAAGCAAAGTGTGTTGTATATTTTTCCAAAGCCTATTCATAAAACATGAGTCAGAAATGATACAGGTAGGATTTTTGAAGTAAACCTCAGTCGCATGACTCTGTTAGGTCAGCGACCCGCGGGGCTTTAAAAAGTAGCACAAAACTACATTCCAGTTGGAGCGGTATCAGTAACATTTCAAGAAAAGAGGACATTGTAGTATATACACTATGAGTTAAGTAGGCTATATAAACAATTGCATTTGATCGCTTATTCAAATAAAAAGGCGTAGCTTGATGACGCTGTGAATGAGCGTGGATTCATTAAAGTTGTCGTCTTTACCTCCACAGCCGATGGATAGGAATTACAACGGACTCAGGCAGAAATCATGTTCATGGATGACCTAATGTATTAAAGTTTGTTTAATCGGAACGGGATGGCTGGAGGAAATGCCAATGAGAGAGACCTGTTTAAACCCACTGTGCTCCACTGTAGCTATGGGAGACATATCCTTCGAGATGTAGTAAATGGAGGCAGTTATTTATTTCCATCTTCTTGAATCCTTTTCATATTGTGTAGCATTTGTAAATGCTTGTGTTATCAACACCTGCTTTGTGGAGGCACTTGTTGCTGGGCGCTTGTCAGTCTCTCAATTTTTTTGAGCAATGCACTGTTCATATTCAGTTCATATTAGACTGCGCTCCAAGTGTTGAAACAGATTGGTGGTATTACCTTTGGTCGCTGAAACTGTTTTTCTGCAGTGTTTACATTTGACTTAATTTTATTCTGCGTCTTCTTTACTGAAGCCAAAATGCGTCCAAACGACGAAACACTACGTTTTCCTATGGTACAAGGTGCTCCTGTTTAAGGTTCCAATTTTGGTTCCAATATCTTTTTGATTTATCGTCCAGCCCTAATGTGCAGTGTCTTGACCACACGAGCGCATGAATGTACGCAAGAGATTAAAATATTAGTCAGTTTATTCTAAGCGTTTTTTTATTTATTCATCATCATTCCTGAGTATGTCCTAAAATATGGCGACTGACCACTACCCAGAATGCAATGCGTAATAACGTAGATTCCTATTAACTATATTTCGAGCATCGCGAAGAGTGAGCAGTGGCTGGTACAGTATTTGCTCTGCTGGTACGTCTGTTTCTCTTTTTTGTGTCCGTCTTCAGTCTATCCCGTCTCCAGCCTGTCAACGCCCTGTTAACAGACTTCGTAATATTTCCACACTCATGATATTTTGGGAAATTATTGCAATGCTGGTTGTGCGCAAGTCCGAAATAGAAATCTGCGAAAATTAATTGAAAAGTCTTGGTGGTAGAAATGCACTGGTCGACGGGCCATACATTAGAACCGTATGGTTTTTGCCCCAAACACACAATAGGCAACCGGCCGGTTCCGAATTATGGCCGGTCGACCAGATTCTGAAGTGCGCAATCAATGGACACTTTACTATCTCATGAGGCTATGGGAGAGGAGTTGTGAATGGCGAACATGCCGAATGTAGTACGTCAATTTCATTTATACTACACACATTCATATATAGAACTTACTTGTTTAACGGTCCCAAAGTAAGTTTGCAGCGAACATTTGCGCATGGTCTAACGAGATGATATCTGATTGAACTGCTTAAAGACGCATTTAAAGCTTTATAAAAAAAAATCAATAGATTTTTAAAATACTGTCGGACATTTTATTTCTCACACTTATAAGCATTGTAGTCTAGAGCCCTGATAATCCAATCAGAAAACGTGACAATGCATTAAATCTATAAAACATCATGAAATATCAAATTCATGCTAAGTATGCTAAAATGGCTTTGGGGGTCTCTAAGCCAACACAACATGTGGATTTAATTAATTAAACTTATTAATTTGAAGAAAGAATTGTGTAATTCTATTTATTTATCTTTGTTTGTTTTGTGGTGTTCTTTTGTCTTTTTTTCTCTTTTGAATATGTGTTTTCTGTTTATTATTAGCTGACTCTGTGCTTCATCATTCTGCAAAAATTCATATCTGCTGAACATAAGGGAGAGAAACAGTGGGGAATCAATCTTTTGTGCTTGGCCAGATAAACACAAGACACAATCAGAGGGAGGAAAAGAGACAGAAAGGAGAAGGCCTCATCCTGCCGGTGATGGATAGCTAGAGTAAAAGTGTCAGGATGGTATTATGTAAATTAAGGAGGCATCCGAGCATCGCCTTGATGATTATGGGAGAAGTGAATGATGTTTGCGCTCCCCAGGCACTTTGCTGTGCCTTGTTATTTTTTTCTCTCCCTTCAAGCCACCCCTCGGATGCATTCGGCCTGACCCCCTGGACGGAGGGGAGGGGAATCTCTCGGGAACACACTCCAAAAAATCGGAAAAGACATCTGTTTCATTTACTAAACAAATTATCTGCCAGGATTTCTCACCTAATGGGCATGGGGAATGGAGTGCAGACTCCGAACGCACATGAAACAGGAAGCAGAAGGGCGGCTCGCTGCTAATGACGCCTGCTCTCCTGACCTCATCCTGGCCTCTTGCCGCCTTTGCCCGGTGTTACATCTACAACTGACAATGATAACCAGGAATTCTTGAATCATCTGTCTGGGATTTGAACACAGCGTCTGAAAATGTAAAGGATGTCTAATCCAAAGGGAATATTGGGACTAATGCTGCATTAGTTATAGCAGGGTCATCTTTTTAAAGTATATGAAAAGCCTAATATTATGAAGACCTTTACTTTAAGTCTCTCCACTATTTTGTAAAGGTATTTAAGCATTCTTTCCTTTTCAATGCATGTAACACAAAAGATATATTCTTTTAAGCTGGAATTTTATTTTAAACAAAGCGGTAACGTATGTTTTTTATGAACTTTTGCTATATCACTCCAGTTCCAAAGTCCTTCCAACTGTATTCATCACCATACAACTTTCACATCATGCTACAAGGACATGAAGCTAAATGCCTTGCTCAAGAATTTGAACCGAAATCTTCCACTCTAAAACTACTACACTACACTATGTATATATTTTAATTTATACATGCTTAGCTTTATTCAACCACTTTAAGTGCTTTACTGTCTGAAATATGGATTGGCCCACATATCCCTACTTAGCCTACATTACTTTAGACTTATTGTTCATTCAATAGATGATTATGTCTGTTAAATTCTATAATATGCATTTGGCTATTCCATGAATCATCCTTGCAAAAAATATATATCCTTGATTTGACCTTGGCACACAATGCTGAATTAAAGATTACAGAGCCATAAATGTATATTTCTGAGTATCACATTCTAAAAAGAAAAGTAGATAAAGTGAGTATTTCTTTAAAAAAAAGAAAGAAATATTTCCCTTTAATAAAAAAAGGTTACATTACAAGGTTACACTAGGTTACATTACTTAACATACATGTTAAAATACTCACTGTTTCATGATTTTAGTTTCTGTGTAGATATAGAATATATAATTTTAACTTAGCTGCAGTGACATTGAAACACCCAGAACAAAAGTGAAAATTATGAAGACATACCTTACATATCAAATAAAACTGGTTTTAAGTGATTTTATACAATTCTAACTTGCTTTCTGCTTTTAAATTCCCCAAAACCTCACTGTAATTTTATTTTACAGATAACAAAGAATGGGTGTAAATTATTGTTTGTGGTAAATTGAAATAATTGTATTGAACCTGCAGAATATTCCTTTACGAACATACAGTATGAGAGCAGCATTTTTTTTTTCTGGCTTTTTTACTTCCATTCAAATGTTGCTTACTGAACATTTTTTCCCATTTAAGTGTTTCAACATTCAAGTTCAAGAATGCCACCAATATCTGACTGTGTCCTATGATATCATGGCAACATCTGTCAAGTCGTATTCATTCCCCTGTTTTAGTGTATCTGTCAATTTTGGGCTGACATGAGAACAGAGAAAGAAAGAGAGAGAGAGCCTGCACAAGCGTCCGGTCACATCTAGGATTCTAATAACCCTTTCTCCATAACCCAACTCTGCCCTTCCATGTTAACATACTGTGAACTGAGCCCAAGTGACAAAATCAATCCATCACGGCCATGCTGTCGACACAAAGAGGGACAGAGGAGCTAACAGAAATTGATGACATCCCTGCTCGAATTTTACACCGTTTCGGCCACAGCGGCGATTGAAACAGACAAAGATTTATAGTCCGACCCGTGCCGCTGCTACCCTTGATTGCCTCTTTTTTTCCCTGAAAGGCTTTTCTGCATATTTATTCCCAAGCTCATCAGGACCTCAGAGAGGCATTAGAGTGACAATCTTATTCCACCTATGGCGTAGCAGCATCTGGGAATTTGCATCTCTCGCTGCATATAAGACTAATGCTCTCCTGCCCCTCAGTTGCTTCTGTATCGCTTTTATTCGTTAATTATGACTTTTATCCGTCCGTCGTTTGCTCACAGCTCTTATTTGTGTGTCTCACTGTGTAATTTAGAGAATAATTCACACTGGTGAGAGCTGATCTCACTGTCTGTTTAGCTGGCACTGCGAGTGGGATTATAGCCGGCGGGCGCTGGCTCGATTAGTTCTTGTTGCGTTGTTTTTGTTGGTGAGACAAACCTTTCTCATTGGTATTATTGTGTTTGAAAGATGTTTGTGGTGACAACATGTTTGGCTCTTAAATTGCTCCATTTATCTGTCTCTCTCTGTGTGTGTGTGTGTGTGTGTGTGTGTGTGTGTGTGTGTGTGTGTGTGTGTGTGTGTGTGTGTGTGTGTGTGTGTGTGTGTGTGTGTGTGTGTGTGTGTGTGTGTGTGTGTGTGTGTGTGTGTGTCTCCGTTTCGCAGACCTGCCCTGCGTCATGCATTGAAGGTTTTACGAGTACTTATGGAAAATATAAATTTCATCGATATTACTGGCTAGAAACAAATGCTTCTCATCACAAGCATCGTAAAAAACGAACACAGCAGTTAGCGAGACAGGAAACTGATTATAATAATTCAAATGTGATGAATAACTTTCATCAAACATCTAGCGCGAGCGTCTCTAGATGGAGGTTCCACATCTCTGAGTATCCATTACAAATGTGCTGTGAAATGGAAGGAAACGGGACCTTGCGCCTCTTTGTGCATACCATAAACATGTATTACGCCAAAAATGTTCATATTAAACACAGAAATGGCTGATGAACTCTACAGACACTGTCAAGAAAATGTAATACCACCACACCGTCACACACACCGCCCACGAATAGTCCAAAAAAAAAAATCAGAACTGTATGGCTGCATCAGAACATTTCAATAAGTCAGAATGCTTTCAGAGAATTCTCCATCATATTTTATGGCATGAATTGTGATTTATTAAGTATAGTATGTAATTGCTTCTGCTAAACAAGGTGCAGCCTGTGGAAAGTAGAGAACAATTGTATTATAAAACATGAGTTGAGAAGCACTGAGATAATAAGATGGTTGCTTTCCATAATCTGCACCTTCAGTGTAATTGTATTCCTTAAGATGTTTCTCGATGAACATGAAATTCCTTTTAAATGTGAATGTGACTAGATTTTACCTTATCTTTTGTCTAATGGTCAGTTTACAAATTTAACGTTAGAGCTCACACAGTACACCTTTATGCCAGCAAATGTAATTCACAAATTTCTTTACTTCATTTAAAGGGGGTTTCAAGAAATCTTCCTTTCTTTTCAACAACTTGCAAAGAATAAAACAAAGACTGCAGAAACGGGCTTGAAAAGGCTTATCGGAAATATACCGTAAAATTGGAGTAGCATTACTCAAATTTGTACTCACTGACCATTTTTGAAATGCTAATGTGGCCAAACTTGTATTGCAAAATGTAAAAGTAACAAATCATTTTAGAAGTCCACATTGCACAAAAAACTTTAAATGTGCCAGCTCTGAAATTAAATCGCTGAATAGGCAAATTGCACATTTTCATTGCCTTGGTGACATCATCATAGCAATAGTCTTCATGCCGTTGGACATTTCCATTTCCAATGCGAGTATCACTTTACTTTCGCTAAATCTCCCCATCAATACTGCCAAAGTGTGACGTATACCTATCGCACAGTTGATTAGGAAAAAAGAAAAGTAGGTTTATGTAGCTTTGGGTGCCTGACTGAAGAGCCTATTAGACTGCGGTTTTTGATGTTGGCACAGGAGGCCTGCATTGTGCAGATCAAACCATCCCTCCCCCTTTTGACACAGTCTGTTTCCTGAGGAGCCCCTCTCTCCTCTCTCAGCCACTGCTCCCATGTGGGCGCCAGTCAAACACGCTGGCCCCCCATCACAGCATCTGCATCCTGTGCAATTTGTCATTGGCCCGTCTTTGCATTGCCATTGGCTGTTGCCGAGCAACCTGTCCGTCTCACAGACTATTTCCCATGATAAATTAGCTGGGCTGTTACTATGCCAACCAAATTTGTTACTTAATTAAACTGATTCAGATCACAATTGGCTGGAGGGGGTAAAGAATTGGGGCACACTTTGTAGCAGCACAGCCTGCTCTCATACACCGGGCCACAGAGCCAAGGAAAACGACTTTTACAAAGGAGCAAATATGATTTAATGCAGTTAAGTGAGTCTGTATGATCACAAGACTTTTCCTGCACAATAAAATATTACAAGAAACAGTATAGCATAGTGCATACCAATATTATATGCAATTATGTTATGGAATGTGTTAGAAGTAATGCATTTGAAGTAAATTACCTTATAAACACACACACACACACATATTTATATTGATGATATTATTAATATTAATGAAAAGATTCTACATCTAAAGTGTTTCATGGATCAAATAAACTGTGCTGTCTAAACCTAAAAAATAATAATTCTATTGATGCAAACTGATGTAGTGAGTTCGATTCAGTCAAATTAAATATAATTTTTTTCTTGACTAAAACCAAATAATTTTGATGGTACCACATGCAACACATTTTTTTTAGGTTACTTGACAAAACATTCTTACTAAATGCCAAATTTCTGAGTCCAACTGCTGTAGTAGATTCTCAGTGCCAATATTCGGGCCTTGCCATCTTGCCTTTTTATTAGTTTATTGAGAAAGAAGCGAAACAGCGAAGCAATTTGGTTATGCGTGCAAGAGGGCAGAGGGAAGAATGGAGGCATGTAATCCCCTTAATTTGGAACATCACACCTTCAGCATTTGCCTGTATTGGAAAGGGGCTCTTATCCAATCCCACCTCTGTTTCTGGCTATTCTTATTTCCATACATCCTGACAAAACCATTTTGTCCCATCTGATTGGGTCTATTTGCATCAGACACCTTTTCTGCATATAGATTGATGGGTTTAATCAGTGAATCAGGGAGACCGTTCAAACATCAATCACTGTCACTGCTGTCTTTCTGTCTCTCTGCAGCCAGGCCTTGATTTTCTGCTCAGATTCATCCGAAACGCACGCAAATGTAACGAAGAACTAAGGAGAAACGATTTGAGAAGAGACCAATAACTTATCGGCGGCTCACGTTGAGGCCTTTTCTCGCTCTTGGTCCGCCGCCCCTCTCGTTCAAGCCCTTCTAGTTTCACGTCAAGGCTAGTTTCACTCGCCGGTTTGCGGAGAAAGGAGAGAAGTGAAGTCTCTCCACCTGTCTGCTCATTTGTAAAGAACACCCTAGATGGGTAACACCTCACCATATGAAAATATGGAAATAAATCAAATGCTTCCTAAAATACCCTCTCTGATTATCTTCTTTGGGATAAACAGATTAGCTTTTTTCTCTTCAACATTTAAAACAAATAACTGACATCATTTACCTTTCCGGGGCAGATCTGGAGAAGAATGGACACTAAATGCAGCGATATGACCCTTTGAATATGTAAAATAATAAATTTCTTAAAAAAAGAAAAGAAAAAAGAAAAGAAAAGACTACTGTACAGCAAACTCTTGGGTAATGTCTGCACCACCAAACAAAATAGCAGAAAGAAAACAATCCTTCCAAATTGATTTCCAACATTATCCTGTATACTAAAGTTTGAACTCACAAAAATCTCAAGTGAAAATAATTATCATTAGATGCCATATAAATTGTTTCTCTAAAATATGGAAGCCTGTTTCTGCCTCAGAGTAAAACAATGTATGGTAGGGCTAAAAATGTCAGTATTTCTCCAAATTTGACTAAATATCTCCCAATTTGCAAGTTACTTGTTTATGAGGTTTAATTTCACAATTTCAAATGTTTTTCTTGTTATTGTAACTTTGTATCTCATAATATGACTTTACTTATCAAAACTGAGACACATATGCTCAAAGCGTGACTTTATATCTCAGAAAGTGACTTTATTTTAAGCATTTGCACAATTATTTTATTATTTTTTAACTCTGATGCATAAACATATCTTTTTTTTACATATCTCCACCATTGGTCTGGCATGCAGCACCTACAGGCCCAACACATCGATGCTCACCCATTCTCTGCCATTGGCCCAATACTCTCCTGATCCTGAATCAGGTCTTTGGAAGCCCTCAAGAGGCTCAGCGGTTGCACATGCCTTTGCATCTTCTGCATGGGCTAGTCAACCGGCTCACCTTTGGCTCTTACCAAATTAATCAAACTGCCCTTGGTCCTCTAATTGGATGACAGTCATTCTCTTGCCCTATGCGCTGAATCTGTGTGTATTCAAGGGGGAATGTGGGGGTTCCTCTGTATCTTCATATATTCTTCGCACCTTTCACCTCATCTACGTCTCAGTCGCCACCACCCCCCATTCTGACCCCTCATTTTTTATCCATCTCTTGCATTTGAGGTGGAGCTGTATGGAAAAAGGAGTGGTATCATCAGGTCATTAGGGCACCGGTTTTCCGCACATGTGATTTTTCGCCTGTCCTTAAGCACATGCAGGGATGTAGGGGGTCTCTAATGTACAGCATGTTGCAGCAGAGCAGTCAAGGAGGTTATGGTGTACACTGCAACCTGGGAGAAGCGTGTGAGCGAGAGAGACAACCTGTCTTCCACACTGACGCCTCCTTTCCGACAGCCATTTGCATCCCCTTAGAGGTCACACACTTGTCTGTGGAGGACGAATCGAAGACAAGCAGACAGATCACTTTCACTAACATAATCGTGTTTGTTATGGCTGAACGATTGAGACATATGCTTCCAAGATGCAAAATGGGATGCTCGTGTTTTTATGCGGGGCACAATTGACAGAGTCTCTATCAAAATGAAAAAAGACGCTTCTGCCTAGGTTTCAGAACGTGATATTCTCTATGTATGTATATCCAGTGGCCCCAAAAGCCCACTGTGCATTAGCACAGACTATGGAACCACTAAATGAGAATTAGCTCTTACCTTTATCGGAAATATAGAGAGTGTTTCAAGAACTCTGATGTATAATGTCAAAGAAAAAAACGCTTTATGCTTTGAGAGCATGTCATGCTTTTAGGGAGCTCCTCCTGGTCTTGGTTCGCCTGGCGCCCTTGGTACAAGACACAATGTGACAAAAAGGGATTAAATGAAATGTAACAAATAATGGAACATTGCCTATGCAATAATGAGCTAAAGAAAATAAACAAATAAATAAAGCGAGCAAGCTGATAATGACTTTGTAGTCAGGAGTCAAGTTTTTTTAGCATGTGAGGGGTCCCGAGTTCATTGAAAAGAAAAAAGAAAAACTGACATCCAGATATCTGTCATCAGTAATCACAATGCACAATTACTTTTTTGTGATATTTTAATGTTTATATTTGTCCAATATCAACATAATATTAACATACTGTATATAATGATTTTATGATAACATGTGTACTGGACAAGCCAAATGTGGAAATGTCTGTTTATTTAACATTTTAGACAAACACCACCCCCCTCTGCCTCCTGCCTCCCCCCTTTTCTTTTCTTTTTTAGGTACAGTATGGCATGGGTGGTGCTAAGCAGAAGGTGGGATTCACATCTGTCACGGTCACTCAGGACAACCACAACTAATTATACTCTGGCCTAGTCCTGGCCACAACGAGCCTGGATCATAACCAGACCTCACTGTACAGCTTAAGACAAGCTACAAATAGGCAAGCACATGATGTTATTGCTTATTTTATGGTTGGTGGGAGCAATTCATTCGTTTCATAGAATACAGACATGTTTCTTGACTCTACCACAGATAAAATACACATTTCCGGTCTCGGTTCAAAGAACCCAAGTGAAAGCTGTAAAACCTGACCACTACATGACCTGAATATGCATTTCGGATTTATGCCACTATTTGGAGGCTTTGTGGAATAAGAACGTGCCTGAAAGATTTTCCCAGTTCAAGGCACTTACAGGCAAACGTGTCATCTGCCGTTGCATTGTGAGATTGAACCGCGGAACAGCTTTCAGTGGCTAAAGCAAGGTGAGAGCATTTTTAAGCACAAGATTGGCCACTTGAGAACTGCGACCTATAAATGATACACATCTGTAAATGGATGCAGCTCCTTTCCTTTTTATCTATGGGCCAAAATCTGAATAATTGAAAAGAGACACATCTTGTGTAAGTGTCTGGAATTTTAAACATTAATAGCACTGTATTCCCTGGACAGCTCCGGCTACATTGAAACCACTAAATGATATACAGTCATAAGAGTTCTGCCATTTAGAGCACAAGAAAGCACTTCCCAAATTATTTAAATCACCGGAATATATGTCATTGACCACATTCATCCATGCAAAAAGACCTCTTTGGTTGAAAGAGTGATTACACAACTCATTATAGATCTACACAGGCATCATGCATCTATTTTTCTGAGGAGCACCAGTGGCAGTCATGATACTCGAAGTGAGAGGAACACAAACACAGTTTGATTATTTAGTAGTTCTTTAAAAAAATGTGGTAGTCTAGTCTAGTGATACATATATAAAGTGTCTTATGCTCACCAAGGCTCCATTTACTTGATCAAACATACAATAAAAACAGTAATATTGTGAAATAGTATTACAATTTAAAAGAACAGCCATTACTCGAGTCTTCAGTTTCACATGAACCTTCAAAAATAATTCAAATATGTATGTGTATGTATGTATATATATATATATATATATATATATATATATATATATATATATATAAAAAAAACGAAACACTACTGTTAATTTTTATAAACATAAATTAATAGTAGTGTATACATTTCTTTTCACTTTGAAAGGGTATTTCTGGATTAAGACATTTTTTTAACCTTACATGTCAATGTTAAAATAAAGTGGATATTCTCTTATGAAGCAAGAACAGGGCCAGCTAGGAATTCCCTCCAGCTGTTCTCTGGGCATCCTTTAACCTGCAGGGTTTTTATTGATCGGTGTCCAAAGACACAGATTGTCTGTCAAATGTTCACTTAGATTATCACAAGAAAGCCTGACTCATGTACGACCTCAAGCAAGATATTCATTTTTAAGATCGCTGTCCTTTGCTGCCATTAAACTGCACTGGCCAGACACAGTTAACAATAGACAGCTTTATTCGAAACATTGTTTTTATGACAGCTCAATGGGACATTTTTTTTTTATTATTTTTTTTTTTACTATTGCCACTTTTTTTGGTTAACTGCCAGAACCTTACTGCCATAACGTAGGGATCTCTGACATAACAGTTCGTTTTTTTTCCACCTCCCACTCTTATCTTTGTGGCCAGGTCTGTCAAAGAGTTTTATTCAGCGTGATCGATATCACACAAGCAGTACTGGTGTTTAACGTCCTCCTGGTGGTTTGAAGCAGGTGTAGTTGTGTTAAAAGGTGAGCAACATTTAGGTGTCAGGTTCTCAATGCATTTGATGATCACAGCAAAATGCAACAAATGCTTTTATCTGCAAGTGTCAGTTAGATAATAAAAATGCTAAATAAACTGGAATGAAATGCGGCTTGGCACAAACAACCACAAAGAAAGGTTGTGCTCAGTTCCTCGTGTGGGGCTGATCGAGGGGCCTATTTAAGAGCCATTATCAGAATTAGCAGGAAAGCCTTTTTAAGACAAGAAGTACAACAAAAACCACTAAATAAACTGCCTATGTTTTCCTCTTCCCTTGTGTTTAGGCATGCTGAAAGGGTTGAGTTGTGGCTAATCGCTCAAGAACGTGGTATCGGCGCTTTGCATAATGTGTTTACCGGTGGTCTATAACAGGAGGCAATAATGCAGTGCTTTCTGCAAGCTTATCATTTGTGGTTTTGTCGCCAAAGGCACATTCAGCCACCAAGAGCATCATGGTCAGAGGAGGTGATGTGGTGAGTTTCCTGACGTTCAACAGTCACTTCCTCTGTTTAGCTAATAATGAAATACTCCTACGTTCATAACGAAATGACCCAAGTCAAATAAAGGTTACTTGATTATTAATAAAAGGTTATCTGATGGAAAACATAAGAGAATAACACATACCATAGACACACCTTATGAGCATGTCAGACAACATCCTGTTATCATTTATGCTTTTAACAAAATGATATTATCAGCAGTTAATATCTAGTTTCAGACCAGTTATTTTGTATATTTTTCTTCTCTACCAATAAAAATAAGTACTCAAGGCCTATAAGTCCGTCTAAACATGACAGGATGTCCACCGTGTTTGCATGACAGAGCTAGCAATAATGGCTGACTTCAACAAAATCCTTCCTCTGATGTTAAAGTCTTTAACACCGGAAAAGTCTCCATGATTAACTACCTTGAACCGAGATTGGTTGCGCATTTTGACCGAGGAAGAGTGTCTCACTTAACTGGCCTTTAGAATAGGAAAATGGACATCTCATGAGACTCATTTTAATTTGCATGAATAATGTGGAGGTGATACAATCTGATGCGCTGAGATCTGAATCATATCGAGTACATACAAGGCAGCGGTTCTCGTCAGTTGAGAACCATGGCACTGAACACGTCTAATGGCAGAGGGCAAATCACGGGCAGGTCTTTCCCATGGCCTTTCCAATGATCAAGAGGAAGGAGGAACATTCTTCATAAAACTTCAGATACAAAAGACAAACTGTCTCTCACATGCCCCCCGAGACTGGAGAACATCATCTCTTGAATATTTCACGGCTGTATCAATGTCAGAGAACATTTCTTGCTGACTCCCTACTGCTCAGCGTTAATGAATATTAAGCGGGACATTTTCCTTTGGGTGAAAGGTCCCTTTATTTATTCTCTTTATTGTTTGAAAGCCATCCCCGATTCCATATTTCAGAGCCGCAGTCTTTCCACTCATTTATTTGAGACCTGCATATCTTTCGTTCAGGCCAACTCGCACAAAATCCTTCATGTGCTGACACTCATGTTATAGCATGAAAGAAGTTACAAACTCAGAGGAAAGGAGAATAGGCAAGTATCTGATTTGTTCATTGATTAATTAATGCCATGAAAAGACTACAAATGCTCACCAGCTTCACAGAGCTGTTCAGTCGTGACGTCAGTTTGTAGGCCAACCTGAAAGGTTGACTCATCTCTGGAATTTCAAATGGGTTTTCAGAATGTAAGTTATGGTTTTCTGAGTAAAATAAGGTGTGGTTAATAATACTAGAAAAGACGTTCATGTGGTGTTGGTTTACAACATGACATTTTTTAAACTTTTAAAATAAAATAAAAGATTGCTAAAATGATTACAACGTATTCATTATGCAAGACATTTTTTTTTTTCTTTACAGTTTTTGAAAGAAGTCTCTTGAGATATGCTCACTAATGCTGCATTTATTTGATCAAAAATACCATAAAAAAGCAACATTGAGAATTTTTTTTTACAATGTCCATTTTTCAGTTTAAAATATTTATATTTTAATATGTGATTTATTCCTGTGATGACAAAGCTGAATTTTCAGCATCATTACAGTCTTCAGTGTAACTTGATCCATTAGAAATCATTCTAATATGATGATTTGGTGCTCAAGAAACATGTATTATCAATGTTGAAAACAGTTGTGCTGCTTAATATTTCTGTGGAAACCAAATTTTTCCAGGATTCTTCATGAATAGAAAGTTCAAAAGAACCGTATATAAATAAATGTAACTGTCACTTTTTATCAATATATGCATACTTGTTAATTTAAAGTATTATTATTTGTAGGGCCTATTTATTTTTTAACTCCCTGACCCCAAACTTTTGAGTGGTAGTGAATGTAGCGACTTGATAGCAAACTTTCAAAACTGTCTTTTTTAATTCTAAAAACCTTATTAGCTAAGATAACCCATGGTAAAAACAAAACAAAAACATCCTGATTAAAGTGATGTCATTTCCTGTCAAGGAAAACCACTGGGAGATCAGGTGAAGAATATATATTCTATTCATTTTAAACTGCTATCATATTGATGAATTTATTACATAATAAATAAATCCACACACTGAACTGGTCAAATATTAAATAAGTGCTTATCGATTTTCTCTGTATTATTCAGGTATGATCTCTTCTGTCTTTGAGAATTCATCCACATATTTAAAGCACGAACGTCTCTGGCTGAAATGCTCTAATGATTTCCAGGCCCTGGGAGCTTATGGAATTTAATTTCTTGACACAAATATCAGCATCAGAAAAGGAAATTAAAGTTATCATTACTGTCAGGACATTATCGCAGCCTCACTTAACCTGCCATTCAGTAAAATGAATTATTTATGTTCCTTCTCTTTTATTTGGAGATGGGAGGGTTCGGAATATTTCTGTCTGCTATATGCGAGTTCCTATTAGGAAAAATTGAACTTTCTGAAACATTTGAACTGTCATGTTTAAATAATACTCTACTAAAATTGACAACTGGCACATTAACACAATTGGTATAATAGTCAGTGTAAATGAATGCCAGTATGGAAGGAAAAAATACAGAGGAAAAAAAGAATATATTCTGCATTTAAATGTTCAATGTTACATTCTTAAAGGGATAGTTCTCCCAAAAATAAAAACGATTTCATAATTTACATGGAGTAAAGAAGAAATTTGTTACAGAATGTCCAAGCCACTCTTTTCCATACAGTGAAAGTGAATGGTGACCACGGCTGTCAAGGAAAATGAACAAAGAATAACAACAATGAACGACATGAGGGAGAGTAAATGATGAAATAATTGTCATTTTGGGGTGAATTAATCATTTAACTGCATTATATTTGAAAATGTCATGTTTAGGCGTGTACATTTGCATCTTCTAAATTAAGGGACATGTGAGTTTAAGGCTATAAAGCCAAATTCTATTCCGTAAACTACACAATTGTGTTTGCCCACAGTGAGAAGCCAGTTACTGTGTTTCAGTCATTTTGTCTTTTATTGTACACGCTCTGTTTTCTGACAGGTCTTATTTTCAGTATTGAGGGGTTCAAGCACAGCAATGTGTGATTACAGCATTTGAGTGTCATTCGACATCTGGAGATTCCAGACATCTGTGTGGATGAGTGACTCTATTCCTCTCTGCCTCTACACACTCACACACATATGGTATCTGAGAAGCTTCGAAAACATGTTACACAGCTCCTCTCTGAATCCAATCACACATCTTCACTTTTCCTGAAGAGCTTCCACATACGCTAGTTAGAGGACTAACAAGACTGCCGTCGCTTCTGTTAATAGACAAACCGCACATGTTAACAATGTCCGTTAACAATGTCCGTAGAAAAGAAAAAACACAAAGATCTCTGTAAAGTTAAACTTTTGCATATACAGATATGAGATTAAATGGAGAAGAAATGAGAATAATAAAAAGAACGGCAATAATATCCAATGTGACAAAAGTTTCAGAAAAAAATATGAAAAAAGTGTTCAGATTTCCCACGATACCAAAACTTGCAATCCGAATTATGTATAGATAGAACAATAAAAATAACAACAACAGATAGGATAGATAGAATAACAGAATGATAGACCAATGACAGACAGATTGTGTATCCTTTTGAACCTCCTTTTGCCAAGATAAGAGCTCTGAGTTTTCTCCTATAATGCCTGATGAGTTTGGAGAGCACCGGACAAGAAATCAGAGATCATTCCTCCATACTATAGACTGTAAAAAAAAAAAAAATTATGTAGTGTCCTTGAAGTCACCCGTAGGTTTCTGAAGAGCATTTTTGAAGCCTAACGTGGGCGGAGCCGACCGTCACCATCTTGGCAACGCGGCACCGTGCGTCACTCCCGGATGACCAAAAATGGGCAAAGAGGCGGGACATGGGAGGAGCTGAGGAGCTTGGTTGCTGAAACCACGCCAGTCAAGCTCGACCTGATTGAGCTAGCTCAGGCTAAGGAGCTAATGCTATATGTTACTGGCAGTACTGTCTCAAGGCCTGTGTCAAGCACAGGGCCTCGCGCTAAAGTGACAGCTGACTTGATGTAAAGCCAATAGTTAAAGTTAATGTTCATGTTCGTGATGCTGTATTATTTTGCTAGTTAAAAATGTATTATGCAGTAACTTACAATATTGATCTGAGCGCGCGCGTGTGTATGTGTGTGACTGTGCGCACACATGTCAGTCAGCACCGCATCGCACGTCAAGTTTGTAGAGAGCTTTATTCAGTCCATTTTAAATTCTGATTTTGGCCGCCTCTCAAATGGGTCAAACCAGATTTTACCTAAGAAGTTCAAGTAAATGCGCTAGGAATCCACGCTCATTCAAGGATGTGCATGCATGGCATGGACGGGAGAAAGCACCAACACCTGCAGGATTTCATCTGACGGTACATAAGCATATATAGGGCCCTATTTTAACGATCTGAAACGCAAGTGTCAAAGTGCAAAGCGCAAGTAACTTTGTGGGCGGATCCCGGCGCTGTTGCTATTTTCCCAGCGGGATAAATGACTCTTGCGCCCGACGCAAATGTAAAAGGGGTTGGTCTGAAGTAGCTTCATTATTCATAGGTGTGGTTTGGGCGTAACGTGAAATAAACCAATCAGAGCGCCATCTCACATTCCCTTTAAGAGCAGGCGCGCTTGTTCCAACGCGGATTGCTATTATAACGGCGGATTTGCCGGCGCACGCCAGGAGCAGTTCACAGCGAGGAAACCGACGTTCTCGTCAGGGCTGTAAAACACAGAGAAGTGACATTGGGGATGATGGGAGAAACCCACCCAAATTAGGTTCGGTTAAACAGGCGTATAATTTGGGTAAATGTGTAGCCTAATCTAGATTTATTTTATTTTTTTATCTAGATAGATCTTTTTCACATCTTCACGGACACAACAATGATTTCCCTCGTGTGTTAATATTTTTCCTTGTAATAATGTATGATTTGCAAAAATGAAAACTGCTGCATCTGTTTATATTAGAGAATCAAAGTGGATGCGCGTTAACATTATGGCCAAGCACGCGCCCTTAAAATACCATATCACTAACGCGCAACGCGCCACTGTCTTTAGACTGTTTTTTTCCTGATCAATGGCGCAATTGCTTTCTAAAACTGGAAAATAGCACCATGGAAGTTTTGCGCCGGAACACGCCTTCTCTTTGCGCTGAACCTCCCCCGCGAGCGCAAGTTCATTCCCTAATTTACCGACGTGCGTCTGTGGAGGGAAAAGTCCGCTGTGCGCGGGTGCAAAATAGGAATGATACATGCGTCGGTGTTCAAAGTCAATTGCGCTGGGTGCAAGATAGGGCCCATCGTCTCTGTTCCGTGAGAGCAATGGTACCGCAGAACGAGTACAGTCTCTATAATTGAAATTGTCATACATCCTTTAGTGCATGTTCACAGAGGAAAACAACTGTTAAAACAGCGCTGGTTGTTCTTTCGATACTCTGCGACGACGTAATCCAACGGCGTAGGCGAAGGAATAATGCGTGTACTGAATTGTATGAAATACTCCCGAAAAAAGCACAAACAGGGCAGAGATGCCAAGTTCAGCAGCTGGAATTAGCTGAGGTGAAGTGACAGCAGCCGCAATCCACCTGTCACTCAAGTGGCCACACCCTTAATTATGCACAACTTTAAGGCTTAATATCATTTAAACTGATGAGATACAAAAAAATTCACGCCCCTCAGAGTTGCCATAAAGGGTAAAATTAGCTATATAGACCAAAATATTTTTTTGTTCCAGGCTGTAAAAAAAAAAAAAATTGCAGTGTAATTCACTTCCGTGTTGGCTTCACAAGAGAGACTGGAAGGTTGCCGCTCGCTCCATACAGAATCTATCCAGATCTTTCAGATTCACAAGTTCATGTTGGTGCTTCTCCTTTTCAGTTCAACCCACTCATTTTCTATAGAGTTCAGGTCAGGGGACTGGGATGGCCATGGCAGAAGCTTCATTTTGTGCTCAGTGACACATTTTAGTGTTGATTTTGATGTTTGTTTTGGATAGTTGTGCTGATGGAAGATCCAAGCACGGCCCATTATAAGATTTCTAAGATCAGGTTTTGATTTTGTATCTGTAGGTATTTGCTATGATCCATGATACCGTGCATCTGAACAAGATGTCCAGGACCTCCAACTAAAAAAAAGAGACCCACATCAATAAAGATCCAGCGGTATATTTAACCGTGGGCATGGGGTACTTTTTATCCCTGTTTGCTCCAAACCCATCTGGTGGGTTTGCTGCCAAAAAAAACTTTTTTTTTTTTGTTTCATCTGACCATAGAATCCAGTCCCTTTTGAAGTTCCAATCGTGTCTGAAAACTGAATATTCTGGAGTTTGATTTTGGATGAGAGAGGAGGATTTTTCTTGAATCTCTCCGAAAAAACGTAGTGATTTTTAGGCTTTCTGACCCCAAGACTCAACTAATCTCTGCAATTCTCCATCTGTTATCCTTGAAAAGTCTTTGGTCACTCAAACTTTGATCCTCGCTGTGCATTAGGACGATATATAGACACATGTCCTCTTCCGGGCAGATTCGTAACATCTTTAGTTGATTGGAACTTCTTAATTATTGCCCCGATGGTGGAAATGGAGATTTTCAATGCTTTAGCTATTTTCTTGCAGCCACTTTCTATTTTGTGATGCTCAACAATATTGTGCTGCACATTAGAACTATATTTTTTGCTTTTACTCATTGTGATGAATGATTAAGGGAATTTGGCCTTTGTGTTTCCTCATATTTATACTCCTGTGAAACAAGAAGTCATAGCTAGACAGTTTCATGTTCCTAGTCACCCTGGTGTGCTAAAAAATTTAAATATTAATGGGAATATACTTCAGAGATATTTTACTCATAAAAAAAATCCTAGGGGATACAATAATTTTGGCGAACATGTTTTGAAGAAAAACATTTATTCCATAATGTGATTTTACCCCCACTTTCAATTATTTTACCTCAATGAAAGGCAAGAATTTGTGCGATTTTTTGGAATAAAAGATCAAAAGGATAAACAATGCAGATTAATTTTTACAGCCATCTTTGATCATATTTACCAGGGGTGCCAATAATTCTGACCACAAAGATGATTAGATAGATAGATAGATAGATAGATAGATAGATAGATAGATAGATAGATAGATAGATAGATAGATAGATAGATAGATAGATAGATAGATAGATAGATAGATAGATAGATAGATAGATAGATAGATAGATAGATAGATAGATAGATAGATAGATAGATAGATAGATAGATAGACAAGATTGAAAAGACGATAATAGACAGACAGACAAAGAATGAATTAACAGAGATAAAAAGCAAAAATCAATTAACACTGGCCAAGAGTGGATCATTATATCACATGCAATAACCTGAATGATAGAATAATAAAGAGCAATTTATTTAGAATTAGGGCAGTGTGATTCCAGCAGGAGAAGATGGATGTGTGGAGATAGACAGATCTAATTAGCCTTGTACTAAGTCCCAGTGCTGTTCTCCTTGTCTTCTCTAGCCGGTCTCTACAGCGGCATAGTGCTGCTAATCCATGTCCACTGCTTAATGACTGCAAATCGCTGATATCTGCCACTGATGAAATACTGAGAAGATTAATCTCCCATCCCTTTTCACTACAAAACGGATAACCTTGGAAGAATGAAATACACTGTATATTTTCCCACTAATGTGTCAGGCAATTGATTTTCATAATATTTAATAATATTATTGTTTATTTTTTATCATTCCACTCATTTGGCCAGCTAGTGTGTACGCAAAGCTCTACTGTGGTGCAAATCGATGTGCCGTAGAGTTAATGGTCAAAATTATGATGACAAATTTAAATGCAGTTAAGAATAAAATTAAGAAAGGATGCACAAAATGTGATGGGAGTTTGAGGAAATGCGAGTGAGGCATAACTGGCAAATTAATCTCAACCTTTAGAAAGGGGGAAAGGCAAGAGGGGCCGCTGAAGGGAGGGTAAATGCCCCTTTGGATGGCTGCCAACTGCTGCCATCTTCGAATTTACATCTGTTTACTTTCCATCTTAAACCCACTCATTTCTACACAGCTGAGGTTTGCTGACCCATGCATCCAGCCTCTTGCCTGAAATGAAGACCAATCTCTCTCTTGAGAGAGAGAGAGAGAGAGAGAGAGAGAGAGAGAGAGAGAGAGAGAGAGAGAGAGAGAGAGAGAGGGGGGAGGGGGGGGGGTATAGCCTAGGGCTAGGTGTCACGTGTGTAAGTTATCACAAGGGCTGTAACTATGGTTAATGTAACTATAGTTTCAGTTTTAAATGGATAGTTCCATAAGTTGTTTAATGGCAGGTATCCATTGTGACAACAGGCCCCACTATTTAATCAACATGTATTTAATAAACTCCACCTTTCTTTTCTCCACTGGATGGACAGATAGATGATAATTATGTTATCATTTATTTACTCACAAAATAAATACATTCGATTGAAGTAATTTTTTTGTATTGAAAAAAAAAAACTAATGTGAATAAATGCTGACAGAACTTGTATGCATATATAACATAAACACACAGAAGGGTCAGCTATATAAAAAGGTAATTGGGTAAGTTGTCACACTGTGCAATTTATTAGCTAAATATTTGTTGGTCAAAACAATGATTGGATGTTGTACATTGCTTCACTATAACAGTGAAAAACTTCAGCTCATATGTATAAAGTTTTTTTTTTTTTTAAGAAATTGCTCAAAAATAAAACTTACTTTGAGTCATTGTCACTGGAGTAAAAAGTGTGAAAACTAGCCCTGTTCGAAACTGTGGCCTTCTAAGTCTTCATTGTATTCTTTACTTTTATTTAGCTCAACTCATTTATTGCCTCATATATGTTATTGTATTTATCACCCTCATGTATAAGTTCACATGCTGACAGTTAAATCATGCAACAACAAATGTGCATACATTTTTAACATAATAAAGCAGCAGAAGCACATTACCACCAGTTTTCGCTTACATTCATATTAGAACCTTGGATAGGGACTGGACACACAAGCTGTCATGAAAGAGTGTTAGACCACAAGGGGGAGGAAAGGGCCGGCTGTTAGCAATCCTTCTCAGTTCCACCAGCGAGAAGGAGGGAAGTCTCACACATGCTTAAACTTTACTGGAAAGACTCCAGTGATTGGATTAAAAATATATAAATAAACAATAGTAAATTCAGACTTTTTAGTAGCAGGCAGCCTCTTTTAAACAGCTGGACTGTCCTTCCAAACAATCATTCCAAAACATTTAAACACCATTTATATAATCTACCATAAAGCCTTGCCTAAAAACATGGAATAAATTAAAGAATGTAAGTAAATAAATAAATATTTACTTTATTTATTTCCAGTTTCCAGGACAAATGTTTGGAAGCTGCTGCCTAAAAACAAATAGAAACTACTTCAAAAACAGCTCTTGAATTGCATAATCTGAGACCAAGTGGAAACAACTGTGGAAACAAACTCATGTTGTTCACCTGATACTCTCTTCTGATTATCTGAACCGATAATCCTCTTCATAGTTAACGAGAATTTGTGTTCAAATTTGCATTTGCCTTAAGCAAGGTTACCTTTCCAAATTGCCAAGACTTGTTTGCCAGGTTTTTAAAGTCATTTTTCACATGGAGATACTGAACACATTGACAAGCATTTTAACCACTTCAGGTCCTCTAGATGTTGATCAACACAGGTCCACTTTATTCCTCTAGATTCTGTATCTATTGCTCTCAGTATGACCACCAACCATGGACACAAAAGAGGGACAAAAGTCTGTCATACTCCCCTAAGAATGCCTTCATTCTCCACAAGACCACAGTCTGATCTCAGATGATTATTCGTTAACTAACTCTTCTTTAATTAACTCCTGATTAGGTATTAATATCAGATGCCGGATTGCATGCTAGCAGTCTATGCTTTCAATAAGTGGATTAGCACTAGAGTCTTACAGTTTTTTCCCCCCCCTCTGTCTTTAGTCAAGCTACGGTCTTCTCTCCCCTTGAGTCCTTGGCACTTGGCCAGAAGAAATGTTCTGCTAACAAGTTTCTTCTTGTGGTCACAGGCGTAAGCTATGAGGTGAGGGAGAGCTGTAGACTGTTTGTCCTACTGTCTGTTTTAAAATTAATGGAATAAAAAGGCAAACTTTTGAGGGTCAGATCACAATAATTAGCCTGTTGGGTATTTAGACATCATAGATTTGAGAGTACTGGTGTCTTGCCAAGCTACAAACTATTCATAATTTAAAAGGTAAAAAGTGTAATATCTGCTTCCCAAGGGAATTGCGGAAATATACTGACAGGTATCCTGAAAACTCCACTCATTTGACTAAGGGATTTGTCAAAACACTACAGAATCGTGATTCAATCGATTCTGCGAATATACTACCATTCGAAGGGTTTTGGGTTGGTAAGATTTTTTTTTTTTTAAAGTCGTCTCATGTGCTCATCAATGCTGAATTTATTTGGTCAAAAATACACTGAAAACAATATTATTGTGAAATAGTATTACAATTGTTTAAATGTAATGTAAATGTATCGCTGTATTTTCAGCATCATTACTCCAGTCTTCGGTGTCACATGATCCTTCAGAAATCATTAAAATATAATTTGCTGCTCAAGAAATATTTCTTAATATTATCAATGTTGAGAACAGTGATACATTTATTTCAGGATTATCCAATCCAATCCAATACACTTTATTTCTATAGCACATTTCATAAACAGAAGGTTTCCAAAGTGCTTCACAGAAGGTTCAACATACAGATCAATTTACATACAATAAAAACAAATTTATGAATTAAGAACATCTAAATCCTAAAATACAATGAAACAATAAAACAATAAAAGAAATCAGAGGACCACACGACTCACGCGGAGTTAAAAGCCAAGGAATAAAAATGGGTCTTTAGACGAGACTTAAAACTATCAACTGTCGAAGCAGTTCTAACATGGAGAGGCAGAGCGTTCCAAAGTTTTGGTCCCGCCACAGAAAAGGCCCTGTCCCCCCGAGTTTTGAGTCTTGTCTTGGGAACCGCAAGTTGGAACTGGCCCTCCGACCTCAGTGACCTCGCTGGTGTATACATTTGAATGAGGTCCGCAATATATGTTGGTGCCAGTCCATTTACAGCTTTAAAAACAAACAATAAAATCGTAAAATCAATCCTAAAACGAACAGGAAGCCAATGCAATGAGGCAAGAATTGGAGTTATGTGTGTGCGCTTTTTGGTACTGTTAAAAGACGTGCTGCAGAATTTTGGACTAACTGTAAGTGAGAAAGTGCGTTCTGATTTATACCGGTATAGAGTGCATTACAGTAGTCTAATCGAGAAGAAATAAAAGCATGTGTGGCTTTTTCAAAAATATTAAAAGGCAAAAACGATTTAACTTTAGCTAAAAGGCGAAGATGATAAAAGCTAGATTTCACCACTGCATTTATTTGTTTATCAAATTTAAAATCACTATCTATTTTAACCCCCAGATTAGTTATACCAGGCTGCACAAAGTCATTTAGGTGGCCCAAATCTATCGTGGGATTTATGGGGCCAAAATGCATGATCTCGGTTTTACTCTCATTTAGTTTTAAAAAGTTTTGTGCTA
Organism: Phoxinus phoxinus; assembly: GCF_949152265.1. NCBI lineage: Eukaryota > Metazoa > Chordata > Actinopteri > Cypriniformes > Leuciscidae > Phoxinus > Phoxinus phoxinus. The sequence goes on along the minus strand of NC_136888.1, from coordinate 16,302,619 downwards.
ACCATGCTTTGACATCGTTTAAACAGTCAAGTAAAGGTGTCAGGGAGCTGCCTTCATGCTTTCTGATTGGCAAATAAATTTGGCAGTCATCAGCTTACAAATGATAGGAGATGCCATGTTTTTGAAAAATTTGTCCTAGTGGAAGGAGGTAAATTGTAAAAAGAATAGGACCAAGAATTGATCCCTGAGGGACCCCACAGATGAGATGCACAGTTGATGAGGTAAAGTCGCCCGTTTTAACAGAGTAGCATCTCCCGAATAAATAAGACTGAAACCATTTTAGGGCGGTCCCCCTAAAATTATTAATTTAAAGGATTAATTGATGAATAAAAATAAAATAAAAAAAGCATTTAAAAAAAGCATTTAAAAGCAGCATTTATTTGAAATGTATTTTTTTTTGTATCATTATAAATGCCAGTTTGGTCAACTTAAAGCATCCTTGCTAAATAAAAGTATTTACTTATTAAAAAAAAAAAAAAAGTACATTAATAAATATTACTCACCACAAACCTTGGTAGTGTATTTTCTGAAGCAGTTCATTGAAATGAGTCTGAACAAACTGATTTGTTAAAACAAACCGACCGAATCAAGAAATATATGCAAACTTCCCAACAAGAGAAAGACTGAGTCTAATTGAGACGAATTGCCATTAAAAACAGTTATAGAAACAATTAGCTTGTTTTTAGAAAAAGAGTTACTGTCACACTACTGAAAAAAACTAATTAGGCTGGTAGCATCACAACTTTTAGTTAGCTACTCCCCAACACTTGTGTGATGTGACCAAACCTCAGTGTTCTACAGCGGCTCTTGATGTAAAAAGGATCATGGAAAAAAAACACACAATATATTTCAACATAGACGGATTTGACAAACCATATTCCAGGGAACAGTTACAAACATTATGCATAATTTGATGCAAATAAGTTCCAAAACAGAAGTTCCCTCATCTAAATTTCTTTTTCCGGAGTTCATTAAACTTCATATTAGCCTTTAACTGACAATCATCAGCATATTCTGAAAAGCTGATTCCTGGTACACAAGACATCGTATCTTCAAATTATACTCATACAGGCCTGGAAGATGTTGTTTGTACTTTCCGGGGGAATAACCGGAGATAATAACGCCACTCATTTAAGGCCAACCCTGCAAAACCTCGACCAGTACCTGTCTCCCGAGTGTCATAAAGACCCTTTCTTGTTCTGCCTGCATGTCATAACTGGGGTTTGTCATTTGCACACAGCAGTCCTTAATTACAGGCTTTTAAGCTGCACTTCAGGACCACAAGCCTGTGAAAAGTTCTGAATTTCCTCTCTAGAGGGCTGACAGCAACCGCCGCTAAATGGGTGTAAAGCGACTAAAAAAATTTCGACTCGGCCGACAAATTAGATGTGTCTGCGCCGGCCACAGATGGGTGCCGTTAACCTGTCGGGACACAGTGTCACGACATTAACGCACATTGTCTGTGGCTCTCTGTCACCGCTGCGCACCTCAAGCGGTCGGCAGCCTTCATTTAAACTAATGTAATTAGGAGCTCTCTTTGTGCTGAGTGGGTTGAGTCACATGACATTCTCACACATTTGCATAATTTTATTCGATATCTGCATGAGAAAAAGAAAAGAACGCTTTATTCAGTCTCGTTCAGTGCGGGGTCAGTTTAAATCACGTTTTAGGGACATAATGAGGGGCCATACTTCATCATATACTAATATGTGGACATAACCAAATCCAAGACATCATAAAACAATATGTTTTTCCATTCAACACTTTAAAACGTTCCTGTCCTCACATACGAAGACCAAAACTACAACACCTGAGCCAAAAGAATAATTTCAGCTGTAGTAGTTCTTCACCCACTGTCATTCTTTGAAAACAGCAGCTCAGACTGTTACATTGTGAAACATATATACAGGCCTCAAGGTAGCGCAGCAGGAACAGACAATCTGGTGTTTAGCCCTACACACCCATTCACATGAGAAACTAGATATTTTACGGCACAGGATGAAGTGAAATTCTCAAACAAATGTACACTAGAGAAGCAATTTGTGCTGAAACCAAACCTTGAGTGTTTGACCCAGATTTGGCAACAGACAAGTTTAAAATGACCCTGTGACACCCAACATCTTATGAGGTTGTTATTATCAGACGGTGCTTTTGTGTTTGTGATAACACTCTTTAGAAAGTTCCCTTTCAGGTTCCTTGCCTTGAAATCGGAAAAAAAGTCATGTAAACTCATCAGTATTACCTCCTTTATACGGGTTGCATTAGACGAGCTGCAATAAAATGTTTTGTAGAAATCTAACTGGTCAAATAATTCAAGCAGTGTTTTTTTTTTTTCACCTATACAAAATCCTCTCACAAACTTTAGCCATTGCCAGCTTGTCCTTTCCTTCATATCACGCTTGGTTTTGTTTTGCATAAATGTCAAACTTGCTGCTTGAAAGCATTTGCATTGATTTACATTGAGGTTTTTAGCATGGCTATTATAAATCTGTCACCCTCAGGACACCCCTACCCCAGCACTCATCCACCTATGACATATTTGTTAAGAGCATTTTGGACGTAGGCCAGGAAAAGCCACTTCAGGATTATCTTAAGGTTTAGCAGAAGTGATGAGTGAATTCCGGCTTGAGTAGACATATCAGACTGCTCACACTTTCTTTTTTTATTTCCATATTATATTATATAGTTTTCACCTTCGTTTTCTCTGGCCCTTAGAATGTAAGCAGAATGTTTTTGCTACAACCTCTTTAAAAATTCCATACGTACTGTAGTTGACCTGTTATGATTGACTATACCCTTCATGTGTGGTGGGAAATCCTCCATGTTAAAGGAAAATACAAATAACAAACAAACGTAATCGGTTGGCTAGAGTTTATCTTGTTGATGCATTTTCAATGACAATAGTTGCTAACTGCAACAGAAGGCACTCCATCTTGTCCAGCAGGTTTCTACTCCTGTGCCACATTCACATCGAGGCTCGGTTTTAATCACTCAGCATGGTGCAAGCTACAAAGGTCAAGCCCATTGATTAAGTGGATAAAAGGGTGACTTGTCATCTCTCATACAAGACACATAGATGCTCTATATATTTGGCAAGGGACAGTCATTTACACGGACAGTCCCGTGGGGTTTAGAATACGCACAGACCTTCTTTAATTTGCTATTATTTTAAACTATGAAAAGAACATTTCCAACAACACTTTTTTTCGGCAAAAATCACTGTGCACATCCTGTTGTGACATTGCTTTTATAAAACAATGGCACCAGTCATATAAAATGTGATATTAAAAAGAAAACTATAATTGGAATAAGCAAATTTACACTGCAAAGGTGACACAGGAGTGATTTTGAAGTGGTATTTAGGTGTCTTTCCACAGACTGCTTAACTCAGAGGTGGCAAGAATTAATTTACATAAAAACTATACTTTGATACTTGCACTGTTAAAAAAATATGATCAATTATGTTTTTACATTGCTTTAACTCTTAATGTTTTATAAACAATTATAAACTTTTTTTAAATAAGTTATACAAGATTCAACACATTTTTAAGTAAGTGTAATGTAATTTAAGGGACTTGATTTAAGCAGCAACTTTTTTTGTAGAGGTGGGTCAAAGCAGGCCTTAACTCAGCCATGTAAAGACGTCTTAATGCATTTGACATGTCATATTAATAAACTGTAATACCTATTAATTATAGTCAATAATATTTTTGTATAATTAATGATTCATTCCTATCATTTATTATTTAAAAAAATATTAATAATTATAGTATAGTAGTAAATAATAATTAAAATATCAAGGCCTGGTTTCACAGACAGGGCTTAGATTAAGTCAGGATTAGGCCTTAGTTCAATTAGGACATGGGGCCAGATTTACTAAACAGGGCAAATTCCAAAAAAGCACTGATGGGAGTGGAAAGTTCTGCATGCTATACTGATGACGCGCAAATTAAAGAACACAGACGCAGCCGGATAATTTCCATAATGACCAACGCAATCTACCAAGAGCAGCGCAAATTAGTTTAACTCAAGACATGGTTTAGGACATGCTTGTTTTGGGTGGTAAATAATGGTGCCTAAATAAAAAGCACCTTGTATGCATCATACAAATGCATATGTAATAAGGTCAGCTGCAAAGATAACAGTTCACACCTTTTCAGTGCTAATTTTTCACTGCGTATCTTTAGGAAATCCTGACAGTTGTTTTTTTAACGCCAAAAGAGGGTTTGTGCTTGCGCAAGCTGTTAGCAAATATGGCCCTATAGTAGCTTTTATAAATGTCCCTTAGAAAAAAAAAAAACATCACTGGTCTGCATCTTGAGACAAAACCAAGACACTGATATATTTGAAGATATGTCACTGCAAGTTGCTTTCAGTTAAAACAGCTCAAATATGCAGTTTAGTCTGGGACTAGGCTTAAGCCTTGTCTGTGAAACCGGGGGTAAAATACCTAATAATAATTATGATGATAAAGACCTGCTCTCGCTGCCCACTGCTGGCTTCTTGCCTTGTGTGTGTGTATGTGTCATGTGTTTTGTCTGATGTTTGCTTGATTGTTGGTTTGCTGTGTTTCTATTGTACATTTTAACATAATAGTATTTCTTACTAAATGTATTGTAATTTTTATATTTTGTAATTTTACTCTCTTTTAGGGTGACTTTTAACCTCTGTCTATGGACTGCAGATGAAAAATAGCCTTCTGGCTAACTCTGGCATATTGACAGAAATGTTTATTAATATGCACGGTCCCTGTAATAAATAAATAAATAAAAGAGTTATGGTATGGCATTTATTATTAATAAATAATAGTAATAATTCATATTTAAATCATAATTAATCTTGACCAACCATTTATCATAAATGGAGTCAAGCTTTGATGTTTGAAAATAAAATAATAATTTAAGTTATAGAAATACACATCAACACGAATTCAAATTTTGTCCACTGGCAATAAACATGACAAATTTTCATGAAAAAGTTTGCCTCTCGCAAATCTCAAGCAAAACGTCGCCCTTTTATGCAGGTAATGCTTTTATCCACAGAACTTTTGATTTATTTTGCCTATTGAATCACAACATTACAGACAATGGCCAAAGTCCACACGAATAGCTGGTAATGCAACTGCATGAAGACATTCCAAGATAGTGTTTCAGCATTGTCCATCTCTATTTCTGACCCTGAGGCCCAAGCTACTCAGCCCTGTTCTCATCGATTGGTGTCAGTTGGCCATTGCTATGACAGCTGAAATGCCCTCTGGGTTACTATGACATCATACCCCCTTTGACCTTGCCCTCACATAAGTCCGTACAATAGACAGTGTGTTAAAAGGCATTCAACTTTCGTTTTCTTTCTTTTTTTTTTGCACAATTGGTGGCACTGACACAGATATTCCTCAATGAGGAGAGAGAGAGAGAGAGCTCTCCATCCCTCTACAACAGCAAACACTTCATGCGTTTCTCTCAGCCCTGGGGACCCATAATAGAAACCCAGAGGCCTATTTAAAATTTCATCTGATCCTATTAATTATTGTGAAAAGTGTGTGTCAAACTCAGGTTGATGGTAGTCAAGCTCTTCTTGCCATTTTGGGGAGATAAGATGTCAGTTATCTCTTTGGGAGGTTAATAGACCAACCACATAATCCTTTCCCTTCTCTGCAGATTTTGTGGTATTTGCATTTGGTAAGCTGATATGGTCATTCACTTGAGAGTGTGACTGCATTCCTAATGAATTTCCACACCGCCTAAACCCAAACGAGGGGACAGGAAGATTCTCCACTCTCATTCATTATCTGTCTTCAGACATCCTCTCACATTTGCTGCCACTTCTTCTGGAGATCTCTTCTGTTCACTTTTTCCTTTCATCCTCATCACCGGATTCTTGACAAACAGAGAATCCTTCACAAGGACCAGTTGCTTAACTTTGGAGATTAATTAAATGTGTTCAATGCCGTTAAAGACAAAAGCATGTTATTTCTGCACCACTAGCGGCACCAAAAAGAATTACAAAAATAATGTTTGTTGTCAAACAAGTTTTAAACCCTCTGTTTGTAGTTCTGCCCAAAACTGTTTTTCCTGTAGCTGATTTGGTAGCGCAAGGGTGCGAGTTTGATTCTCATGGAAGACATGTAGTGATAAAAATGAATGCACTAAATTGCTTTGGATAAAAGTCTCTGTCAAATGCATAAATGTAAATGTTGTCATTCCCAGTCAGGTACATCAAAGTCAGGTTGGTACCACTAGTGCTGCTGTAAATCTCTGTGTGACATTATTTTACATTTCCTTTAAGCATTTGTAAACCATTTTATCCACTTATTTTATCAAGTTGCATTCCTCGGGACTACATTTTTTTTTATTATTATTACTATACAGTACTTTTACATTTAAAAAAAATGTATCAAGATAAATGATGTTAATTCAAAAAACATGAGTAATAATTAAATATACTGACAAATATTTATTTAATGACACCCATAACCACATATACTACAAACATATATTATCGATTATACTGCACAATTCAAAAGTTTGGGGTTTTGTTTAAAAAAATAAATTAAATATGTTATTCAGCAAAGTCACATTAAAATAATTTAAGAGTATTTTATAATGTCACAAATTATTTCAATTTCAAATGAAATAGAAAGTTATTTTGAACTTTAAAAAAAATCAGTTTCCACAAAAATATTAAGCAACACAAGTGTCTTCATACGTATAGTACACATACGTATACGTATGGGAAATGTTTTTTTGTAGCATGCAAGATTGCAGCCAGTAACTGCAGGCGTAGTCAGTTGTGAGAACACTTGAGTTCCCAAACATTGTCAAGGAGCTCTGATCAAGGGCTTGCTGTGCTTCTAAATAAACAATGACAAAATGATGGCTATTAACCCCAGCTACCTCATTTGCTGCCCAATTGGTTTAAAAAGACTTGCACACGGCCTGGACTAATTCCTGTGGAAAAAAAGAAAACGAACCTACAGTAGTTGAATTTTCTAATAGTCATTTACAGGTACAATGAGAGCAGACAGAGAACATTCTATGCCTGTTTTAAAAGCATTATTATTGCAAAAACATGTATAACGTGTGTGGACATGCAAATGCAATTGTGTCTTCCAACATCTGCAAAATCTCCATTTTCCGTTTTCCGCCCATTTTAATGGATTGAGAAAAGGAGTTGTGTAAAAATCAGGCAACAGACGGGGATATTTTTACGCTGCGATCATTGAGGTAAGAGTATGTTTGCCCTTCAATCAGACGGTGCCAGAACAACAAAAATCAACATCAACAGTCATTTCATTCTCTCTTCTGACATGTTCACTAAAGCTAAAAGACATTCCTATAATTCAAGGTGAGCCCCTTATGCATATTCATAAGGGCCATTACCTTGAAGAGGAATGTCAAAACTCACCAGAAGGAGCATGCTTTGTTTTTCCAAGGATAAATGTGTACATGTTTGTGTTACCACGATGACACTCTTTCAAGAGTACACAAAACAAAAACTGCTTGTATATCAGTATATGCTGAACCCTCCTATTCTCTCTCTCTCTCATATGCACAAATAAGTTTTGTAGCTGCTGAATGTATCTGTCAACTATTCATCAACGATTTATCATTCTGTAGTTCTTACTAGAACAATAGGCAGGCATTATACAGCATTATTCCCAGAATTCCTAGAGCCTTGACCCCCAGATAAAGTTTTGTCACTCTGTGATGCGGTCAACAAATGAAAAATAAATCCCCCAATTGACCGCTTGCAAAGACCCGCCCCCTTTAGTTACTGTTGCTACATCCGCCAAGCCATGGCGCTCTCACGCCACACATCATGTTCTCATGCAGTAAAAATCAGAGAGGACAACGCGCCAACAGACAGGACTGGATTTAAACGATAAATACCGCTTTGTGGCTCATGTCATGACAGATCGCTGTAGCGCCTCAGTTAAAGTTAATTTATAGCATGAAAAAAACATGAATGAACATCAGAATGAATGTGGCCATGGAAAGACGTCATACACACCTTTTTTCAAGTTCACCGACGTTAATCTAACTCTCCTGACTGCTTTTTCTGACAAAATGGCGGATTCGGCAGATGATTGTCAGATCGCCTGTCAATCAAACTCCCGGCGAAGGGTGACTAAGGGTAAACTAAGGGTGAACTAAAGACATTTACACCTTGAGGCCACCCATGAAATCAAATTAACCCTACTATTGTTACGTTTTAGTTCTGTTTTGGTTTAATTTTATTTCCGATCCCTGTTCTGGTTTGCCTGAGTTATGTTAGCTTGTTTGTTTCCATAGTTACTCATGAGTTCCGCACATGTTTCCTTTTCTATTGATTACTACAGTTCCCTTGGTTCTTGGCCCGGTCTCGTTTAAGTATGATGTGATTGCATTCTGTGAGTTTAATTCCTGTATTCTCCAGCGTGTTTCCAAGTAAAGACTTAGTTACTGAATCTCCTGCGCTATGCAATTATTGCACCTACAGCCACACATACAAATGTATTTACTGGCACGTTTAATCAATTTAAAGCATCCTTTTTGAGTACGAAAAAATTATCTTACAGACCTCAGCTTATATCAGTACAGTGTATATATACATAAAACAAAACTATTGACTAATTATTATACAACTTGAAATGTAAAAAAATATATATATATTAGTATATGTAGACATTTACATTAACCAGGATTTATTAATGCTGTAAAAGTAGTCCATTTTAGTAAATATCTTTTTAGTTAGTACTTTTCACAGTGTAAATTCACAATGCACTTTTTCCCAATAAAAGTTTCACTTGTAAATATGTCCCATTATTTTGTGTTGCAAAGCAGCGTTTCACTTTTGGGATAGTTAAAGTACATGTACTAATGTAGATTAGTTAAAAACACCTTCAGAAGATCTACTGTAGCCCAGCGTGAAATCAGTCCACATGTGTGAAGCATGCCCAGACTGAACCACACCATATTTTCAGCCCCTGTTCAACAGCTCAACACTCTGTCTGTCTCGACCCTTCCCCCATTCCTCTCTCAGACAGAATTACAAGCCATTACACACCTGTCTGGACACCGATGAACTTGAACACTAATCCCAGGTCACAGGCTGGGCCCACTGGAGCACCAGGAACTGGCTTTTGAAGGAACTTCTAACATTCTTCCACAGTATGTAGTGACAGAGAGCCAGTTTCATTTACACCATCAGGTCATCTTACGTGAGGCTTTTCTGTGACAATGAAAGGACAAAAATCATTATTTAGTTTGTAGGATATTTCAGATAACATCATCTTGTCAATAATATATATATATATATATATATATATATATATATATATATATATATATATATGTGTATGTATATATATATATATATATATATATATATATATATATATATATATATATATATATATATATATATATATATATATATATAACTTGTAATTGTTGAATTTCCCTCTAAAATATCAAGTCAACTGAAAACTATACAAAAGGATCTTCATATAAAGAGTCTTGACTATAACAGCGAGCTCAGAATTTAAATGTACTTTAATGGTCTCAGTTCTGAGTTTTCGTCTGAAATTAATTATCCCTGTATTCCTCATATTAATCCTGACATTTACACATCCAAAACTGTCAATATGCTCAGTCTGCTTAAATAAATGGCATGACACTCTTCAACAATTGAGACTTTAATTGGGGAGAGGTTAATTTTCTCTTTAAACCCTAAAATGAAACCTCTGCCACCAATGTAACCAGATAACATTTCACCCAGAATGTGACTTTCACATCCTCTCTAACTCCTAATTAAAAGTAAACTCCTCCTAGATTTTGGCATTGAAATGCTTGCAACTCAGCAAAGCTGCAGAAAACACCATACATAGATATCAGACTCTAAACTGTTAACACCACAGCACTGGTATTTTTCCCCTATAGCTTTTTTCATTGTTTATTTTGTTTTACCTTGTACAAAAATAAAAACACTATATATATATATATATATATATATATATATATATATATATATATATATATATATATATATATATCTGTAATTAATCGTGATTAATCACACCTAAAATTAAAGCTTTCAATATACATTTTTTATTTTAATATAATATTGTATATACATTTGATTATTTCACATTTAATTTCCAAATGATTATAGAAACAACACAAAGCCTATATTTTAAATAATTGTTTAATTTGCATTTTTTAATGAAAGAAGGCATTACCGGTACCAATAATGATACTGATGTCACTATGACATAGATTTTTTTTCTCAATTTTAGACATTAATTATAGCCATTCAGCATTACAGTAAAATTGAAAGCTATACATTTGAACATTTATTAGGCTTTGAAAAATATAAAAACTTTTAAATTTAAGTAAACCTAAAACAATCTAAACCAATTATAATAAATGTCACATTTACCTATGCCCTTCTATATATCAGGGCTCAAAAAAAAAATTTCAATTGGCCCAGTCAGACCAGTTCAGATTTTTACTTGCCCTGTCAAAATGCATAAAAAGTTGTTGTATTCATTGTTTTCGAACCATGTAACATTGTTAACAGTACTTTAAGACTTTCAGGTAGGTCTAACAGCTAGGTTATACAGGAATGTAATAAAGTTATCAAACACTTCACGTCTTTTCTGCATAAATTATAAATGAAATACAGATGAATCTTTATTAAAGCTACAAAAGTTATTCAATCAAGAGCAGTGAGTGATTTTCTCTTTTTCTTTTGTTCTTTGATTATCCTTAATCATCCGACATTAAATCAAAATTGACCCCATTTACTTTGTTAGCGCATATTACTAGTCTTGTGATGAACAATTAATCCGTGCAAGTTAATACACAGAAAAAAATAGTTTGCCGTGGTAATCTTTAATCAAAATCTGAAAAGTTACTTCCGGTCTGATAACGCTTAAACACTCCCCTCAAACCGTCAGTCTGCTATGAGCAGAGATGGAGGAGAAGCGCTAAAGTAAAACCCTGCCCTCTGTTCAATATTCCGTTTCACTTGGAAATACGTCACAACAGTGGAGAAAAGTCGTTTGCAACTTCCGGTTCACGCAGACTTTAATGACAAACAGCAGCAGGTTTATTAGGCTGCTGTCACTTTAAGACCTGCCGCACATGACGTGGACCTGATGCACATTTTCTCACAACTCTTCACGTTCATTAAAGACTTCCATTTAACTCATTTAAAACTGTGATTGCGAGGATACTTGACAAAACAAGGCATTTTGGCATAATTTTGTGTGTTTTTGTCCGTTCAAGCATTGTCTAAGGCAGCATATATATATATATATATATATATATATATATATATATATATATACACACACACACACAAACACACACATATATATATATATATATATATACATATATATATATATATATATATATATATATATATATATATATATATATATATATATATATATATACACACAGCCAATCTTTCTCAGATATTGGCATGGAAACCGTTGCTTTAGATAGCCACTGTATCATTAGAGTTTTACGTTTGTGACAAACAGCTGTGCTTGCTTTGGACTTACTGTCTAACAATCATCAATTTGTCAACTTGATACCCAGCTCATCTCTCTTCCTTCTGAGGTCAGAGGTCATCACAGATATGTCAGTGTTTCATGTCATTTTCTTGACATCCAACCAGCTGTCCAGACTGCCGAACACATTTTTACAAGATCTTTATGAGAAAACAGCTTATTTTACCTAATTTCAAAAATAATACTTTTTAAATTATTTTGCAGAGCAGATAAACCCACAAGGTGTCCACAAACATGACGCAGGGATTTTTTCTTTACAAAAAAAACTGTTACTTGTGTGTAAGCACTAAGCAGAGCCTTATCTACAAACTCAAAGATGGTATGGAGCCTCTCTTGTCTGAAGAGGTCAAAGGTTATGTTAACTTTGGGAATATCATCAGGGCTGCCGTCCCCCCTCGGGGAAGTAAACTTGACCCACCTCTGACCCCGACAATACGATTGGGCTCTGGAGATCACGGCCGAGCAGTCTGTCTGCTTATCGTCAGCGGTTTAACACTCCCTCCGTCATCATCAATCAGACACAGCCATTTCTCCAGCCCCCTAATCAGCACTGCCATCAATAACCACACCACTGATTTACCATTCAGCGAGTGCCACGTCCACTGCACACCTCACATTAATCATAGACATTATGTCAAAGTATTTGGACTGTCAGGGACGCCTTAAATTATTTGATAAAGCTGTAAAAAAATAAAGCTCATATTATTTAGTGCGTAATTTTATCCAAAACCGTACATTCTGTTTTAAAAAGCAGCTTTAGACTGAGAGATTAGTTAATCCTCAATTAAATGAAAAGCTCTAGAAATAAATGGCACGGCTATTCATATCTAAGGCTATTAAAAGCACGCAATCCTATTCTATGATTGTTATTCTAGTTCTCTAAACCTTTCATAACAGAGAATATTCCTGTAGAAGATGGATTTTTTTTTTTAAGATATAAAAACTAGTATGAGAAGTCCCTTCAGCAAGTGGACGGAAGCTGAGACCTATCCACAGCAGAGCATTTATCAGCCCCCTAAGTGGCTGTAACAAAAGCAATGCTCCCTGGGAGAGAACCTGACAGCAGTTTTCCCCCTTATCGATCGCCACGCTCGCTCTGAGTGCTCCAGTTTATGACAAAAGAGTTCACGACACCACAGTCAGAAAGTCAATACCGTGATAAATACTCTCCTTCTGTTGGTCCCTTGTCCAGCACTTTACCAGGCATTTGCCATGACAGTTATTACTGCTGCAGTAAATCTGTGGCCAGTAGAGAAGAAAAAGAGAAGGAGACTGAGAGAGAAAGGCAGAGAGGGGGAGGTTGGGAATTCCACCGCCAAATTTATGGACCCAGGATACTGTTTACTTAATTTAAAGACTCACCACACAGGGTCAGACAGTCAGATCTGAGGATTTGATGAGATGTGTAAGTCCACAGTTTAAAGGAATATAGTTTACCCAAAAAATATGATCAAATATTAAATATACATTTTATGTGTATAATATTATGTAATATTTAATATTATCAATATAAAATGCAATAGTGCACAATTTGTATGGACTTTATATATGAATAATTTATTATTATTAATATAATTATATAAAAGTCCCACACAAATTGAGTCCAAGTCTTCTAAGTCAGTTGTTTTCAATGAATCTTTTTATTCAGCTTAGAAATGGGACTGAATGATTTGTTCACGTATCGGATTGATTCATTCACTCTGGCTCAACCCACTGACTCAATGACTCGTTCGCAACAGTTTTAAAGTGAACAGCTCTCTGGATGGAAAAAATAACAGTGAATGATTTAAACTTTGGTTTGTTCCTTGCAGAAAGCGTCAGAAGACTTGGAATATAAAGACAATCATACAATTTCTGAATGTCCTTTAAGGAACACATCTTTTTGCCTGTGTGTTTCCTGTGTAGACTAATTTATATCTCAACAATATTTTCCATCACTTTCAAAGTAACAACTGTAAGCTCATATTTTAAATTGAAATTAATGAAAATCTTTATTCCATTTACGCTCGAAAGATTTTCTTTCATAGAAATGTGACATTTCAGCCTGTTTGCCTTTTAAGGGAATTAACGTAACACTTCATAATACACATGTTTATGGTATTAATATTCCCAGGGACACTTGTTTTATTTGAATATTTTATTTTTATTTAGTACATTTTCAGAGAGACAGCTAAGCCCTAATCCAAAATAAATCCGGTTAATGTTAAAATGGCCATGTCCCTCTGCTTGGAATAACATTAATCAATACGGAAGATTATGCCGATGGAAATTAAGTTGTTATGTAAAATGCCCCATTCCTGTACAAGATTAATATATCCTTGCATATTTATACATCTAATATTTTGAAGAAAATCACATTACACTGTGTAACCTCAAAAACCTGCTAAGTGTCTTGCAAGAGAAACATATCACATGGAGATTACTACAGAGAACATCGCAAGACACTGCTCATATAACGTAAAGCTAAAACCTTCCTGGAGCTATAGAGAGATCATGGAAACAGGGGCTGTCCAGAAATGACAGGTCTGAGATCAAATCCATCCCTGAGGAGCGAACTATCACACTGGATTTATTCCAGCAGGGTGGTGTGTAAATACCTGGAACAGGTTCCTGTCGTGAACACAGACCTTCCAAATACGAACAGCAGTCAAAACAGAACCATGCTGTTAAAGGGAGGGAGAGTATACCGAGGAATGAACATTTGCTGACTCATTTCTGTAATTTAACAACCAGGTCGAACTAAACAGCATGTGTCTCTCATCAGGGAGTATATTTATTCCTAAACAGGTTTCAATAGTTCACACAGAAACAAAAATTCTGTCATCATTTACTCACCCTCATGTCGTTCTACACCTGTTTTGTTTTTTGTTTTTTTTCTTTGTAGGAAGATGGATTAATAAATAAATTAAATAATATGCACTATACTCTTCTGAAACCAGTACAATAGCTTCATGTGTGGGACAGACAAAAAAATTCAGTGAAGAATTTTGCTCAAGATCTGAAAAGAACAATAAGTCAATTGCACTTAGACACCTTTAAAACTCATACACCAGGTTCTTGTGTGTCCAAGACATCAATGGTGTTATATTTGTGAGCTAATGCCAATAGGAAGATCTTCAATGAATAATGAAAAAATATTGGGTCCCACTTTATATTAAGTGGCTTTAAGTACTATGTACTTACATCGAAAAGTAGGTACAATGTACTTATTGTGTTCATGTTGTATTCTAAAACACTTTTGCTGTTATTGAGGTGGCATACGGGTAAGGTTAGGGACATGTGTGGTGGTATGGGAAGGTTTAAGGCTGGGTTAAGGTGTAAGGGATATTGTTTTTCAAAATAATTATCCAAACAGTTGCTTAAAAAATATTTTTAAATCAGTATCTTTACAAAGATGTTAAAATAACCAATACAATTTAGTGAGGATTTTTCTTAAAACAAAAAAGCAACCACATTAAATTTAGTTAGATTTCCATTTTATTCAACAGAAACAAGTCTGAAACAACATCATTGTGAGTAAAGGATAATAGAACTATCCCTTTAATCACTTATGAAGAATTATACATATATATATATATATATATATATATATACACACACACACACACACATACACAGTGTGAGCTAGGCTGGCTTAAAGTATGGTTAGTTTAAGGCAACCTTTGCCTCTATAACAATACAGAGTTATATGAATATGTTTACCACTCATTAAATTCTCAGACCCCTAAGCCCTTGTGTTCCCCGCTATAATATTTTCAGTCAGAGACTATGCTTATTATCATAAAAACATTCAAAGGTTCAAGTGTAGTGGTTGTATATTCAGAAAAACTTTGTTAAATTGTCTCATACCAACAGAACACATGCTAATTATTTGAATGTGTTACTTCCGATGGCTGCTTGCATTTACAAGCATTTAAAATCCTCAAAACATCCTGAGGAACTTAAGAAAAACCTAAAATCAGCCCTATGCAGCTGTCACATATTAATTCATGGGACGGGCTATGGCACCAATATGTAAGGGAATCTTCTTTGAAGTAAACGAAACAAATGTTTTCCATCTTAAGAACTGATAAATGTACCTAGATCAAAAGAAACCAAGTCTAAAAACCGAATTCGGCAGTTCAGCAACAGTAACAGCAAATATCCTGTTACGGTTCTGCATGTTGAGCTAACAAATTGGCACTATCTCATTGAACCAACAGGATTCATATCCTCACTAAACTGCACAGGGCAGCCGAGGGCAGAGTAAATTGCGGAGACCCGCACGCTGCCATACCCACTGCGATACATACTAAACTGTTGAGTGATAATGACCAGAGAGAGGGTGAAGAGGTGGATCAGGAGGTACAGCAAGATTAGGCCCAGTGCGGTTGCGCTGTGCCAGAGTGTAGTCATGCGTCACACCGAGGCTGTTGTTCTGCTTAGTCCCTGGAGTGAACAGGACACTCATGGCTCCCCCTGATAACTTGTCTCACCATGCAGATGAGCCAAGACTTCCTCAGCCCACCAGATTTCCAAACACACACGCGCACGCACACACAGACAAACTTCTGCTGTAGATGCGTTGATTTATACCTAGTCAAACATGCACGTTGTTTGCATACTAACACAGTTGCAGACTGCACTACAATCCACAGTACCTAACATGCTTCCTACAGCTTCCTCTATCTCAGATAGTTTAAATAGCAGACTGCCCTTTATTGTCTAAGTGTCTAGTTCTTGACCAAAATAATAAAGTAACCATTTAGGGGCAGATCAAGTAAAAGATAAAGGGCCCTATTTTAACGATCTGAAACGCAAGTATCAAATGCGAAACGCAAGTAACTTTGTGGACGGATCCCGGGCGCTGTTGCTATTATACCGCAAATCTAAAATTGGTTGGTCTGAAGTAGCTTCATTATTCATAGGTGTGGTTTGGGCGTAACGTGAAATAAACCAATCAGAGTGTCATCTCACATTCCCTTTAAGAGCAGACGCGTTTGTTCCATGGCGGATCGCTATTATAACGGCGGATTTGCCAGGCGATCGCCAGGAGCGCATAGCCGAGGAGACCAACGTTCTCGTCAGGGCCGTAAAAGACAGAGAAGTGACAATGTATGGGGATGATGGGAGAAACCCACCCAAATTAGCTTCGGTTAAACAGGCGTATAATAATTTGGGTAAATGTGTAAGCTAGATTTATTTTTTCACATCTTCATGGACACAACAATGATTTCCCTCCGGTGTTAATATTTTTCCTTGTAATAATGTATGATTTGCAAAAATGAAAAGATGAGAGAATCAAAGTGTATGCACGTTGTGCACACGCTACATTATGGCCAAGCATGCGCCCTTAAAATACCACAAAGACACTGTCTTTAGACTAGGTTTTCCCTGGTCTGTGGCGGAATTGTTTTCTGGAACTGCAAAATAGCACCAGGACACGTTTGCGGCGAAACACGCCTCCTCTTTTTGCTGCACCACCCCGAAACTTCAGGAGATGTTTGAGATGCATACAAGACACTAATTTTAAATCACTACATTTAAATGCATAGTCGGTAAAGCCACATATGCAAACTTTGCAAGTACGTCAGCTCATGGACATTTTGGAGCCCCACAATTCAAATGTGAGTGTGCAAATCATGGATAAGATACATGGACATTGAATGATCGGCAACCACATAAACTTGCCATATGGGGTATAAAGAGTGTCAACAGAAAATGTAATGCATGAGGGGTAGTATACAGATTTATATACGTCTTGCATAGATATATGTATGTGGCCAAGTGTAAATGGAGAGTACTTTATCAGATAGCAATCCGAACCCTGAGGCTGGGACTGGGTGAGACTACTGTGCCCTTCTGAAACAGTATTGGCTTTAGAAGCCTTTCATGGGGGAACATTCTACTAGCTTGTCTCCTTCGTTTGAAAGGATTCATCCTCTTAGAGATTAGGTGACCCTGTGTCACTTATATAATCTGTTGAATTAAGTCTCATAGAGACATTTGCATTAAATTCCACCTGTCATACTTATGTGCTTCTTGACAGTTTAAGGTCCCAAATTTAGATTCCGTTTCTGCAGCCGTTGACCAATCTCAACGGTCAGGCACGTTGTGTTCTAAGCCTAAATTAAATGTCCTTTTTTTTTGGAAGACCAGATTGTCTCTTTAGCTATGTCTCACATTATTTTTTCCAAAGCCCCTTCTATTTAAAAAAAAAGTGTTACCTGAAGTGTGGAAGATCAGCTTATCCCACAAGCTGAGGAACGCTCCTCTAATCCTTACCGTTGCTTTTATTCCGCCGCAGAGCCAGAGAGTGCCAGTCCCAGCAGAGCAGACCTTTTCATGTTCCCCTGCCCTCACTGTTCACACCGTGCCCTCCGCTGGCATTCCACAATCCCCTGGACAAAGAGAGCAGGAAAGCTCTATTGTATTACAGAGCATCTAGGGTTACTTCCTAAGAGAAGTCTTAAGGAAAAGAAATGGTTTGATAAGAGCAAGGTAGTCATCCTCAATCAGTCTTATGCAGAGTCCTGCACAAAAAGGTGATAAAGCAGGGTTATCAGAACTTTAGCACTAAATCCGGCAATATTTACCCTTTATCACAGCACTTTGGTGGGTTTTAACATTCTTAACATCTGTTCTACCCATTGTGAAATGTTTAACTCTGAGAAGTATGATCAGACGTGACAATTACACTTAAGCATTTGGTTGACCGTTTCATCCAAAGCAACTTAATGTGCATTCAATGTATAAATCTTCATTTTGCGGGAATCGCAACCATGACCTTGGTGTTGCTAAATTGCATAAAAATAAATGTTTAGTCTTTTTTTACTTGTTAAGATATCTAAAAATACTTAAAACAAGATACATTTACTCAAGACTGCATTTGATAAGACTTTTTTCCAAATAATGAAACTTTAATACACGTGTATTTTGTCTTATTGTATTGGCAGATTTTTGTTATAAGCTAGTTAAAATGTTTAAAGGATCTCTTTATTAACTGTAAAACACGACAAACAAAAAAAACAATCAAAAACTATTTGTTGAGTGTAGGTAGCACCATGCTCTACCAGTTGAACTATATAAATAATAATAAGTGACTTTATGATGGTCCACATCACCCACAATGGCTCTCCAATGACCCAATGTTTTGGTACAGTATATGAAGAGAAAGGAAGTTTTCATATTTAATTATGGGGGATCTAGCAAAATAACCATGTCCTCATTATTTTGGCCAAGAATGACTTATTAGCATTCTTGGTTGAACATCATTCCATCAACAGTCAGCAGTATAAAGTCAGATTACTCTGTGGAACCCTTTCTCTTTAATTACAGTGTGGACAGATTTTTTTCAAAGGTGAAACTATTCCCCTGCTAGGTGTGGCTTCTGTTTATGAGGAGACTGAGCTCTCTTTTTTGTGGCTTTCATGTGGCAATTAAATCTGTCTCCTAACACTGGGTGGCGGGAGGTGCTAAGACAAGCAAACGTCTGAACGAAGAAAAAAAAAAAAACACTTTTGGCTGAAGGCTTTAACAAATATAATTAATTACTCCAGACAGGTATGTATTGAAAACATTCTGATCCAAGCCTGTGAGCCATTTAGATCAGTGGATATATTCAAATAAGCTACGGCAAAGACACAAGAAATTAAGCCAAATGTTTCTTAGAAGTTTTTGAATGTAGGAGGAAAGAAAAATGTTTTCATGTTTTGTCTAAGGATGTTTTAAACCACATTTGCATGACTGCTGAATATGGGTTTAGGAGTCGTTAAAGAAACTCGTCAAGGTTTAATAGGATTAAGCTCTATCAGCATTTGTGTCGATTACCACAGAAAGTTATTTTGATTGGTCCCTCTGTATGAATGAATGTATGTACAGTATGGATGTATGCATGTACGTACATATGTATATGTATATGTGTATGTACGCATGTATGTATGCCTTTATTTATTTTTAGAAAGCTAAATTGTGGTTACAATTAAATGCACTTACAATTAAAGTAAATAGGACTAATGTTTTAGAGGTTTTAAAAGCATAAAAGTGAATTAAAACAGTTAATTATTTGAGCAGTAAAGCTGTCCTAACCATCCCTTTGGTGAAACAAACTTCTATGTACCGGTATATCATTACATCATTTTCTGTGGTAATTGACATTATGTCACAAATACTGCTGATAGCGCTTAACCAGTATTGAACGCATTCCTTTTTTTAAGCATATTTGTTTGGACTAAAACAGACATTTGTATATATATAAACAGATTTGAACACCCAAGTTTCTTACTCAAATTACCCACACACAGAGATTTCACTCCTCTAGCACATTAGCAATTCAATTGTTCTTCTCAGAGGGGTGGGGTGGGTGGGGGAATCCTGGAGTCTTCTGACACTTCCCAAATCAATCACGTTGTTTCTACCCTCCTGACAGAGATAAGGTGCAAAGGGAGCAAAAATTCCACACCATTAGGTCACTGTAAGAGAAAGTGTCTAGACGTTTATTTGTGTCTCGTGTCTCTCAGTCTCGCTTTGAAGGCGCGGGGTGGCCCCTCTGTCAGGTGTGTCCTGACGGGAGGAGGCGTGGGGCGTGGGGTGGGGGGTCTGGATCAAGGTGTGGTGCTTGGGCTTTGATGTGGGGCCTGTCATGCTCCGTTGCCTCCTGATGCTTCTTGGCTGCCGTGGTGTCTACAGCCGCAGACCAGGTAAACCTTGGGCCTCTTTCCACATACACACACTCATACGCTGTCCTTTTTTGTACGCTGTGACACAGGAGGTGCTGAGCTATTGAAGGGGTTACAATGCACGTCTTGTTGCCCAGCCTCCCACATTTCTCCATTCTGTGGTTACTGAGAAGACAGCTATGCAGTAATTTCAGAGGTATTATGCCCCAGGCAATAGGCCCCTTTAAACTTAAAGGGAAAAAGGTGTCTCAGGTAAGAATCAGGCTGAAGGCTGCGTGATGAATTTCCACTATGAGACTTTATTCTTCGCATCTCTCTCCCTCAAATCGAAGTGCGGTTACTCCACTTGAGACACGTCAACATGTCCGCGTTTCAGAAGCAGGTTAATTTCTTGCCAGTCTTTATTCTATTATGATAACCCAGATGGCAGCTGGAGAACTTAATTCCTCTTATATTTACCAAGTATGAGCAGAGCTGTTATGAAAACCAACGTGCTCTGAAGTTGTGGTGTCCGTTTTCGCCACATTGCTCCGCAACATCATGCATGAGAGAGTGCGATTGCGGTGTGCATGTGCAGCATATGCTGTGGGCGGCCTGGAATGTGCATGACTGGTGAACACACACACACACACACACACACACACACAGTGCTAACTTCAAATACTAATCATGAGAATATGATGAAAACTGCACACACAAAAAAAACACAAAAACTGTTTTATGCCATTGTAAGGTAATTAATTAATTTTGTTTTAGGAATGTTTAGGAATTTTAATTTTTTTCCCTAATACAAGCAAAATCATCTGCCAATAAAAGAGGACAAAAGAGATACTACAGTTAAATTCCATAATAATTTGTTTTAAAGTAATAGCTCACCAAAAAAGAAAATTATACCCTCCTTTACTCACCCTTTTGTCGCTTCAAACCCTTAGGACTTCTTTCATCTGTGGAAGACAAAAGAGGAAAATGTGTGAACTGTCTGAAAAAGAGACAGATATTCAAATCATTAAATCACTGAAAATCTTGACATCCACCCTAGCGTTTATGAGAGCAGTAGCAATGTCTGTTTTGTGAACAAATCATTCTTTTCGGGTTCTCAAGTTCAATTCACTGACTCAAAGGTCTGGTCACATCAGTTAACAATTCACTGAAAGTGTGATTATCAATGAATAACAATTTCTCACACAAAACTGGCTTCAGTAGAAAAGTGAAACCAGCACAGTGTTTAGAATTTTTCCTCTATACATGTTTGGAATAACGTGCAGGTTAGTAAATGATAACAGAATTGACTAAACCTTAAAGGTTATCTTGTAGACTTTACAATACATTTGATAAAATAAGGCAAAGATACGGATTAGTAAAAGGATTTTTTTTCTCTCCAGTGGAGACAATCAACACACCAACACTTCTAATGACAGTACCTCACAGTTTAAATTGTTATCCTCTTTCCATGGGTTGAACCTGTGCCCTTTGGCATTCTCGTTGCAACAGTGATCATTTCCCATCAAGTTACTAACTACAGGTTTTTCACCTATAACCTTTATGTCGCACACCTGAAACTTCAGAATGACAGTGACACTTCCTTTACACAAACCCACCTTCAGAGCTACATGCACAGTCATTTCAAGTTTTGGGTCTCATTTGCATGGGATTGAACTTAAAACTTTTTTGAAATTCAAAAGCCACAAATATGCACTTTTCACACACTCCCATGCACTGTTTGACTGCTTGTAACATCACACATTTTGGCTAACAATAGTAATACTTGGAAGCTGCATTAGCTAACAACATTTTTGCTGTTTGATTACTACAGCATTAGTCAAATGTAAATCAAGAGTTTTTTTACATCAATGCCTGAGCGCTATAGGGAGTAAATGCTTTTACTGAAAGCGATTTACCAATTCAATTAAAAGTTATTCTTTTCCTCAGGTTCTTAACATTTGGCTAAACAAAACTCTCATTGACTCTGTTTAATGCAAAAACAGCACATTGAATCAACCTGTGGTTAAAGGCTTGTCTTAACCTGTGATTTAAATGATTGTGAAAGTACATACTTACTGGAGCACACATGCAATTGAAACTGAAAGGTATTTATGCATTAGGCTTAATTCACACATCTGCATTTACAACAAGCACTGTGCCAAATGAAATGATTTTCTCATAGACGTTGGTGGACTGAACCTACAACCTTTGTATAACAATAAAGTGTAAATGTTGTCAAATAATTCGTGAACAGTAATTATTTTGTTTTCAAGAGTGACAAGGGTTAGTTGTCACGCTTCTTACTCTGGTGAGTATTTCTCAATGTAGGTTTATAAAAATAAAAAAAAGTTTGAGCATATACTGTACTTAAAGTCTTATCGACAAAAATAACTGTTTCATCATTATTAAAAGTGGGGGAACATATAGGTCACTGAACATATGTTGAACTTTGATAGAAAAGCATGTTGTTGTCACACCATTAAGAGTAAGATGTCACAATAGTATCTGGCCAAAATTACAAAACAGCCCATAATAGACTTTCCAGCAAGACATAATAAAACAGCAAAAAATCTGTTTTTGCCCAACAAATATTAAATATAGTAATAAATAAAAGTATATAAATAAATAGATATATATAAACGACTATATTAAAATGAAAACAAAACAAGTGAAACCTGCTCCAAACTGGTATTATTGAAAACTCCTGCAAAAACGTAAACTTAAAGATATAGCCCGAGTTGCAGCTAGTCCTGTAAGTTTCCTGTTTAACTGTGCAAGTGGGGTTTGTTAAAGTATTCCTGGAGTGTAGTGAACATTAAAGGTTTAGACTATGTGTAACAGTTATTAATATATCCCCAGTGTGTGATATAGCCTATGAGTGTGTGTATTTTCTTTTGTTTGTAGAAGCATGTGTTCCAGTATATTTTATGTGTGCGAGAAACATGTTTTATAGTATTTTTACAGTGCATTTGAGGCGAGTGTGTTAAAGCGTTTTCAGTAAATGAAGTGTGCGTAAAAGTGTTCAGAGAGAGTATGGACCGTGCATTAAAATATTGTGTGTGATGTGGGCGTGTTAAAGTATTCTCTCTCTCTCTTGCCTTTGAATGGTTCAACACTTCCTGTCTTACAAGCCCTGCCTCCACACATTGTGTAAATATTATTTTAGCAAAATAATAGGCAGTTAATAAAGTTTAATTGATCTGTGCAGCTCTGCGTGAAATCTGCACCAATCAAACAGAGCCTAAAATCTAGACCTCATCTGCTAATGTTGATTTTCTATTTAGTTTTGCTTTATAATTAATTTATGCGTAAGGAAGGGGGGCTTACTCACTTAAAACTGCAATTTCTGCTGTGAAACAACTGTTGAATTACTGACACATATCAATCAGTCACATCTGAATTACACACAAAATTACCCAAATAACTAAAATGAAAAAGGTCTACAAGCGTCTAGAAATCCAAAAAAGCTTCATCACTACAGCTGTTGTCTTTGGGTTAAGGATTAAATCCTATGCGATTCCACCAGGTATGAACAATATTTTACGACCACTAACATTTGCAACTTTCATTTTTCTTCTTCCTTTCCCACCTCTCCAAAAGATGTCTGTAAGATGAAAGCACTGCGGCCGTCCCTTATCGCTGTCTTTTTGGAGCTCACCAAAATATGAATAAAATGTAAAAGAAAATATGGCAGTTCCACGTTACAGGAGAAATAGCATTTGGGATTATAGTTCTAAGGACAACCCTGACTATTCACACTTGGCATTAGCAAGACAGCCTCAGTACAAGAAGGATATTTTTTATTCCTTCAATTTAACTTTAATTACTCAAATCTCTGTGAGGGCACACAAGAAAAGCCCAGGCATTTGTGTCAAGAAGATTACCAGACTGCCCTGCCAAGTCCGTGCGTCGCTGCATCGTTAGATAGAATTCAAATTCAAATCCGGGCTAAAGACAGTGCAGCTGTCACCCCCCTGGCCTGCAAAGCACCCCTTGGATCAAAAATTAGCTGTCCTCCTCTGCCTGCTTCTCATCTCCTTCCTCTTCCCCCCTAAGGACCCTAATCCCTCTCTCCCCACTGACTGTGACAGCCAAAATAAAGCCACAAAACCCTCCAAATAATTAGTAATTAAAAATAAAAAATGTTTTCGCTTTCATTTTCAAGTCAGGTATAGGGAGAGCCGCATAGGTGTCAAGGGTGCTGATTCCTGTGCCAAAACGAGACCGAATTTTCTTCTTTCCGACTCACGCCTTCACATGCACGTAGATACATTTGTCCACATTGGAGACACATCAATCATGAAACACGCATGCAGTTTTGAGAAGTCACTTATTCGCACCAGGCTTTTAGCATGACAAATTTTAATCGCAGTGGTGGAATGTGCCGATGTTTCAAAGTGACACAGTCGGGAAGTACTTTACTTTGGTCTCATCAGGTTGGTGAGAAATCATTCTACAGTAGTGCTCTCTTATATCTAAAGCACACTTACTGTTGTGTGAATAGGTGTTCAGTTCACTTTCACATTGGTGCACGTAAATAATCTTTTCGTCACTTTTATGAATAGAAATACCTGGAAATAGCTGTTTTCCCAAACATCTCTTTCAGTTTCCCAGTGGAGGATCCCCCGTGGAAGTACAGGACTCGGGCACTAGGTGAATCATCTACTGTAAAATATGAAATATTTGTGATTTATACAATAACGTTTATTTATTTTAAAAAGTGCATTTATTTGATCAAAAATAGTAATATTCTAAAATACTATTACAATTTAAAATAACTGTTTTTATTTTATTTTAATATGTTTGAAAAAAATAATGTATTACTGTGGTGGCAAATTTGAATTTTCAGTAGCCCTTACTTCAGTCTTTAGTGACACATGGAAATCATTCTAATTTGCTGATTTAATGTTCAAGAAACATTTCTTATAATTATCAATGTTGAAAACATTTGTGCTGCTTAATATTCAGGATTTTTTGCTGAATAAAAAGTTTAAAAGAACAGCATTTATTTGAAATATATAGATTTCATTACATTACAAATGTTTTTCCTGTCACTTTTTTATCAATTTAATACATCCTTGCGAAAATAAGTAATTTCTATCAAAAATAATTGAACACTTCTGTTTAAAAGGGTCAGCATGTATAATAAGCTAAATATTAAATTTTGAATACAGAATGTAAAATATAGCAACAATAATTATGCAGAATATTGAATGCAGAATGTACGGCTACTTTTGAATAGCTGTCAATGGAGAAAGATGCTTTTTAGAACCAGATGTTGTAGTTACAGCATCTACCAGCAGGGGCTAACTAAACCACACTAACTAACCAAACCTTGACACCTCGATAGGTGCAAGTCTATTGGGCAAGCAATTGGTCAAAATGCAGAGCTACTACTGAAATACAGTATAAGTGAATGTATACCAAAAAAACATACATTTTTAAAACAACAATTTGGTTTAAAAACCTAGTGAGCTGCCTCACAACAGACTGCTTACATCTAAGGCAGCATTTTACCCATTCATTCAAATTCGTACGACCTCATTTGGGGTCAGGGGTAGGTCATTCGTACGAATTCATACGAATTGGGAAACTCATAAAATACGTATGATTGAGCCAAAATCGTACAAATTTAAAATCTAATCTAATCACATATTTAATTTGTACGAATTAGCCACCTTGTAAAATACATATGCTGTGAGATCGGATTGAAACTTCATAAGTTACAGATTTGGAATACTCCAAATAGATAGCAAATAGCATTGCATAGCGGACTGGTTTAACAGTAGCATGTTGCTAAGCTAACAGTATGATACAGAGCACACTCACATATCAGGTAAAATAACCGATTTTAATTACACTGAACTATTTCATAGATGCCTTTCAGCACTGAATGAAATATAAATATGTACCTCGTCCACCATCTTGATATGTTGTCGTGTCACCCATCGTGCCCCAATGCATTCTGTGATTTCCTTCTGTAAAAAGGATACAAGCAAACTTAGAACTTAGCTTTTAGGTCACGATACTTCTGTAAGCAGCTCACTGGGTTTTTGGAACAGAGCACATGCCTACTCATGACTATTAAGTTTGAGGGATTAGAAGCAAATAGCACTTATTGGCTCTGCTGTCTTATTATTCACTTTCATTAAAATAGCTCGACATCATGGCCGTAGTTCCTCGCCGCCTTTTAAAGCAGGGGCTCTGAAATCCCCTACCCCAATCAATCAGGCCTGTTAAACCCCATAAGAGGTTCTGCAAAACCAGATTATAGTGCCATGGTTTGGAATGCTTGTTTTTGTACTGGAAGAGCACTCATGTGCTATAATTGATTGGCATGCTACAATTACAGGAGCCTTGCAAGGTTATGAACGGACCTGGCATTGGGGTTGATACATTAAAAGTGTCTGGCATAGCCAAGTAAAGCATCTGATTACAATTTCAAAAGCCGAGACCTGGCGCTGATTAAAATCAACAGTCCAGATGTATAGTCTGAAGCCCCCTATGTGGCAACGCAAAACAGGCTAAAGAGAGCAGCACCATGGGATGAAGCCGTGGCACGCCAAGATTATTACAGAGTTTTGCCTGATGAATAGGCATTACTACATCAGTCAATCATTTATGAGAATGAGTGAATGTGGGCGGGGCTAAATCTGGCCATTGATGCACTGAGCTTCACAACATACCCTCCAGAAAGTTCATACTAACAGATGAAGAAAGCGTGCATTTCAAACGTGTATCTCCTGAAGGAGTTTCCCAACTGATTTCTGCCGACTTCTAACAAGCCGCAAAAGCCGGCTTGGTAAACCCACCCCCTCTTCCTCGTTCCTCTCTTGGCCCCAGGGAGGGAAGGACGATTAATATCTGCCTACCTTGTTACCTAATTCATTATGGAATAGCAGTTAATTTGATTTGATATTATTTTAATAAAATTCAGTAATATATTAGATTGTTTCAGGCTATCAAAATAATTTTCCAATTATTACGGTTACTCAACCAAGTCTCTTTTTTTTCCCCTTTGCGAACGGCAGTTGGTCTGACTCTGAATATATTAGCTCCAACAACTCCATCCCGTCTGAGGGAAGAAAAACTATATATATGCATGATTACACCAGAAATGTTATTACTGGTAATGTGATGCCCGCAGAACTAAGAAAATGGCCTACAGTTGGATGTGTGATTCGCGCAACGTGGAGCCTTAAATGCTTTTGATTTCCGTCCTGTAGGGAGAAGTTAAATATATGTGTATTATTTATTATTTATGCACAAAATAAAAGTGTATATGCACAAACAGAATTTCCTTTAAACACATTTACATTTGAAAAACTGAAATATACTTTTCAGTAGTGGGGTAAAAATCTGTGTGCACTCTGTCCTCGATCTCATGCAAACTTTCATATAAAGCTCATATAATTGCATATGAATTTCATATAAAATTCTTTCTATTTTAGTGAACCCATGCAGATATTTTACAATAATCCAGTTCCTTGCAAAGGATGCAGGAAACCATTAATAAACTATAAACTATTAAAAATCACTTTCATTTACTGAAATTAAGCTTTAAAAAATAGTAAAATGAAATAGCAGCAAACATACATACAGTATAATAAATACATATACATATTATATATAATAATAACTAGCGTATGTTTTAGAAAGGTACAATTTCAAAGTAGCTTCCACAATATATTTATATTTTGACTAATAAACTGATATGTTGATCATTTGACTAAACAATGTTCAGAGAATTTAGATGCATAAGTAAATGCACTTGGCTTGAACTTCTATCTTCTCATGCCACGTGGGAATCCATGAAAAAGGGATTTTGACCTCAACCAGACCACACATGCCAGGATTTTGTCTTGGATCCTTTGGTACTTGGATCAGAAACAGAACAATGCACAATAAAGTGACTTCTAATTAACACACTCTCATCGGTGAAGGATTGTTGGATTGCATTTATATAAAAAAAAATTATTCGCCAGACTGGGGACCAACATTCCCATAGTCCTCTGAGATCTGAATACTAATCATCTAGGGAGGGTCACGATCTGCCTATCGGATGCTCTCGCCTCAAATTCTGACCGAAGGGCTCCCACAAAGCGATGCTCCCCTCTTCCCTAACAATCACACTGCCAATTCGAGAAGTCTCCTGCTGAAGTGAGGGACGCCTGGCAATGAAGAAATAATTTTTTGATGTGTTTTGATCATTCTGCTTGGTGCATGTGTGCACAATTTGACTTTTCCACCAAAACTTCACAGTTTATTCTTTGGTAAAAGAAGGTCACTAGACAACTTTCTTTGTCATTAAATGAAAATGACAGCATTTAATGACTTTTCCTGTCTTGTTACTTATTAAATGTAAATAAATGTATATAAAATGTATATTTATTTGCAACAGTTATGTTAACAGCAATAATAAGAAATTTCTGTCGTAAAAAACGCTATTCAGCTGATGGACCCCGTGCTGCGTTGTCATGGGAACATCCCAGGTGAAAATGAGGAAATTACGTTGTCTTTCGTTGCTTTCTTCACCAAGTGCGTTCCAAACGGCTACATAATGGCACACAAGTGCCGTGCTCACTCCAGAGTCCCACTTCAAGGGCTCTGCCTTTCAAAGGGAGTAGGGCATAGGGATGCTCACGAGCAGCAAGCAAGCCCCAGCCGGGTTCGTCACTTATTTGGGTCCCCTGGAAACATTTCCGTTGTGTTCTGTTCTATTTGCAGCGCGTTTCTGTATTTGGTTGTGTTGTGAACTTTTGCAGCCCGTTTTTGTTTTGGTTGTGTTGTTGTGAGTATTTGGAGCACACATGTGGTGTAAAACTGATGAAGAGGTTTTTTTTTAATTTGCAGGTGTTTTTCTATTTGCATGTGTTTTCTTCAGTTGCAGCGCATTGAGCTCTCTCAGCCACCGTACTTTTTAATTATTCAAACAAAAAAAAGGTACAAAAGGAGTGTTTCTTACTTGTATATTTTTTTAATTAAGTCCACAACTGGTTTGATACCCACTTTCACTAGGCGTACTGCACCATATGTGTTGTTTTCTCCATTGTGGTCAACACTGCACGTCTCCCCTGGATATTTGTGCACAACCTAGGCATCAGTTATGACACTCTTTTTACTTTTTCCACACAGCACTTTTTTCCACACACCAGAAATAATTTCTTATCAGCATTTTGTTTGTCTTGTTTTTCATCTGTCATGATAAAAACACAAGTGGTAAGTTCCTAGAAATCCAATGTTGTTGTATTTAGGTGGGTTCTATGCATATATATATGTATATATATACATACACACTAAGATTATAAAAGATTATGCCTGACTTTTAAGCAAGTACACCATCAAGACATTTTTCAACTTGAGAAGAAAATAATATAAATAAATTAAATTAAATTAGATTAGATCTGGAGGGGAAAAAATCTCATTGGTAATATAATCTTATTTGTATGCCTAATTTTACCATCTTACACATTTGCTTCAAGTTAAATGATCTTGTTTTAAAGATATACCTATTTTTCCTGGAAAACAAGACAAAAAAAGATTCTAAGATCAGTTGGGTAACACACAAGCACATTCTCGCACACTTCTGACTCCACACACATTCATTCACATTTGCATACACAAACATATGCACATACCCACACGCTGACGCACTCGCACTCAAATGCACATGCACATGCACAATCAGTCACACACACACTTTTAATGGTACCAGTACACAAAGAAAAAAAATGTAACTATCTGAAAACATGACAAACCACCTTTGTCTACATCAGGTAACAATGCAGAGCCTTCTAAAACACAAAGCATTAGGAAAACCGTGTTTCTCGTTCCTAAGATTCAGCTGAAGTAGAAAATGAAAACCGGAGAATGACAAGCCATGATTTATACCTCCAGAAGCAAAGATAACAGAACAATAGCGGTGGCCCACCAGTAAGTACACAAAGGGGATTGTTGAGGTTTTTTAAGCTTTAAAGCAGGTTGTCACACTGAATTTTTCTGCTTAATATCGCACTTTCCTTTCCGATGGTCAATGTGGCTCGTTAAAACAGTCAGCGAAGACAAAGGTGATTTTATATCACTGATGTGCCATTCCTTCATTCATTCAATCTGTCATTCATTTCCCGTTTTTATTCTTGGCTAAATGATCAAGACCCGGGTATCTCATTAGTTGTGTGTGCAGAAAGTCTTTTGATGCAACCATTCACCCTACTGGTCAATATATCCTACTTCAACCATCTTATTAAGTGGCGTACCAAGAACAGAACAGGCCACTAAGGGCAGCGAGCTGTCTTTCCTGGTATTAGACCAATCCTCTAATGTTTCGCAGACTAGAATATGTCCAGCGTATTATTTAAAAAAGTCCCTCTCTTGATGCTTTTGTGGGTTTTTTTTTATTCCGAGTCACATTATTTTTGGTGACAACTGCATGTTGGAGGATACGACCCTCTCTGCCAACTCTTCCTCTTTAGCCTGATTCGAATAAAGAGCTTTGAATTAAGTGGACAGCCCCCCTTAGACTAACAGCAGTGTGCCTTTAAGAAAGCGACCATGCCAGAGAAAATAATTTTGATTGACGTTACAAGGATATTTCCAGCCCGACTGATTTAATTGTGAATGCCAGGGGGCATCATCGGGGGCCAGGTAATAGCTCTTTTGCAGGGTGATTTTTTGATCTGGGCTTCTCCCTATGGTAGCGTCCGCACAGGCTCGGAGGGCCAGAGGGCAGAAGAACAAAGAGAACTTTATGCCTGTGAATTCCACTTCCTTGCCTTTGAAAACAAAGCTTCTGGAATGGGCAGTTAAACTGTGGAAGTAGATTCCCAAGCTCATTTGATGTTAAGTCTTTAGTGTCAAGAGTGGCATATTCATTTATGAAAAGCGAGAGAAAGAGAAAAAGAGCGAGCGAAGGAGAAAGGGAGGCAGCTGCATCTTCTAACAAACAGGCTTGCTGTGTCTTGGACGGAAGAGGTGTGGATGGCTTTTCAAACGGGCCTGGAGGATTAGGGGATGAGAGCTTAATGAGAAACGCATCGGGCGTCAGCTGACTGAGCTGTCAGACGGCGTACTGCGCCGAGCTGGGGGTTAGCGGGAACGGGGCGGGGGCGAGGGCGAAGGACCCCCGAACCTGCTCCCAGAGCCGTCACCGTCTGGTCGGCACGTGACCTGTCGTGTGTTCGCGGGTTGTAAGCTCAAATCTCGACACCAATCAACGCTGACCCTCAGATCCAATGGCTAGTCAATCAAACCTGCTGAACACCGAAAGCCTATAAAGCATCAAAACACAGCTTGCATGAACAAGTGTGTATATGAACATGTAGGGAAGAGAAGTCAAAAGCATCTGCACAGTTAAGTAAATCATGATGCCAGGGTGTTTCTGCGCAGTTGTTTGAGTATCATTAGAGTCCACTCTCAAGTCTACAGTATATTCTAGTCCAGTAGTGGCTCCTGGCCGTAAATTTAGGTAGGCATGGGTATTAGGCCTCAAGTCCACCAAAGCGTTTTTTGGCCAGCTTAAAACGCTAGGTGCTCTGCTGAAAACGCCTAGCTGTGCGTTTGAGAGCGATTTGGCAGCGCAGCGTTTTTTTCAGTTGAGACGCTTTGCTTGCTATGATACGGAATTACGCGGAAGTGTTACTAGTATCTCATTTCACAGAGAGTTTGTTTCTGTGTTGTTTTGATATAAAAATGTTGCTACATTGTAAAGTATTTGCTTTGGCTCTAACATTTGGCTGGTTTTAAATTATTTTGTTCCGTTATTATGCTTGTTGTTGCCATCTGTTGACATTGTAAAAGCAGAATGTGGCGGTTGGTCAGTGTTGTATTTGTCCCGCCAATCCTCCACTGTGATTGGGTGGCTAGGTAAAAAGTGACAGTGATGACCGTTGCATTTTACCCAAAGTCGAACATTCTTCCAACTCTCGGCGACCTTTGAAAAACAGCGAGCGCTCAGCACTTCAGCATGAAATAGACGCTCAGCGCCTCGTTGCGCTCACTTGGTTTTAAAAACATGGCGCTTCCATTGAAAAAAATTGGAAAAATACGCCAGCCACGTGGAAAAAAAGCTTTGTTGGACACAGGGCCTTAGCGCTAGTGTATGATAACAACAAATCTGAACAAATCAGACATACTTTTGGCAGAATTCTAATGTCCTTGGTAAATGGTAAATGGACTGCATTTATATAGCGCTTTCACAGACCCAATGGCCCCCAAAGCGCTTTACATTTTGCCTCACATTCACCCATTCATACACCGACGGCGGTGTCAGCCATGCAAGGCGCCATCCAGCTCGTCGGGAGCAGCTGGGGTTAGGTGTCTTGCTCATGGACACCTCGACACTTGGTCAAGTGAACCACCAACCTTCCGGTTTATAGACAACCTACATGAACCACTAAGCCACTGCCGCCCCATCCTTGCATCATTCAGCCTAAAGGCGGCGCTCTAATGATGACTGACAGTTTAGTAGCCTATACAAGGAAACAAACATAAAACAAACACAACAGAACTACGGTGTATAAAGGATAATCACATGAGCATGTTTAAACTAAAGGGTTTATACTTTCATTATTTTGATACGCTACTCCACATAGGAAGAACAGACATGCCAACTAGTTATTGACCTGATGCAGACACATAGCTGAAGCGGACTGATATCGTCTTGGTCTGGAGCGAGGTTTACGTAAGGTAACGTGAAAGTAAGCAGGGCAGCTAGAAATCTGCCCCACTGGCTCTCTATGAGAGGGCACTGCATTTCCATTTTTCGCCACAGATTTATATTGAAAATGTGTGGGGCGCTGTAGAGCTGAGGAGGGCTCCGAGACCGGCTGTCACGCTTAGTATCATCAAAACATGTCTGCCGAATACGTGTGCTTCATTTTAATATATCATGCTCACTTAACGACTTAAAATAGTATATAGAAAATGAAAAAAATATTTGATGCAAAATGCTGAATAATTTATTATTAATTCAGTGTGTATAGAGGTCTATGTTCTAATTAATATTTTGGTGGGGCTCTGTTCTGAATGTTCTGACCCACCTACCCATACAGATGAGCCACGGCTGTTTTAGTCCCATGGTTCAGGTTGCTCCTTCAATGGAAGCCTATGGGATTTTTGTTCACCCATTGTATGGTCTGCAAGTTAGAAATTACAAGTCCATTCACTTAGAAAAGTACAAGTTCCACAATTTGAGTTATTTTTCATACCAGCAGCACAAACAACAAAGAAAGAGTTGTAAGTAAGCAGCACTTATTAATTTGTCAATAACCTGAGCCTTGATTTGCATGTATGTGGCTATCTTTTAGCAATCACTTTCAAATATATAAACAAATTCTTGGAAATTAATTTATAGCACAAAACCTTGCATTTCTGGAATTTTACTTATTTAGTACCAAGCATGAACTATTCAAGTATATGATGCCACTGAATACAATTAATGAGATTTTTTAAATACATTTCCATATGATATTCCACCAAAGTTCTGTGAAACAGGTAACAAAAAATCGGAATAAATAAAATGAAAACAGACGCATTTAATAACATGCTAAACAGATACAGCAGACACTGTAATTGAACTGGCTTTCATTTCTTGTATTCAGACTCTAATTGTCGTGTTTTTAGTTTATGACAAGTTGCAAGACAATTCAAATGTATGCATATGGTTTTACATTGGCAGTTTGTTGTGAAGTTTCATTATGAATAAATCACAGAAAAATAACTGGCAAAAGTGCATGACAAACACGCCATTGCTTTCTAGTTTAAGCTTACCATCATACATCCAAAACGCACTTGCATTGCTGATAATGTATTTCTTACTGTGCACATGTTGTGACATCTCATATTAAGAGATCATCTTCCCACTTGCCAAGTGTTTGCTTTGAAAGAAAGGTTATTTTTTTGTTCTTCATCTCATGTAAAATACTCAATTTCTCGCTTCTAATGTCGCCAATACCTGTGTGTCCAATAATTTGAGGAAGAATTTGAGATTTGAATGCAGATTTATGCATTGACTTAAAAATGAGCTGCCAGATGCAGCACAGTTGTTTGCGCTGATCGTGATCTCACTGTATGTATCATGTTATCCTAAGGCAGTATTTGCCAGACGCCTTTGCATAAAGGTTATTTGAGGAGGAATTTTGATTTTAAACAATGTCTGTAACATTTTTAACTGCAAAATGATGAAAACAGAACACTGGAGGGAAGCAATTGAGATTGTGTAAACAAACTTTCATCAAATGAAACTTTCTCTTGTCAAAACTAAACCAAAGGATTTTTTTTTAATGGATTGTAAACAGAGAGTTTAATGTTAACCTTCCTATTGTCCTAAAAAAAAATCCACCCATGTACTTGGGTCAAGTTTGACTCACACATGATTGCAGTGTATTACAAACAAATCTACATCTTAGATTTACTTCTTTTCTTTTTTTTTCTATAATAATTTTTTAATATTTTAAATATTAGAACAGCATGGTGCAAACCATTCTAAAAGGTCAAAGGTCAATTGTGAAAGGTTCTTCAAA
Source organism: Phoxinus phoxinus (assembly GCF_949152265.1). Lineage (NCBI taxonomy): Eukaryota > Metazoa > Chordata > Actinopteri > Cypriniformes > Leuciscidae > Phoxinus > Phoxinus phoxinus. The sequence goes on along the minus strand of NC_136888.1, from coordinate 16,267,898 downwards.
TACAGGTATTACATTAAAGTCAAACGGTGTGTACAATAACATACAATTGAATAAATAAAAATGTATTTGCTAGAATAATTTTGGAGTTACACATAATCTGTTGAGACAACTTTGGGAAAAGATGTTCCCTGTGTACTTTCAAACACTTTTGGTTTTTCAAAATATCTTATGACACCTTAAAACAAAGTGTAACCGTATTTTCTAACGTCTGTATTATTCTACTATTAGTTACATGAATTGTGTTATGTAATAGATTGACAATTGAATAATAATAATAATATTTAAAAATATTAAATCAGTGCAATTTAAAGCTTCATAACATTCTTTGAAAGGTCAAAGGTTAATGGCCATAACTGAAAACTGAAACTCTCAAACTCAATGCCTGTTTTCGTTATCAAATGTCCCAAAGCCTTGTTCCAATACTAAAAACAATGTGGCGAATATATCATTTTCCTTTCTGAAAATGGGTCAGAAATTACCAGAAGACATCAGAACGGTTAAGAAAAATATTAACCGGCAATATTCTTCAGTGAGTAAATTTACACTAAGAAAAAAATATTTTACTCTCTTTTCTGTGTTGATACAATTTATGAAATTTTCATAATTCAATTTACGATCATTTTCAGGATTGCTACTTTACACACACAAATGTGTTAATTTGCCATCCTGAACAGTTGGACACCCATCATCTCAATGTAATGATCAAAATCTCAAGTCATACACCAAGGAGCGGATTTTGATGCTCATAATTACAATAACATTCCAATCACAAGCTATCTACTTAGCGATATTAGCGGGTCTGGTCTGATGGAGATATTATCCCCGGTTATCTCACGCTGTTATTTTTGGATAGTACGGATCAAAGCTCCCATGCTGGCACACTGCGTAACCTGCCCAGCGCATTTGGAACGTGTGATTTTAGGCGATGATTATTTAACCAGGGCAGCATTGTTGATTTTATTATATAAGTCAATAATCTTCTCTATTCCCCAGATTTAGTTAATCTTCCTAATTACAAATTAGCATTCTCCACATACCAGTCCTAGATTTCCAAATTAACACCCCCGCTTCTAGGGGACGGTGAATCAGCCATGCTCTCTAATTCCTCCATGGACTGTCTGACGCACAGCAGATTTCTCTCTCCACCTCCTTCTTCTTCTTCTGTCATTTTCCCCCTCAATTGTCTGCTTCAGAGAGGAGGGTGGTGGGGAAAAGAAAAAACAGAGACTGCAGCATTGGCATCCTTTTTTTCCATCACACACACACACACACACACTGCTGGATCAGTATGTTTTGATCAGGAGCATTAATAACAATTAGGAATCTAAATGGTGAGGTGGGGCCTAACCGTTTCCCCCTGTCTCTCTTCATCAGGGAATATTGGCAGCGCTTGAGGATCGTTAGGTGGCGCTGCTTTGAATATGACAGAATATCTAGATGAGGCTTGTCAAAATGTTTTGGATGGAGTGCGGTAAATGAATTCTGATAGCATGTTAATATGAAGCATTGTATCATTAGACTGTGGGATCGTCAGATTTGTTGTGCGGCTTATAATGAAGACAGAATAAGACTATCTGGCAGTGAAAATTATATTTTAGCAGGAAATCGGTTTCAGAGATTTAAACTGTTTTTAATTTATATCGTTTATGCATTATTTAGGAGTTTTCAGGGCCGTCGAGCATCCTCACGACTAGACGAAGAACATAAATAAGTAACCAAATAATAAATACCCACACACACATACAAAAAAAAAAAAAACTAAAATCTTTTCATACCATTAATTACATTACAACAGAAACGATCGGAAAACTCTTGCAAATGTTGTTGCGCATTATCAAACATCAAGCATTAGCCAGCCGTGTTTACAATGCGGCAGACATTCCTCCAGTGGCCAAAATGTTTGATTTCCCCCAGAACCGATGGTCAAAACATTGAACTTTTCCGTCGCTATCCGCGCCGTCTTTGAGGGTTTAAATCCCCACTCTTCCAGCATGAAAGCGAGAGATGAAAACACGCTCTCAAAGTCCCACGTCAAATACAAAGTTAAGGGCAACAAGGGTGGAAATAAACAGATTTGAAAAAGCAATCAACATTTCCCTAAAGCTCAGGAGCTGATTTGCATCAGATTCAGAGATCATGTTTTATTTATCAGTAATCACAACCAATCAGGAGAGAAATTAATCAATGAAAGCGTTAGCAGGAGTGATATCCGGCCATCTGGGGGTCACACTTATCTCGCCTTCAGCCTGACACGCCGCCTCACTCCCGGGCACCCGCTTTTGCCCTGATCCACCCCCACCCGCTTTCCACTGGGCTTGTCATGGGCTCATATTTAGGTGACTGATTTTTTTTTTTTTCTCCAATGAGCTCTAAGGAACTCCATATGGCCAGGATCAAAGGTGTTGCTGGGTGCATGGTTCTGCTTTATTGCCAGCCGCTGCTGTTAATTAGAAAACAAGATCAGAGGCAGTATTAAAATCCAATTAAATTGATATGAACAGATTGCCAAGTGATGTTCGCTAATGTATAATTGAGCACCATGCAAATTTCAGTGGCTGCCTTTTGTTTTCGCATGTCTCTTCGTCTATCTCTCTCACACAGAATGAGCAATGGAGCTTGAAAGTTTTTTTTTTTTTTTTTTTGGCTTCTGCTAAAGATAAACAAGTTAATGCTATGAGATGGGGGGCAGCGCTTTCATCAGTTAAGCTAAAGCGATACTTTCCCTGGTGCTACGGGGCTGCTGGCTAGGGGGCAGAGGGGCAAGGAGAGAGAGAACCGACCCCACAGGGATAGAGATTTGAGAACGCCTGTTTGAACATGCCCACAGGACAGGCTGAAGTGAATCAGGGACTTAAAGTGAATCATAAGGAAAGCCGGCGGCATATCTGTATCCGTTTTTATCATCAGGTGAGATGCCATTTACCTGCATTGATAATTACACCGAAACCGATGTCAGGTGGAGTCTGATCAGTCTCGGAGCAATCTGATTGGCGTGTGGTGTTCAAAGCCACGCAGTCATATTCAGGTCTTTATGACAATACTTTGATTTGAATTAACTTGATTGCTGTTCACATAACAGACCCTGTAAAACTGAAAGGTAAAAAGGTCTCATCTTGGATCATGTATAATATCTTAAAGCACTCTGAGCACACACTAGAATGACACTGGTTTTTGAGTAATAGGACAAAACAGATAAAAAAAAAAGACTAAAATGAAAGTAAAAAAAAAAAAAAAAGTCAAACGTTCATCATAAATATTGACAAATCTAGCATTCACTTCATTGACCAAATGTATAAGGATACTATAGGATGGTTTTCACCTCCATCTATTGACCTGTCACAACACAGAGAAAATCTGACAAAATAACCATATATATCAGATCCAATACATGACATATATGATAGATCCAATACGTGCCATATATGATAGATCCAATACGTGCCATATATCATATTAAATATGCCATAGCTGTTTGTTTTTTTAGAGTTGCTGATAAGAGGTTCTACTTAAGATGATGATCATCTAAAAATTATTTAATTTTTTTTTTTTTACGCATTAGTCTTGATGTTATCAAACTGCAGATAAAATTGCAGGTAAAATATAAAAAGAGGACATTAAGCAATCTCTTCTCTCTCTCTCTCTCTCTCTCTCTCTCTCTCTCTCTCCATTTCCTCTCTGAAACCTATAAATAAAAAAGTAGCAAAATATATAACAAATATATCGAATGTACAATAAACATACAGCGAAATACAGTAGCTCACTTACAACATCAGCATTTGAGTACTGCAGTAGTAATTCTAACCGTACCGCATGTGTCGCCTTTGGCTTGCTCACGGGGGGTATTAAGGCGCTCTGTAAATCTGCTTTGAAAAAAGCTTTGCATTGAGATGCACCATGAAAAGCGTGATACAAACTATATGTGAACTGTATGATTTTGCAATGTCATTAGCGTTACACTTGCGTGCGTCTTGAGTTATTTTCTGAGCAGGGGTGAAAAATCATTTTGAACTGGGAAATCTTACAAGATTGATTTTGTCGCTAAAAACCTTACAAGAAGGTTTTTTGCCTTTGAAACTTGATGTGTGAACCAACTAAAGTGTTTTCCCAAACAAAGAGAGACGTTGTTAAGTCTGAAAATGGGATCACATGACACATTGTTTCTCACATGCTTTCACACCTTCAATGACAATGTGTTGTCTTCCTGTTCGTGACACATCCTGATTACGTGTGCGTTTGTACATGCTAGCATGCTTTTATACATAGATCGTGTCTACATGCATACATTAGCAACACAACGCATTCCTGACAAACAGCACAATTTCCAGTGCTTGTGCCTAATCAATAGACATCCTACATCACCACGGTGGTGACAAATCTGTGACGGAGAGAGACTAATAAGGAGCATTGTTCGCTTGTGAATGACATGACTGCTCTGCCTGGAAACGTGCACTTCAGCGAGCCGGGCTACCGATGCTCCGAGGCCCCGAATCTGACAGGGGGGTACCGGGAGCGCGGAGTGGCTGCAGCTGTTGGTCTTTGTGTATGTGTCCCTCCGCCCCCGACGTCAGCTGAAAGGTCCTTGCAGTCAAGTGAATAGCGGGCAAAAAAAATTCCTTCATTCCCACAAAATAGCACGCTAATGTCAGGAAATAAAACTCGAGTATCGGAAATTGCGCCAAAAGCTTCACCGTAAATTGCAGATAAAGGGAAATATGCTTTTTTTATGAATAGCAATAAAAAACCTCAATAATTTGCAATAAAAGGGATATGTGAAATATGTAAAGGCATTGGTGTGGCACAGGAGCTCGGAGACAGGGGTGGCTTTGGGGTGGGGGGGAGGGGGCTGAGTTCGGCATTGAGAAAGTCGTCGAGAGCAGGGGTTCTGATTGAGGAATCAGTGCTATTCACGTGAGGTTTAAATAAACCAAATCTGGCCCAGGAACTGTCTGTAATAAATGAAAAACATGACTGAAGAAACTCAATTTATTCATCTCTTCAGATTGTCCAAGGTACGAGCACTAATCAGACAGATTGTTAAGGCTTTTTGTTTTTTTTAAAAAACAGGTAGAACATTAGTCTCATGACATTTCTAAAGCATAATTTATGGAATAGTGAAAGATAGTGAAGATAGTGAAAATAGTGAAGATTTTGTCATCATTTATACCCTCATGTTGTGCCAAACGGAGAATTTGTGCAATTTTTGAATTATGCATCGTACATTTGACCACAAATGAAAATCTCCACAAAGAAACACCATTAAAGAAGTCCATCTGACTTGTGCACTATATTTCAAGTCTTCTAAAGCCATACGATATCTTTGTGTGCCAATCTCATCTAAATAAATGAAATATTGTGGCTGGTTGGATGTCAAAGACAACAAAAAAGTCTCGTCACTAAATGTCACACCATATTTGATTTGAAAGCTGAAACGTAGGGGAACATTTTCTGTGTGTATAACAACGTAATTTTTAAAACTATTGTATGGCTTCAGTTCAGAACATTTGAAATATGTCACATAAATCATACAGACCATTTTAAAGGTGGTTATTGGTGATTGATTAAAAAACAGAAATATTGTAGTATTGAATATTGCCCTTTATTAATGACAATTATAGTGAATAAAAAACAGTTATAATTTGAATTCATTTAAAATCACCAAAAAAAAGAGACCAGTTTTATGGCACAGAACTCTGTATTCGAATACAATAAGTAAAACCACCAAGGAGCCTGATCACCAACAAAATGATGTAGTCAATGATATCTCAGTGTTTGTGAGATGTCACAGTACATCACCGAAAGCCCTTCCAAACCTCTCTGCCTCCGTCTCAGCGTGCATTTCACACGCATTAATGTATGACTGTAACATAACTGTCCGGCCATTACCACTAAATTATGCACTGGAAAATTCTCTCTTTATTAAAGTCATATTTCGCAGTGGCAGATGGTTCCACGCTGAGCTGAAGCAAGGAGGATAATTAAACGCGACACTTTCCCCTGATCCAGTTTCCAGAGTAGGCCTGGGCAGTGGGGCGTTTGCTGTGGAGCCGTGCATTGAGTCTAGTACCTAGATCTGCCACCTCTGTCACTGACTGTTAACATCCGGAAAGCCACATACAGTGTGTGTGTGTGTGTGTGTGTGTGTGTGTGTGTGTGTGTGTGTGTGTGTGTGTGTGTGTGTGTGTGTGTGTGTGTGTGTGTGTGTGTGTGTGTGTGTGTGTGTGTGTGTGTGTGTGTGTGAGATATAAATATTAACAGAATCTGATTTAAATAATGTATTAGTAAATTTACATTAACTAATAAATGTTTTAAAAGTTTTTTTTTGTTTTGTTAGTTCATGTTAACAAATGGAACCATATTGTATAGTTTTACCAAAATATTTATAAATATACAGTGTCTTTCAATCATGCAGCAAAATGTTACAATCAAGGGATTTATTATAAGGTTTCCAAATCATTGCCTGACCACAGACTCTCAGAAATAAGCACAGAAAATGAATCACTTTGTAAACAACACTTTGACTATATTTCAGAGCTATGGCCCTTTTAGCTTACGTCATAAGACAAACTCTTTTGGTCCTTCTAGACTTGCACAATTGAAAAAAGAGATCATTTAGGAGTGTATTTACAATAAAAACACACCTCCTTCAGCAGTAAATTAGAGGTATTTATGCGGCTTTCTAAAATAATTGCTTCTAAATAATGTCAAGCGGCTCCCAGGATTAAATTTCCCACCAGAGGAAAGAACTTCCATAGATGCAACACTTTGAATAATTTGTTTTGATCTGTTAGTACATATCAATGTTACCAGCCTAATGAGCTACTGTTACAGCATAGTACAGGAAGCTGATTAACACCACAGCGGTTAAACTGTCTGCACTTCCTTAAAACACGTCAAGACTATATATCAGGTATTATTGTTTTAACATACATTTCTCACAGTTTACCTCACATATTTCTAATGCAGGACCATTACATCAGTATAATAACAACAATAGAAAGAATGACACTGACTTTTATAAGCACTTTTCAAATTGTAAGCTAAAATCAAACAAGGAAATATCAAACTTGCTAAATTATTAAAAATGGTTATTAGATACACAAAGCATTATTCAGAGAGCATCATATGTTTTGATTTAAAAAAAAAAAGTGTGCCCAACAATGAATCTATATTTTACAAAAGCAGAAAAAACACGCTGGACAAATTATAGCTTAGTTTACCCAGTTATAAAGAAAACTAAAGTTATCCATTCTCCAAACCTAGCCTTGCTATTTTTATATATAGCATGATATAATATTAGCCACAAAAAAAAAGCATTTAACATATAGAGTTGAGGTACTCAAGCTCGGACTCAAGTCCAACTTTTAATGGACATGCACTTGTCACAGATTCAGATGCATATTTCCTCTGACTTGACTAAGACTAAGACTGGTCGGTGAAATTCGCTCAGCTGATGGAAATGTCTCTGGCCTGATTGTGTCAGTACTGCATCGTCATCATTTGCATTTGTCTTTAAGTCTTGCCAGTTTAAACGTTCAAGTCATTTTGAATTGTTCAAGCGCAATAAAACGTGAAAGATAACTGAATTCGGTCCTTACAGGCTCTCTGGGGGTATTGGGGGGGGGGGGGGGGGTGATCGGACTCAATGTATTGTAGACAATATAGACGTGTTCCTGGGTCAACAGATCTCAAAGTGACAACAGCCTAATATAGCCTACCCGCTGCTGTCATTATTTTATAGCTTTAATAAGTAGCTTTAATAAGAATCAATGCATATTAACACAGTGTAGAATGTACAGAATATACAGAATATTTTTTGTTTGTTTGTTACTTTTTTTACATTTGATTACTTTGTCTGGAGTGTTTCAGTTTCATTTCATGTGTATCTTTGATCTATTGTATTTACCGGAATTGATCCTATTGCTTAATAACGGTTTACAAGTTTGTACTCACATCAGGCTTTAGTTTTAGCTGTGGTAATGAAAATAATTATTTTTATCTTTATGTATTCTATTTATATACTGATTATTGCCATTTTTACTATGGTAAATTTACATATGGAAATATTGTTTATGCAGGTGCGGCTTGTGTATATCAAGGCAGGCAAAATAACAAAATATTCATCCATTTGAAAACATGGACAATAAACTGCCAATAATGTAACGTGTTGACCGTAAATACATTAAAAATGCTATTGTCAAATAAACATTTATTTTTTGGACACAAATGAATACTAAACGTATAGGGATAGAAGTACAGTGTTTTCAATGGGTTGCACAATGGTTCAGTGATTCAGCTAACAAAACATCATTCCAAAAACCTTCCAAAAATTAAATTATTAAACCATAAAAAGGTTTTGAAAGTTGTGAGTTTTGAACGCTATTTTGAGGTATTGTATGGACTCCAGGTCTGTCCTTCACTCTTGTTCTCATCCACGTAAAATTCAATATGGCATCTTGACCAAGGTCTATAGCAAACCACCTGTCATATAAAACCCACACAATGAACAGCCGAAAAACAGAGAAAACAGAAGCATTTTCGACTTTTCAGATTTCAATACGCTGTTCCCATTCACCAAAGTAACCTGGACACCAGTCGAATTTATATCGATGGATACAGTCAAGTCCCGCTCCAGCTTTCACATTAGAAAAGGTTCTTCACTCAGAAATATGACAATACACCATTATATGTGATATTTACTAGAGGTCGACCGATAGTGGATTTTACCGATAACGATAGCTACGTTGGGCCATACTTGCCGATAACCGATTAATGAACCGATAGTTTTTAAAATTGATACTGGATAAAAACAAACATAACACTCCAAGTAAAACAGTGCTGAACTTTATTATAAAAATAAAAAAACTGTATTGAACCATGAAAACATGCTAAATGAAATAAATATATAAATGTGAATAAATATTTAAGTCAATAAAAGACATTCATTCAAACTGAAACAAAAAGTAATACTCTAAATAACAAATAAAACCAGTTACAATCAAAATTGAACTATTTAACTGTTCTTTTCAAGCCAACTTAATTAATAAAAAAGTAACAAAATTTGTATTAAAGTGAAGATGAAAAAAAAAAAAAATAACCGAAATCGAATGCTTTTCTGATTCGTTTATGTTTCTGTCGGCTGTATGAACATATCAGTTTGCTTACGTCTCTAGCTTTAAATATGCAGCTTCTCTGCATATTTAATGCATAAAAGTGACCAGCTGGATATGAACTAATGCAAATAGAGGTAACAATTGTGACATTAAACATTCGGGTCGGACTTACGTTTATGTTTGTCAGTGTTTTAACCGCTTGAGGTAGACTACTACTAATGTTAGCGTCCTCTCAGCCTCGAAGGCAAACAAACATACTGTTGTGCTGTTCTTTCTCTACTAATGCAGCATTTAGTCAACAAATTTATCACTTTATAATGATATGACAATGTACTGTATACATACATTTGAGCTGTCGGTGCTTAAAACGCGCGTCTGATGTCAGCGCTCTCCGCGCAGCATGTGCTCTCAGTGCAGCACGCAGAATCACGTGTCGAAGTAAACAACACGAGGCACGAGTTTTTATTACACCTCTAGAGGCCGCTCTTGTACTGCATCATGCCAGCAGAGCCTTCTCAGCTCTTACACTGTGTATTGAATGACAGCGCGCGCTTCTCAGCCGCTCCAGCAATGGACGCAACCAGGAAAAACTATCGGTATATATTTTTGCCGATAACGATAGTTCCACCAGTCAACAATCGGTGCCGATTAATCGGCAAAACCGATGAATCGGTCGACCTCTAATATTTACAATCCAGCAGGATACTATTAATAATATTATGTGTAATAAAAAAATATATACGGTTAAAACAAGCTGAAGATATTGACTAAAAGACATACAGTAATAATTATATGGACTCGGACTCTGCCCTTTTTGGACTAGGACTCGACTCAGTAGCATTACACAAGCTTCCTTCATCCCATATTTCCTTATACTTCTGTGTAACATTAATAATTGTTTTTTTTGTGACCTGATACTTAACTTCCACCTTACGACGCCACTTTAGGAGCTTGAATTTTCTAGGTGGGAGCCCTTTTCCAAGTTCATATTTTTCTATAATGACATCCCAAAATCACCTTAAAACACCCTCTATAGAGCAGAACATTTTGTGTTATTTTCTGCTCATTTTGTGTTTTTACATACTGAGTGAGACACTTGCCTCTTAAATACAGCTACCGGCAGGCAGAGATGAGAAGAAAATAGAAAAAGATAAAGAACTCTCAGACAGAGGATATGACACCTAATTGGCCCAGATATCACAGCATGAAATATTCATGATTTGATATAAAAAAGGAGGACTTTTAAAGAGAATATGGTTTGTAATGATGAGGTTACAGCATTTTATCTGCCCTTTGACTGCTGTGAGCTCCACTGACACAGTTACTAAGAGCACACACCACACGCAGCCTCCACCAGAGTGTGTGTGTGTGTGTGTGTGTGTGTGTGTGTGTGTGTGTGTGTGTGTGTGTGTGTCTGCATTAAACTGCTGTCAGCACTGAACATAACCCACGATAGGTGAAGTAGGGCTGATTAGTATATTAACATCATCCATTGCTTCAATATGAGTCATGCAAGACAATAAAAAAGCTTTGTTGAAGAGGTTATTACAGGTGAGTGAATGCAAGAAATGCCCACCGTTTAACATGAGTACAGCAAGTGACGTTTCAACAGAAGATCAGACTTGCAACTAATAACCCTTTCTTATCCACTGAGATTTAGAGAATACAGAATGAATTACAAAACCTAAATTTGACCTACAATATTCAGGGGTTTGAACGAAATTGATTAACATTATTTCCTATTTTATTTATTTTTTTATCAATTTCAATTAATTAAAGGGTTAGTTCACCCAAAAAAAAAAAGTCATAATTTACTCACCCTCATGTCATCTTCAAAACACAAATGAAGAAATTTTAAATGAAATCTGCGAGATTTCTGTCCCTCCATTGACAGTCCACGCAACTACCACTTTGACACCTCATAAAGAGATCGTAAAACTAATCTTTGAATTGAGTGGATTAGTCAAATTTTCTGTAGTGACACAATCACTTTATATTATGAACAGATTGAATTTAGGCTTTTAATCTCATATAAACATTTATTAACACGCATCACATAGGGGTTTGCTTGACGTGTGAGAACCGATGAGGTTCATTCGCGTGTGTTACGCAGCACGTTTGAGCTTCCGCAAGAGATGTGTTCTTGCTCATCAAGCAAGTATGGTTGAGCTTCTGTTTATGTTCACTGATCAATGTTCCAGAAAATTTGGACTTAACCGCTCAATTCATATAGATTAGTTTTACGTTCTCTTTATGAACTTTTTGCAATGACAAAGTGGTTATTGCATGGACTGTCAATGGAGGAACAGAAATCTCTGAGATATCATTTAAAATATCTTCCTTTCTTTCGAAGATGAATGGTCTTACGGGTTTGAAATTACCTGAGAAACGACATTGATAACAATTAATTGCATCTGAATATGAAGATAAATAAATACATTCAATTATTTTGGCAGACAAAAGCATTGAATATGCACTACGAATGTGACTTTAAAAGTTTTTATATAGGGTTTAAACATAAAAAAATAATATAAAATGCATAAATAATAGAAATATAATTAAACTAAAAATAAAGATTAATATATATATATATATATATATATATATATATAATGCATATCAATTATTTATAATGTAAATAATTGTGGCATTGAATATGCATTATAAAAAAATTATTTATAAGTCAGGCGACTCACAAAAACTTGAAGATGTACTTCAAGTTTGAACTCAAATGGTAGCAAAATACAATATTGCTAAATGTATGTGTGGGACAATAATTTAATATTTAATTACGTATTTATTTATTTAATTACTATAAATTAAAGCCTTACATTGAAAGCACACATTTTGAAATAAACCCCTAGCATGAGAACACTTAAATTACCAAATTTTGTTAAATTTGGTTACCATTGGTTACATCTCTCTGCTCTCCAGCACTTAACAAGATAGCACAAAGTACATCTCTTAGCTGTTTTATTAGGAAAGGTAAGGAGTATAGAAGTATGGCTGGAGTGGCCTCTTCCTGCCCTTTGCTGAGAAACACCCATACAGTAGCGAGAATACAGAAACACACACACACACACACACCCTCAAACACACAGGAACGCTAACAGGCATCTCAGGAAGCCAATGAGCCAGTGCCAGTGCCAGTGCCAGGGATCCATGCGGATGCCAGACTGCCCCCTGCTGTAGTAATCTGGAAGAATTACATCGAGAGGAGTGAAAAGAGTGTGTGAAAGTGTGTGTAGTGATTGTGAGAGTGAGAGAGAGACAAAGAGACAGGCAAAGAGACAAAGCAAGGGAACGGGAGAGAGAGAGATTTTTATAAGGATATAAAACTCATATAGGGCTTGTCACTTGTGTGTGGCGCACTCTCTTGGTTCTGCATCACAATGAATGACATCACACTCGCACAAAAAGGATCTGGCGATGTGCGCATTAGAGTCCTTTGTGAGTGCAGACCTTGGCACATTTCACCTTAATGAGTGGCTTCCAGCTCCGCTCCACTCAATAGTCTTCTTGGTTTTTTTCTTTTTTCTAATGGATTGCTTTTATGATTTGCCTGAAACTGTTGGCTCGTGCCTCACGCTCTCTGTGTTACCAGCTTGGCCTTGGTCAGCCACAAAAACGTGTGAGACCAACATTCTCCCCAGTCGTGCCACAGAAAAGAAAGAGAGAGAAAGAGGGGGGGGGGGGGGGGGGGGGGTTGAAATAAGAGAGAATAAAATGGAAAACCAAAATGGTTTGGTGCTTTGTTTTATCTGCGAGTAATTAAATCCATTTTCCCTTTTCCTTTCTTCCATTTTTTTTCTGTAAAACCAACACTAAAATTTGGCCACATTATTGTCTGCATGGTAGACGCAACTGCAGCCAAACTATACCCATAGGACTTTGAGCTGCTGACATCCAAACCATTTTGTAATGGAATGTATCTGAATGAGCTCTGAGCTGGATATGACGACGCCAACAATGCATGTAGATTTGAGAGCAAGTCCCTGCCTTGTAATCTTTCCCGAACTGCGCTGCGTCCATTTCATTACACCCAAATAATTCTTAAAGCTTAGAATATGACACCGCATATAAATGCAGTACAAAATTCTGACATTAATTACATAATAATTGAAGAGTTAAAAAAGAATAACTGAAATTCCTTGCCTTGCAAGCTAAAAAAAAAATAGCACTTTTGCATGCTAGGAGTATTGTAGTTCCAGTTTATTTATTCAAATACCCACAATTCCTGCAAAAGTCACAAGGGCCATTAACGGCCACTGCGAGAACCTGACAAGGGCAGTCTGGGAAACACAGCCCAGACTGAGTCACTATCCGGACAGCCCCACCATTTCTACCTGACACTGATTTCTTCATCTGACAGTAATTTCAACCCTTACAGTTAATGAATAATGGAGTGAATGTGCTTAAATTCTGAAGACAGAAGTCAGTTTAACATAACCACTACCATCAGCGCTGACATTAATTGCTCCCTAATTCTGGCAGTCGTGGCTCGGAGAGGCCTGGAGGAGAGAGTAAGTGCATGAGTAGAGAATGGATATAAGCCCCTGACATGCATGGAGAGTGACAGTGAGGGCCAGAAACTTGCAGGGCGAGGAAAGGCCCTATGAGTCCAGTGAAGGGACCCTGTCTGGCAAGCCAGCTTCGGGAAAAGTGGGCGGAATTGCTGTTGACCTCTACACTTTGAAATTAATAGTGAGGTCATTTTTCTTTTCCATAAGTGCTCTTTAGTGATCTCGAGGTGTGGTGGCTCTGGTACGCTCAGAATGTTGAGAGCCATCAGGTGAACTGGACAGGTTGGAGAACTAGAATTATGACTAATGGCACTGCCATCTTGAACATTTAAAGCGCACATAGCATTGCTTGAGAAGCACAGTTTCCTTTTTGAATGTGGTTGCAACAACATATAAAAAGGCTGGCCTTAAAACTTTTTATTTTATTTTTTATAATAATAAATAGACAAAAGCTTAAGTTAACATCAAAGCCATGGTGATTTATGTACTACTATTAAAGGGTTTGGGGCCAGTGTAGGATTTTTTTTTCTTTGCTTCGAAAGAAATTGATTCTTTTATTCCGCAAGAATGAATAGAGATTATAAAAACTTCATCATTGCAAAAGATTTCTATTTCAAATATATGCTGTTATTTTGAACTTTCTATTGGTCAAAGAGTTCTGAAAGAATATATAAATGGTTTTTACAAATATATATAAAATATATTAAAATAATTAAATAAAAATACATTAAATTGTAATATTTCACAATATTACAGTTTTTACTGTATTTTTTATCAAATAAACATAATATACACACATACATACCTGTGTGTGTGTGTGTATATATATATACTAATATATATATAATGTATGTATGTATAAGTAGAAAAAAATAATAAATGCATCTTTATATGATACATCTTACATTGTGCCCAAAGAAAAAAACAAAGGTGAAGAGAATCATGGCGTTTGTTCATACCTTAACATTGAAAAAATAATGAATGAACAAAGTCATGAAGCTATACAATACGTGCCACTAACTGACTTACAAGCAGTGCTTGTAGGAGAAATACTGTGCCTTATGAAGGATTCAGCGCCCTCAAATGTAAATGAGGTAGCCGTCGCTTTTGTCCTCTTCGGTTGATACAAGGGAAAAGAGCAGCCACCGTGGCCCCCTTCTTTCATCTCCACCACACAAGAGGTGGCGGGTGACATCGGCTTCCTGTCTAATTACTGGAGAGCACTATGTCTGGCCAGAAAGGACAGTCTTGTGCCATTACACACGTCCTACTCCAGGCCACTTCTCACACTCTTTCTTCCCTTCCGTTTCCCCCTCCCAAGGCTTTCCACTGTCAACTCCTGCTATTTGCTGCTCCTTTACCCGGCCATTAAGACTGGCCCCTGTCCAGGCCAGATCTTCAGAGAAAGGTCTGTGACATGGCCATATGCAACCCAGCCAGTAGCTAGAGGGCTGACAAGAGAGAACAGTCTTGCATTTAATGACCCATCGCCATGGTCTGCCTCCTCAAACGTCATTGGCCTTTAATGACTGCACGGGGCAAACTCAAGTCAAAGTCAAAAGGCGATTTTTTGGATGAGGCGGACTTTTACCATAAAAGTGTATATCTTTTCATCAGGCATATTCACATCCGCTACATTTGCACTCCATGTGGCATGGCAATTATGCATAATTACACTGAAGGGCCGATGAGACTGGGAGATAACCTCAGAGATACCAAACCCCCTCCCAGCCTCCGGCAATGGGCAGCCCTATTGTTTCACAGCCTGGACTGAGGTAGTATGATGCTGGTGGGATGTAGTATTCATTGTCATGACAGCGGGGTTGAAGAAGTTCAAGGTGTTCAAAGAACGAAAGGTTCACATTGGCCCAGAAGCTTCCAATCTGGTGATCCAAGGCCCTTTTGACCTGATCATCTGGTCCTGGCTGTCCAAGCACGTTCACGCTCTGTTTCCTGATACGGTGAGACAAAAGGGCCAAGATAAAATCTGACTGCTAGTGCGTGCTGAGCAAGCCCAAGTGATTATCAAGCCCCCAGAGCACCTCAAAAACCCTGTTTACACCTGTTATTAAGATCCGTTACAGGTGATCTAACCGTAAGTGGACAGTGCTAAATACAGATGAAAACTGTGCCCAAAACTTTTGTGATCAGATCAATAATGTTGGATTAGATCACCAGAGATGGAAAACTGCACAATTAATCGTTACAAGACTGTGATCTCGATTCAAACACTGATGCGATTTTATTCTTAAAGACAACGATTCTGCCATGTCAATGACTTTAATGACTGTATGACTTTTTTGTAAAAGTATGATCACCGTGAAAAAAGCTTCACAAACTGTTTTTGCAACCACGCAGGATCATTATTACAATAATTCAAAATATTACAAAAGTTGTAGGATAAAAGTTTATAGATTGGACATAACATTGATGTCTACTATGGCAAAATAGAGTAAATAACCTTTCGAAAGTAACTTGAAGTTTCAAATAACGATTGTATCGATTACATTGTTACACCAGTAGTTGGCGACAAGTGACTGTTATAAAATGTATTTGTCATTGAAACATTAATACAAGAGATTCGTTCAAAAATTATTCATCCGCAGTAATTAAACTCTTTATGAGCAAATCATTGAATCATTCAGACTCATTTAAACATTTAATAATAATAATTAAAATTAAATACACATTTTTAAAATAGATTATACAGCAATTTTTGTCAAAACCTTTACATAAATTACATGTTATTTTGTTTAGTTGTAAATTCAGAATCATGGAAGAATCGTGAATTGTGAATAGTGAACTATTTAAAATTTAAAAAACATATTACATTTTTAAATATATTCAAACAGAAATATTAAAAATTTTCATCAAACAAGAGGCGTCTTTCAAAAACATTAAAAAAAGCATATACTGTCCACAAACTTCAGTATGTATATTGAAAAATGTCGACACCATTCTTTCTTTTTTTTTTGGTAGATATGGGACCTAGGCCAATATAATTTCCACGGTGTGGAAAACGCGGGTGGAATTTGTACCAAAAAAAAGATGAATAAAAAAAAAACCAGGTCAGTACACTTAAATCAAATCGCAATATAGACTAGTAGTAGTGTCTGTGAATATTAAACCGCAAAAAGTCTAATTAAATATGAATCATGCATGTTTTGTGTATCTGTGTGAATGAACAGCAGACACACTGAAACACGCGTGATGCTTGCAGTGTTTTCAGCCTCTGCCGCCTCACTATATGAGGACATGACTGTATGAACTTCATCTCCAGAGCCGTTCCGAGAATCACTTCATGAGCACTTTACTGTTTCATTTGAGAAAAACTATCATCATATCATAACACACAGAAACTCTAAGGTCTTCACGGCAACCCATCAACATAAAAGTTGGGTTTAACTTGAAATTGTGAAAGAAATGCATTACTATTGTAAAGTAGAATTTAGCTACGTCTCAATGTAGTAATATAATTATTATTATAAAAACTATTTTTAATAGTTATAAATGTAGTATATTAAAAAAGTATATAAAAAGGTAATATGATTCAAATATCAATTAAATTAATGTTTTATGCCTTCATATGATAAGCTAGAAAATTATTAACACACAACACAGAATATCTGAAATTAAAAATAAACTTTTCTTAGAAATTAAATTTAAATTTAAAATTTAATTTAAATTAGTAAATTGTTGTTTTTATGAATTCAATTAATTAGACATGCTTTTTGATTATTAAAATGGAATTAAACCATTAAAATGGAATCCAGAAAACTTTACTCAAACTTTACTCAGAATTTAGTTTTAAAAAACATGGATTTGAGGAGAAAAAAATATTTATTATGTAAATATATTAAATATATGTAATATATCATAGGGCCCTAAACATATAATTTCAGATAAACTATTAATAAATTGTTGTTAAATTGTATAAGTTTCATGATTTCAATTATTTAGACATGTTTTTTTTTTATTACGAAAATTTTATTTAACCATTAAAAATTAAAACAGAAAAAAAATTCAAATGGGAAAATAGAATTTGGGAAAAAATAAAACAGATTTTCACTGGGCCCATTGACCCCCATATCCTCGTAAACACAGTAATTTAAATCTTCAATAGCCGTAAAAAGAAAATGCATGTGAAATACTTTTGTAAATGTATTAAAGAATAAATCTATATTTATAAAAAAGAAAAATATGCTGTGTTATTTTAAATTTGATAACATTTGAATTAAATTACTGTAGCTACCTGATTTTTTTGTTGTATTTATGTTATTGCTAATTTGTTTAGGCTATTTGTTCTCATTTTATTACGGACTGTTTTCTTGTCTTTAATAATGTTTGAAATGTATAGCAGTTGTTGCTGTGGTATTTTTGTTAAAACCATAGGCAAAAGTTCCTCTCTAAGTGTTCTTTAGGCTGCTGATTTTTGCTCTGTATATAGGCTATAATATGTTTGATCTAAAATGCTTACCTTTTTTTTTTTTACCTTATTGGAAGCGAAACTGGAATCGATAAGATTCAGAATCGATTAGCAGAATCGGAATCGCTAAAAGTCAAATGATACCCAACCCTAGTTTGGAACATGAAGGTAAGTAAAAGAAAACATAAGTTTAATACTTGGGTGAGCTATTTCTTTAACACAAAGTAAGCTACTTTTATTGCTATACTCAAATCCAATGTTTAAGGCAACTAGACAAAGTGTGAAATTAATGTATGGTCATATTACAGTACCTCTCCTTAGTGTAACCTGTCAAGCATGATACATTTCTCAGCCACTGGAATAAAAGTAAGACATGTTTACACAAGTATATTTCATATGCAGAAAGAGTAACACAGTGGCAGGGTCATATTAAAGGGCTAAGCTTTAGCTTTCCGCCCAGTCTTCATGGCTTCCCGCTCAGAGCCGTGCGAACAGCCTAGTGGCCGGGTAGGACAAACAGTACGGCTTCAAGGTGGCACTGTGTAGTCTGAATCAGCGCTCTCCTCACGCCCCGCTGGTCCCCAGGGCATCCGCGCCAAGGCTGCTTTCATTTGCACCCACCACCACACAAAAAAAAAAAAAACGATGCAGGGATTTGAATAATTCTGCATCGTAGTCACACAACAAAGGTAGGGAGGCAAAAGGGAAAAAAAACTATGGAAGCTGAAATTTCGCAGGCTTCTCCTCTTTGCTATGCTAAGGCTTAGCGCACAAGCAGCGGGCAACATTTCAGGTGCAGCAGAGAAAGCTGATAAAAGCAAGCGTGGGATTACACTTCATGACCAAAGACATTCATCTCTCCTTTTTCTTCATTTCTCCTTCCCTTTTTTCCCTCCTTTTGTTCAAACGGCATCCTCGGCTTTTCCCTGTCAGCTCATCAGAGTAAAGCCACTCAAGCAGAATGCCTCAGCGCTGCTTGTATAATTAGCTGGACATCTCTTTCACCTTGCTGCACTGATAGTGGAGTGTGAGGCTTATGTCCCCTGAGGCATGTACAATCCCCTCCACCGCCACCCCCGTCAGGCCAACCAAAAGTCTTCCTCCACAAGTACTGTACTGTACTGTAGCCTACTGTCCATTAAGCCCGATGCACACTGTACAATTGGCCATGATTTTGGCCCCAGAGACTCATGTTGAACCAATAGATCATTTTGATGATTATGGCTTACAGCTTATAAAAACCCCAAATTCAAAATTAGAATATTGTGAAAAGGTTTTCATCTAAGCCATAATCATCAAAATGATAACAAATAAAGGCTTGAAATATCACACTTTGCATGTAATGAGTCTATATTAGTTTCACCTTTTAAGTTGAATTACTGAAATAAAGTTTTGCACGATATTATTAAATTTTTTTGGTATAGTGGTCTTTCAGCCCATCCACCTCACTCCCGAGAAACAATGACATATCTGAGATAGAATAAATGACTCAATTATGACAACGAAGCACGGCAGTACTGCGGTGTGGAGGCAGGAGCGGTGTGCGCGATCAGAGGCGTTAACTCAGCAGGGTGTTAATGCAAAATGGGCCAAACTACCCAGCAGGGGCAGCAGCTGAATGACAATCCTAACTCTGCTGACGGCCCCGATCAGCCCATGCTGTCCAGGCAGGAGGCTCCCCCTGCAACCACTGACACCACAGGAGTCACACACAGCCCCCTTACCGACAGGACAGGTACTCCGATCCCTCACACCACACATTCTCCCTCTAATGCCTCACTGAATAGTGTGAACTGTGAATCAAATTCTAGGACAATAGAATAACTTTCCCAATAATTGTCCTATCATCTGCTTTCTGAGTCATTAAAACCAAAGCGACACAAAAATAAATAAATGTTCCTTTTAGCAATGAGTCCTAAGTACCAGTGGCTGATAACCATTAATTTTTCATATACAAGTTAATTTAGATTACTTAATTTAGATAAATTTAGCACATCATTATATAATGTACAGTATGAAAAAATATTTATTTTACAACAATTACATTTAACACTGTTATTAAATTTAAAGTGAGCTTTAAATGGCATAAAATGTATTCTAAATGTAAAAATAGAAGTAATAAGCATGCACAATGAAATATCCAATATATACGTAATATCGACTGATACAGATAAAAGTTTTTAAAAAAAACTCTAATATCGGGTAATAAATCCCTATATTATAAAACGAAAAGTTTGGTGTCTGGAAAAGCATCATGCAAGTCATAAAAAAGAGATCAAGAGAGCACGTAAACAGATAAAACCACACTTTCTGATTGGCTGTGGTTTTGTTGTGTAGCATAGCATTTCCATTTTCAATGTGGAAGGCCAAATGTCTTGTAAAGACAGACAATAATATGAACAGGTACAGATGCTAGTGTGGTCTCTTGGTTAAGAAATGATTAATGAGACCAAATGAATGTGTGACTGGTGAAAGGATATTCAGAGGGAAATAATATCAGCTCTTTGCATCATGAATCTGATCTAAAGCGCTTTAATCGTGACACAGGATGCCGTCACTTCCATCTAGAATGAAGCACTTATTCACTTAAAACTGATTAATATTCAGAAAATGAGATTAAAAACAAGTTGAAGTATTCAGTGCCTCCTCAACAGCATGAGAGAGAAAAACATTTATAGAATAAGCATTTATCAAAAGCAAATGCAAATGTATACTAGTTCATTTAAATATGCTAAATATGAGTAGGTATGATATAAGAGGTTGCTAATTGTGGTGACACAGACTACTGTCCTATTCAAAACATATATACAACACAAGATGCACAGATTATGCAACATATTCCAGTGGATGATCAAGTAACTAACGAAAAAAATGCATGATAGCCTGTAGGGCTACACGATACGTCGAAAATTATAGAAATATCGCAAATTTACAATGTATCGCAATGACTTGTGATAATAACTGCATGATTTTAATACACCAAATTTTAATACACCTTTCAACCCGCAAACTAAAAAAAACAACCTGTGACAACAATGTAAAAGTAGCCCAATTCTGTGGGAAACCCATGGACTTGGCAACACTGCTGCTTGTGTCTGTGTGCTTAATGTTAATCAAAGAACAAAAGACAAAGAGATTTTTTTTCTTTCAATTTTGTATAACTGATTTTCTGACCAGTGAGATTATCCTACTGCTATTAACACCTTCACAATAGGCTTAAGAGATATAGCCAGTTTAGATGGAAAGGATCTCAAGTTGACTAACTGAGGAAGTTACTGTAGCTATACCCATTAATAGACACGGTACTTCCTAGAAAATTTTACCATGATTTACCATGATTCAAGATTTACCATGTCAACCTTTCTCGCTCATTGTGACAATCAACCTATGCCACTCTCACACCATACATGCCGGTCAGTGATGCGCGGGTTGATCCAAAATGAGCGGGTGCCTGCGGTCACCCGCGGTTACGAGTCATCCAAAAATATTTTTAATGATAGTCGGGTCGCGGTCGGTCGGGTCGTTTGAAATAAAGATGCCAATTAAACCATTGTAATTTATATAGTACTAGACACAATTTTCTATGAAATACATAGGCCTACGCTTTATTGTCTGAATAACTGGCGCGAAGATGACGCACGAGCTCAGTCTGCAGGCAGAGATGAAAGTGGGAAATCCTTATTTACCTTTTGAATGTTGAGCGCGTTATTAACTTTTGAATAAAAGCTGACGTGGGACAAAATGACCCGATTTCCCAACACGTTGAACTGAGCAAACCCTTTGTGTCATTTTAATAGGCTACTTTTAAACGCATATATAGCTCAGTAATGTCAGTTTTATGTATTTTCTGAGAGGGGGCGGGATTTTTGTTGGGAAAGTCGGGGGAGAGACGCACACTTCGATTAGACTGGATTAACACATGCAGCATCTTAATTGTTAAGAAAATGAAACGAAATAAATGAATAAATCAAGCCTTTATTACATAACACTATAGGCGATATCATACAGCAATCAGAAAAATGCTGCGCCCGCACCCCTAGTTCCTACGTCTATGGCCCAATGACGCTACTATGAGCATTTACTAGCTACTTTTAAAAAATGCGGATCAGGAAGCGGGTCGGGTACAATATTTTCTTTCTTTTTTTTGCGGTCCGAGTTGCGGGCGGGTTAGTTGAAAACGTCAGTCGGGTGCGGGTTGTTTATACATTGACCTTTTCTCTATTTACGAATATGACGAGACACGCGCACAGGCGTGTGACATATGTACACCATTTCCCGTGAAAACCATCCAGCCCGGTCTAAAATATAAACACTTATAATAGGCTTACCATAGCGAATACAGGGTGATACAAAACATGTTTTTGAAGAAGGATTGATGTATTGTTTGACAAATTATTTAAATTGTTAATTTAAAAAAAAGTTACATAGTTTACCTTTACATACTAAGTATTAGATGACGGCAAAGGTAATCTAAATGAAAAAATAGTAAGCAACTCATAATGTTACTAAAATCTATACTCGACATTTAAAAATAGGGGCAAGCCTTTTGATCTGTCCAGACTTCCTGTTTATGTCCAGGCAGAAACCCATATTTTATGAGATCTATAACATCTGAGATTTGTTCTTGACATTTTTTAGGATAAGTAAAAAAAAAAAAAGTTGTTTGAATGAAATGGTGCTACCACTCAACAGTGTCTGAAGATACAGCTCTCTTCGCTCTATCTCTTTCTTCAGTTTTTCCCCTTTCAGGGAGCTCTTTTTCCTCTGGAGGCAATCACTCACAACCCCTCCTCTGTGTGGTTCTCCACTCGAGACTTGAGCAGCTTTTCAACTTCATCTTGTCAATACGGGATAAGGAGTCCGCCTGAAAGTTCATTAATTCCTGAGTAACCTATGCTTCAGTTTTGCTAATACCCAGTTCTATTGATGTTTTCTTTCCCATGGAGTGGGCCAGGTTAACCCCTACACCCCACCCCAGGTCCCTGCCAGAAACAGCACATTGTCAAGCCCCGCATCACGCCACAGAGATGTACGAGGGGCACAAATGGGGCATCATTATGGTACGACCCAGTGCAAGGGAATGCTGGGATGGTTGCGTACCCAGACCCACCTGCCCTGGGAGACTCTACGCTCAGCCCTCGCCTTACACAGCTTGGGGCCTGGGCAGGATGTATAGGCCCTGACCCCTGAGGTCATGTTCCGTGTGCAAATTCAAAAGCTTGACATCTGTTGCCTGGCTTTTTGATCACGCAGAGAAAGAAAAGCTCAGACCGCTTGTCAACTAAACACTTGTCCTACGTGAAATAATATCCCTGCAAGCCACCTAGGCCATAATTAAGGGGTTTTGTTGTTTATTTTCTTTTGTTTTGTTTTTGTTTAGACCAATGAAAAGAGAATTGAAAGTAGGATGGGTAGCTGGGAAAGGGGTCTGCTCTTTGTTTTACAGGACAATGGTGTCCATAGAGCCTATGCAGGGAGGACTTCTGTCACGCTGGCCTTGCCCTTATTCATACTGTATCATATTTGATATGTGACTTTCTAAGGCCTCTAAATTATTAACATGATCAAACACAATGTAATACATGCCTTATGATCTATGGTTGTTAGTTCATACTTTTTTTTGCAAGTAAGGTGCCTTTTAGTATAATTTGAAAAATGTCCACCTTCAGGTGATACATTTCACTTTGACATCTTTAATAATTTTTTTAAGTAACGCAAGAGTAATATTTATATTATTGGTTATATTTCAAAGTGAGCATTTAGTAGACTGAAGCAACTTAGGTTTACTTGACTATCCATACATATTTGTTTTAGAAAAAAAATATGTTAAAATGGAAGTATCATATATGATACATCAGGCTTTTGAGGATTCTATAAATCATCATTGTATTGTATTATACATTTTGTGCCCCATGAGTAAAACTACAGAGCTTTAATCCTAAAACTAAACATTTTAATATCATCTTGCTAAGATATTTTATTGGGAGATATAGAGTGATCACATATATTTTATGTAAATAGTCTGCTATTGTTATAAAAAAACAAGCTATCAGAATTTCATCCTAGTTTTGGCCATATAAATAACAACTCTACCAAACAGATTATTTTTGTGCAATTTGGTCCTCTGAATAAAAATTAGTTTTTGTTTTTTCTTCTCAAGTGTGAGCTCCATAATCATCTATATCATAATATATGGGACATAAAAGCCTGGAGTATTAAATATTATACAGAACAACACTTTTTTAATTTTAAAAATATATATTGTTTAAGTTTCAATCAATTGTTCCATTTGAATGAGATGTTTCTAACTATTTTACGGGGTTAAGCATTTTCCTCAGGCCCTTGTTTGCATTTTCACAGGGGATAATACTTTCAAATCCACAATATTTTATAAGACATCAAACTGCTTCAAACATTAAAATAATTTGAATGCTTTTTACATCAAATACAGCATATTCAGATGCTAAACAAATGAGTCGCTTTGAATACCACAATTTAATTTAAAATCCACCCGAATGTGGGAGAGACAATATGTATGAAAATTAGTTTTGGATCCTAGCTCCCTCTCTTTAAAAAAAAAAAAAAAACTGTCCTGTTCGGTGAGGAACTTTCCCAAACTGATGAGAGGCTTATTGTGTTTTGGGTGGGATAGACCTGCATTGTGGCTTTTGAAGGTCCCTGTTTTTTGATGCGGAGATGTTTAATAGTTTCCTGGCACAGTTGGCATGGTTACCAGTGGAGAAAAGCAGCGACTTAAACCTTGTGACTGAATCTCCGTGAACCTGCGATAATCTCCGGCCAATCTCCGTATTAACACCCAACTTCTACTCGATCTGCCTTCATGCCCCCATCCAGCCTCCCTGCACACGCTCGCTTGCAGGCGCCTCACAAAGGCTTTTGTATCGGGATAAATGGTGTAAAAACGGGCGCCCTTGGAATCATTTCCCATCAAAGCCCTTTTATTGCCAGACATGTGGCATTTGTCTTTTTAATTTAAAAAAGAAAATATCATGCAGTCTGTGTTGACTGCCGAGGACGTGCCGTGATTGTTCGGCACGATGCGAATGATGAAAATATAGATGAGGGGTTTAGCGTTCTTCCGTGGCGAGCTTACTGGCCCAGAAACTGTACGTAGGGTGAGTATGCCAGCCAAAGCCTTTAACAACCCCTGCCATGATTAAAACACTATATTAAAATGACATGGGTGGTGGAAACGCATTCTTGCCCTCAGCTTCTGAACCAAAGTCTGCGTTATTTATTACCGTGGCCTATATTGACCGGGTTACATTTGCCATTTTCATTTCTGTATACATACACGATGATTGCTTCCGCCTGACCGACAGTTTAAATGATCTCACTTTCAAAGTGCAGCAGCTTGTGTGTTTGGGCATATTCACAGTCACATTTATTGAGAATGTGCATGATTTATACCGTCTTTAAATAAATCTGGTCATATTCAAAGTTTGTAACTGGGCACTTACATAGGCTACTGATGATGCTGGCTGTCGTATGGATCTTAAATGGCGGGAGCGCGGCAAGTCGAAACCTGTAGGTCTCCATCAGCGGTGTCAACTGTCAAAAAGAGATAAACATTTCCCATGTGGTTTAATATAGTGTGTTACAGCATATGCTACAGTGTATGGAATGTGCTGTCAACAACGGTGGGCCGACAACTATTTCAGACAAGTAACTTCCCATATTTACCGGAAGTGAATAGCTTGTATGTCAACAACACTGCTGCTGAATCCAATGCGCGGCGAGCGAAGTTCGATTCTTGAACGAATGGCTGGGTCCGAATTAAATCCCATACTCTCTTGAGTTGGTAGGCCTACTTATTTTAAATAATTACTTCCCGACCGATAAAAAAAAATGATTTAGTAGCCTATATGTGTGTGTTGATGTACATTCACCGTGTTGTCATTATCATGTGACCGTACGTCAGTTGCGTAACTTGCGTTGCTTGCTTCTCTGCCATTGACAAATCCTCTCATGATGATGATTGTTGTTATTTTTTTCCCCTTTTTTTTCTTTTCTTTTTTTCCAAGTATTTAATAAAAAAAATATTCCGTGCCCTTGTGGGAGAATAGCTACTTTTTGCCTACTCTTTACTGTGAAATTGTGAATCAAAGCGGACATACTTATTTTGTCTCAATACTATTTTTCGCCTATACTATAGTAGGGATGTGTGATTTCGGATGCAGCCAATGACTTATGAGATGCTTATCAACTGAACAAACAGTCATTCTCGAGCCATTAATCCATTAATAGTAACTAACACATGAGTTGGACATAGACAACCCAGTAAACAATTACCGTCTTTCAACGTTGAAATATGGTTGAAAATATGTCGGTCCGCCTTGGACTGGTTTACGACGTGATTTCAACTAAGTAGTTTTGGCCGGACTGTTTGACTACGTGTTTTCAACTGATCATCTAAAATGTTTTCAACTGATAATCTAAGACAGCTAGGATAAGTCTGTTATACATGCTAAAACAACAGAGAAAACAAACTACCAAACCATGTTCATTATTATCTCAAATAAATTTAAAGAGTTTTACATATTCCGTCAAAGTTATAAAAAAAATTTAAACGTTGAAAAGTCGGACAAATTTGACGTCTTTTCAATTTTCATTTTCAACCTTCAGTGGACCGTAATTAGACCGTAAAAATTACGTCTATTCAACGTCTAATAGACGACTTTTTGCTGGCTGGGAAAGTAATATTTTGCCGTTCATCCAGTGAGTCAAATGAATTAAGTTGCTCAGACTAGTTCATAACTTTTGATACGCTATACTATAGCGTTCGTGCTGTATATTTGAATCACTAAATAAATGTAGCCTATACTGGCTGCATCCGAAAACGCAAAGGCTACTTCCCTAGCCTACTATATAGAGGGGGGAAAACAGTGGGCCTATACACGGGTTTCTGTGCAACGTCATCACGTAGATGCGCGCGCATCTAAGAGGCAGAAAGCAACAGTCTTTACGGCTATATCTAGCAGAAGCAGAGATGACGCGGAGCTGTTGTGCTGTAAACTAACCTAAATGCATAGGGTATGTCATGTTTTGATTCGCAAACTTAGTTGGACAATTTCATACTAGTCAACTAACTAACTTTTTACATAATGTTATATTAATATGCAAATGAAACACAAGCAAACAGATTCAACTCTGAAATTGCAGTTTATTATTGAGTCAACAAGATTTTACAAACAATGCGAAATCTACGTTAATTACAATGTTCTTTTACAGAACTCGGCATAACATATAGCGGTCTTGCCTCTTGGATGCGCGCGCATCCGGTATTGTTTGTATACAAGAAACCTATGTATGTGACAAGAAGTATGTCTGAATTCACAGTAGGCTACTCATAAAAGAGTAGGCAAAACACAGAACGTTGGCACAACGTACCCGACCTTCTAACAACGTTTTAACAACATGGCCAAAAGGTTGCTTGCTTTAACTACAGTACGTTGTGTGGTGAAGGTTGTTACAGCGTTTTCACAATGTTGACATTAAACCACCGTTCAGGGTCATTGCTTAAGGTTGTGCCAAGGGTGTCTGGACAACCACTGGACTACATGTACTCGTCACTGCCGTGAAGCGCGAAAATCAGCCTTTTAAATTCACCTGTTGGGCTCATTGTGTTCTCATTCATCAGATATGTGAGTATTGCGCAGCTATCAAACACAACCTACAACTTTAATTTAATGTGACTAATGTAGCCTCGCTCGCACTGTTTTAGTTTTTCATTTGATTTGTCTGTTATTTAGTCTCATTTGTTTCTTTACTCCTCTGGATTTATGGATGTTACCCTGGTTACCGTCCTTTATCGACTGGCTTTCGACTACTGTCTGCCATACAGAACCCGGTTTTGTTAATTAAATGTTCTGATCTGCATTTGATTTTTATGTTTTATTTATTCTTATTTATTTTATTTATTTGTGTTCGGTTTAGTTATTTTCTTTTTTCACAAATGTATGACTTTTGGAAGTGCAATTTGATTACCATATGCAGTTTTAACAAAGTTGAATTAACAAAACCTTCTGTCATTTTTACTCTTCAAAGTGTACACTTGCAGGTGTTGATTATAATTAGGCTAATTTACTGATAGCCCCATTAAATATTAATAGGACCTAAGGATAAACAATATTTAAAAAGTACATAATTATCTAAAATGCTAAATGGGGATATCTAATAGGCATATCTATCAGCATATACAAAAATTGTCAGAACGTTGTCTCTCAGTTGCTGAATGTTGCGTAACAACGTTGCTACAGCCCTGACAAGTCTTACGGTACTGATCCACTTGTCCGACACGATTGTCGCGTGGTGTCGCGACGCCTCCCCACATTTGTACGTTGATGGGCGTTCCTCTAGTTTACCGCTATGGGCGTGGTTTTGAGCCAGCGGCCAGTCTAGAACAAAGGACCTGCGAGAGACTTCCCCCCGTCTCCATGTGCTTGCTTCTATTGGATAGCCGCGTCGCGTTCAACGGAATTAATTTGCATAAAGATGGACATCGGCCGGCTTTTTGACGCGCAGCATTTTTTCAAATGAAGCGCCGCTTTCCCGAAATGCTTTGCGGGCGCGTCAAAGTCGCTTGACGTCACCCATAGGAATAAAGTGGAGTGCGGCGCAACAGAAGTATCGCACGGACAAAATGGATCACCGGCGTTACAATTCTACGTTGTTACAATGTTGCGAGCACGTAGACAGCAACGTTGCCATAGCAGAAATGCAACGTGCCAGAGACGTTGCCACAACGTAAATGTGTTTGCTGGGAAAGTACCTGGATGACATACTTCTTCCAGCGAGATTCTAAGGTGTGCATACGATGGACACTTTACTATTGCACTTGCTGCACTGCCCTATGAGGCCACGCCTACCGGTTACAGAGGCCAGTATCAAAATAATTGATACAAATTGGTTACTAGTTGACTCGAAACTGAAAAGACGCCGTTTTACCGTAAATCTCAGTGACGAGTCTGCCCGGGCTCTTCCTCCTGGCCACCGGCCGGGTCTCACTCCTCTGCTGCAGCGGCTGCTCCGGCCGCCTCTGGTTCCTCCATCGTCCGTGGCTGTTCCTCGCTGTGTTGCGGCTCGTGCGGGTGGCCACGAGCGTCGGATTCGCGTGCCGGATTTCGGGATGTCCGGGATTCGGCTTTTAGTTTTCATGCAAGCCTTTTTCAATCGGACTGAATTTATTCCGATTGGTGAATCTGAATGTAGTGTTTACATGATCGCTAAACAAGTGATTGGTTTATGTGCGTTTTAGCATTGTGAAGCAGAATGCATGACCTGCGAAAGCTGGAGTGCCAAATAATGTAATAGGCGTAGTGAATTGTGACTGTGCAAAGGCAGAGGGTGAACCAACTCCAGGGTAAGGCTAAGATGTGCGCTTCCCCTTGATGCATTTAAATAGATTTCCTACCACCTATAACCATGTAGTTTTAACCAACGTGTCACCTAGCAACAACTTAAAAGTCCCAGTATAAATGCTCCAGTATAACTCATTTGTTATTAACGCGACTATACGTTTACAAACTGTTAATTTTAGCAAAAAAGCAAGTAGTACTGTATGCCCTGGCAGCCAATATAAATAAACACTGCCTTACCTAATGCAGCAAAATCCTGCGTTTAGACCTGGCATCATAGATGATGTCCTTGTTGTTTAGTTCTGTGGTTATGTCACTCTCAATATGCAACAGACTCAAGGATGAAAGTCTCTCCTGGCCCATTGTTGAACGCATCCAATTCTTTACATGTTGCATAGCTGAAAAAGATATCTTGCATGTTGCGGTCCCCTCCGGTAATGTTAGAGCCAACTTGAAAAGTTTTTCGAAGTTTGGATAAAATCCAGTCGAGAGTGCCTCCTTAACAAAGTCAGGAGATGTGTGACGTGAGTTCCGTTTCAGTAAATTAATCTCAGTATGCCAATTTAGGGTTGATAGAGAGGGTGGTGTCGCATATTTATTTAAAAGAAACTGCGCGCCTTCTGGGTCACATTTTAGCACTGCATCCACACTCTTTGCTATTCCCATGGTCTGGGTGGAAAACCGGGACTGACACTCACCCAACAGGGTATCCAAAACAGGAAAATAGAGCTGTTGGGCCCATTTCTATTTCATGCTTTGTGTGATGTTTGTTTGGTATTTTCTTTGTCCAATGGAACTTGTGACAACAGAGGAATCCAACGTAGCAGTTCTTTTCACAGTTCGCTTATGTGTGCGATCGCGTTCATCTTCGCTGACTGAAATGTCAAGTGAATTACAGAATGCTTCAATCTCCATCCATAATTCGTCCCACTTTTCAGTGGTCCTCATCTTCTCAAGGCCGTTTATTGTAGATTCCATGACACTTGAGGCCTGAGATAGTGTCATGTCTTTCTTTTGTAGTGCCTTGTGTGCAACATGGATCATAGTGAAAACATGGTAAAACACCAAAAGACACACATAGAACGTGGCCTTCTTGAGATGGCTTAAGAGACCGGATGCCTTAACAAACCTACGATAAGGGGGAACCGAGAGCTCAGAAAGAGTGGAGAGCAGGGCTCTCATTGAAGTCTTGACAGCTGTTATGTTTTTCCATCGACACGCCCATCTCGTGTCGCTGAGTGCTGTCAGTTCGGCTTTAACCCCGAGCTCCTTTTTGGTGCTGCTGGTATGCATGGTGTGTGCCTGGTTGAGAGAAAAACACATACAGACTCTCGAGGATGTGAAAAAAACGTAGATGCTGTATGATTTACCTTGCATGCATCAACCAAAACCAAATTCAACTTGTGGGCCATACAGTGAATGTACACCGCAGATGGATGGTCTTGACGGAGTTTCTGCTGAACTCGACCGGACATGACCGGACATGAAAGCCACTCCGTCATAACGTTGTGCAACAATGGGTAAAGTGTAGATTCCACACGCATCCAGAAAGTGCTTTATGCGTCCATAGATTCCTACTCTTTCAGAACAGTCAACAAATCCTAGAAATCTTTCCTTTATCCCCAGCTTCTCTGTGTACCTCACACACACGGCCATTTGTTCCTCCTTAAATCTCTGTGCTTCGTCCACTAGAACAGTAAAAAAAACATTCTTTTCGGATTATTTTGTTTTTGACTAAACCAGAAGCAATTTCTAAAATTGAATTTTGTGTGTCAGGGCTCGTTAGATTGAACGGGGCCTTTAATCGAGCACAGAAAGCGTCGTCACGTCTGGCGGACCAGTCACACAGCTCCAAAAAGTTGCCACGATTTGAAGAAGTTTCTCTCTCGTCGTGCCTTCTCAGTGCAAGTCCTTGTTTTCCTATATAGAGCAATATGTCAACAATGGATGCTGCACATTCCCTATTGCTCTGCACTGAGGTCCTGTGAGATTCACTTAACTGTGCAGCGATGGAACCAGATTGCTTTGGTTTGCTCAAAGCAGTGCCACTGATCACTGCACTGACGATGTGGTGATCCGTCTGCGTGTTTCTGTAACTTTGCTAATATATTCTTCCAGTCACATACTTCATTTGCAATAAAAGCAGGATCTCTGTATGCACCACTAGAACTGCACTGAAACAATCTACAGTACATGGGAAGCAAAAAGTCGCGTCTACCTCTTTGCTGTATTCAATGAATAAATATGCCTTATAGTAGTCGGACGAAAATGACCGGTTCTGCTTACCGAACAATGTTTTTGGGTATTTGGGCAAGTAGGGTTGTGATGGTCCAGTTTCCTTTGTGCCCAAATCCACAGGTGTGCTGCTTTTATTGGTAACACACTCAATGATCCGTTCACAGGGCCTGGTGCAGCCAGACTCACCGGCTGTATCTGTTGATATCTGTGAAGACGAGCTTTCTTCTAAGTTGTTGTCAGATATTTGCACACTTGAATTGGATGGGTAAGAGCTGTTGTTTAGAACGTTGCAGCTTGAAGTCTTTGTCTTGAAACATTTTCTTATGTCCATTATGTCAACTAAATTGGCTGCCAGCTCAAAATTAGCCTAAATCACTTAAACCCGCGTTTTTTTATGGGTGGTACGGGTGTCATAAACTATTTTTAAAATGAATGAATTTGTATTTAAAGTGATCACAATTCAATAAAAACATTGTATTATCTCTGCGCGTGCACGGCATGCAATTTACGTTTTCCACAGACCACAGCTGAGCCAGCCCAGCCGCACTTATCATTTGGTTTTAGTGGAGGAAACTGATCCTAGACCAGCAATTATGGGCAGATTTTCTTTATAAAAGCAGGCAGCTTTTGAGGGAGAAAATTTCACTCGAATTGTATATTGCTAGTCTCAAGTCCGTGGCCAGCCTTACACACGTTCCGCCTATGTGACTGTGGAAAGCAGGAGTCGAGTCCCGGACATTTTGGGCGATATCGAGGTCTGGTCTGGTCTGGTCTGGTGCGCGGGTCCGATGTGCGGATGATGGGGGAGCGGGAGGTGGCCTGAGCAGCTGCTGAGGAGCGAGACCTGCTTGGCAGTTGGGAGGAAGAGCCCGGGCAATCCCGGCCGGACATGTCCGGGAAAAAGAGGACGTATGGTCACCCTACTCAGCTTTCTCCACAGAGCAAAAGCCTGTTAGCTTAGCTTTAAAAAAAAGATGGCTGACACTGTTTGTACATTCTGTGAGTGTGACCCTCTTATATATTGTCTATGGTGAGATCCCACCCACTATGGGCGGGTTGAAAACATGTGGAACTAGCTCCTATTACTGGCTGTAGTTTTTAGCTTCTGGCCAGGAAATACTCCGATGACTTAAAATTACGATTTTTGCGTCATAGGACAAAAAAAATTCTAGAAAAAAAAAAAAAAAAATCTCTCGTCTCAGGGGGACATGAGGCAGGGAAGCATTGTAATTCGAAAATACTACAGGTTTTCTACTGATACAAAGCTTAATGCTAATCTGTGAAGTATCCCTTTAAATGAACAGGTGCATGAGGCTTATTTAGGCTACTTCTTTTTTTGTATTCACTAAAAGGAAGCTGTGTTTTGTTGTTATCAGCTGTATTTTATAAAAGTAATGAAATAAATATAATAATTGTATTAACTGAATGAAACATATTACAAAATTTTTAGAATGCTTAGTATTTATATTTAAATACAGGCAATTGTTCAGGTCAGTTATTGGACTGCAGTTAAGCTGTCTCTTAAAAGGTAATTTAAAAGTAATTTAAAGACAACAATTTTTCAAGACCTAACATTTATCTCTAATATGCAGCATGCAATATCTGTTTTTTCTAAATCTGAAATGATCTCATCATTTGGCAACAGACTGCATGCTGAGGGCAATCTATATGCAATATGATCCAATAATTTATTTTATCCAAATATTTCTTCCTCCAAAAAAAAAAAAGTTAGTTAAATCATTAAGGAAACAGAATCATTAAGAGGGATTGGAATAGGAACCGGAACTGTTAAATTTCTTACATCTCTACTGTCAACAGTGTGCCCAGTGAGGGGTCCAAAAGCTGTGTCTGAGCACTGCACAAACACATATACACACTAACATAACAGGAAAGCAGCAGTCAGAGCGAAAAACACCAGATAACAAGGACAAGTGGACTCCTGCCGTCAGCTTAGTTCAGAGACAATGCATGTCTGCTGCAAAGACATGTGTCTGTATTTCTTAACAAACAAGCGGACACCCGGAGGTGTGGGCAGGGTCTGATCAGCTGTCAGTCGGCCCTTGAAAAAGTCACAGAAATATACTTCAAGTATGCATTTCTATACTTGAGCCCTAGAAAATTGCGGTCACTTCTTTGACTATTTGACTGTCATCCCTGTAAATATTCTTTTCTCTTGTCTTGTTGCTTTATTTTTATTTCTTTGGGGGTGGGGGGTAAAGTTCTTCATGACAACGCCTTTCTTTCTCATCTTTGGCTTCACTTTGAATGTCACCAGGATTGACAGAATAATATGCACTCATCATTTTGCAGATGCAAAAAAAAAGAACTGTGAACACTGGGTACATTTTTGGGGGTATTTGCTTCTTTTTAATCAATGGAGAAAGACTGACATGTCCAATCATAATAACACATCAACTGCTAAATGGGCCTTTGCAATCACTGTCAGTTCCGTTCCATTAGGGAGTCCTGTATGTAGTATGTACGGACATCAATCAGCTTTTTGTGGCGTTATTTATTTATAATTTTATAATTTAACTATTTATCTATTTATTCATTCTAAACAATGGAATTCTGCACTTTGACTATGCCCTTGCCTAATCAAACAATGCTGGTACAACAAATTGCTTGTGTAGTACAGGTTGTCTAATTTTTCAACAATAAAGTTGTTGTTTTCATTAAGTGTACAGTTACTGTACTAAAAAAAATCTAAAATATTCCTGATTCCTGAAAAAAAAGATAATCACGTGCAATCATTGATTGACATTTTATGCTGCATTAAAGAAACTGAATTCTGTATCAAACAAACATAAACAAAAAATGTACTTCATTTTTCTAATTTCATGTTATGCGGTGGAAAAACCTCTTCAGGACTTGTAACACTTCATAAAATTGTAGGCTATATAAAATAAATGATATGTAAAGATCAACTGTGGGAAATCTTGTATTATTATCTCAAATGAAGCAACCATGAAATTATTTGCCTTCATTTAAGACGGCATGCAATCCAATTTAAATATTGCATACTTTAAATCCAGGCTGATTTCTTTTATCCTCCAGAAAAGAACATCCAGTGGGTCACCCACATACTGGCAAACAGATAAAGCCTGCTTGAAATTTTAGCTCAACCATAACCCACTGTCTGTCCTGAAAGTTCATCAAAACTAGATCCTCAATATCCAAAAGTCATGTTCCACTCACATGTAGTTTCTGTTATTAGGGAAAGATGTCAGTTTTTGTATAAATACAATGAAAAGTCTTCAGAGACCCTAAAGTGACATGGTCATATTGAAAATATGAAACGGAAGAAAAAATTATATTTCTTAAAATTATAGTTCTCTCACAAAAGTATTGAGTTTTTACTGAGAAATTTAGCATTCACTTGTAAAAGCACTGAAATATAGTTTTTTCCTCCCACCTCATAGTATTTCCATCACAAAAGTTTTTGCGAGCAAACCCAAAAGTTTATCAGAGTAACTGAGAACGCAAAGCATTGGACTATAATTTTTCCCATCTGCTTTTTGTACCATCACCATGTCCCTTTAAGACCTCACAAACAAAATATTGTCTTTTGTGTTCTGCAGAAGAAAGAAATGCATACAGGTTTGAAACAATATTAGATTGGAACAACATTTTGAGTGAACTATCCCTTTCAGATGATTTGAAAAATCTAGATCAATAGCAATCGATAATCTTCATCTTCATCAAATATTGACGTTCAAGTGAATGAAGACATAATGCATTAAGCATTAACCAGACTGTAGCGAGGCATGTTGATAAGGGAAGAAGGAGGCGGGAACCGGAGAACGTTTAACACTTTAATATATAAATGAACACAAAACGAATACATAACATAACGTCCAGGTCTGGTCCTCTCTCGTCCTTCACTGTCATTGCTTCACCTTTTATGCTTCCGAAGCTCCTCCGTCAGAGAGATACGAGACCGGTACAGCACGCAGGTGGCGCTCATCATCAATCACGCCACCGGCCTCGCGCCGCTCTCTCACGGCTCCTGGCCCAGCCCTGCTTGCCACACAGATCACAAATATTAATAAAATGAGAAGCAGACATCATGCCAGCCTATGAAGTCTGCACACCTCACTCCGATGGCCTTGGCCTTGTGCCCAGCTGGATCACGGTATAGGGTCAAAACTCAGAAACCTGTCTAGCCGCTCACGTCCATTAGTCCGATTGCTAGCAGCAACTTGCCATGGCCAAGATCCCCCTCTCTCCCTTAACTCACCAGACAGGTTGTCAATTTATCACGGAGAGGTCACTATCTCTCATCTCTTCAAAGTGTTGTCTAAACCTGAGCTCTGCGGTGTGGATTCGACGGGCTATTAAGCAAATTACTGGCTGGTCAGTTATTGCACTTTGTGCACTGCTCATCACATAACTCAAAAGGCCTGCTCATCTCCTTTTGACCCCCAGGCCTACTCTGCATATCTTGCACTGCTAATTCATTGATTAAGTGATTGTAGCTCTTGTTGTTGCTAAGGACGGCAGGAAGTGGGAAAGAAAAAAAAAACAAAGCACCGTTATCGGAATGGAAAGCAGCAGGAGGGTTTGTACAGGCACGCTGGCATAGCAGCGCATGGGATCATTTGTTTGTGTTGTAAAGCATGTAAATAATATAGCAGTAAGTATCACTGTGGCTACACATAGCTTAGGAAAAGAGCAGGAAGATTGAATGTAATCAGATTAAGACCACATGCTGGCTATAGACAAAAAGCAGCAGTATAATACTCATTTGTCCTTTTTCCTCTCCAAATGCAGAAGTACAAGAAAAAAAAAAGAGAATTCAGGTAGGTGTTATTGAAACTAGCTTTGCAGAGCAATGGTTTTGGATGGTGAGGAGATTGACTTAAAAAGTAAACGGTCATAATTGTTTAGTATGTGGCGGGTGACACTACATCAGAGGTCAATGGCCATTTCAACATGCCTTTAAGACTCATTTCTGGTAGTAAACAGAGAAATAAAACAGCATTCTTGTATTTAAAGAGCACAATTATGTGTAAACTACTTAAAATGCCTCTCTTTTTCTTTTCATGCTTGCTAAGCCTCAATGCCTGTACTCTCACATTGAGCTATACGGTAAAGACTGTGTTATTTTTTTGTGTGAACATGTGTGGGTGTATGTTCGTGCATGTTAATGTGTGTGGCTTATCTAAACCCACAACAGTGTCTACCTTAATGCTGTTATCCAAACTAGGACAGAGGAGAGGGTATCCCTAAATGAGATTAACTTTGCTTGTATATTGCATAGGTACACAGAGGCCTTGATCATCATGGACGGAGCTCAAAGATTTACAGAGCAAATACAAACCTAGATCTACAGCAACCACATTTTTAGTGACATATCTCTTGAACTCAACAGTTTAATGTTGGACAATAGCATATAGTCTATACAAAATATACATTTTTATTTGCATTAATTGACTGTATGTGTACAGGTAGACACCGTATGGCTGATTGCAGTTCACTTTGCTTTCATTCAAATTGTGTGAACTCTGGTGCGCCATGCAATTTGTATTAAAGTAATCCATCTTACCTCATGGACCACTGGAAGTATTCAATGAAAATAGTTTCGCAAAAATAAAAATGAGGTCTTACAATTCATAAAGGTGTTGATTTCAGCCAATTATATGAGTCACTTACGAGAGTTTCTGCTGGCCTCAAAGATACCCTTATCTTGTCATGATGATTACTGAAATAAGTTCCTTTTTCCTCTTTATTTTTGCAAATTACTAACCATCTTTTAAGAGGTCAACACTCCCTGTCTTGATTGACATACTTGAATGTATAATGAACTGCTCGGCAGTTTCCCACAAAAAGCCTCAGCTGGATCTCAGAATTCCAGCAAGCTGCCCTTGATGTGCATGAGACCGGGCTGACGAACCCCTATCTGCGCTAATCATTACCCGCCAAGGCCTCCTCTTTTTTAATAAACGAGATAATTGGCTATCATTGTCTGGCTGGCTCTGTTTGGTGAGTGGGAATGGAAATGGCAGTGACCAGATGCCTCGCTCCCGCTCTCAAAGCTCTTTAATTAGAGAGGGCCCAGCGAACCTGAGGACCACGCCATTACAAAAGCAGGGAAAAGGGCAATTAACGGCCGAGTGGTCCCCTCTCCGTCCATCTGTCAGAGCGCAGGTGAAAGGATGATGAAGGAGGTCTATCCTCAGAGGCCCATATGGAGATCCTTATGGGCAAAGCCTCTCAATGCCTTTCCTTTAAGAAACGTAGTACTTTTTCCCATCCTTTTGCACTGGCATCAATAACTGCCTGGGAATGCAATGAGACAGCTGCGTGGTCAACAGACAGGCAGTCTACCTGTCTTGTTAGATGGTGTACATGTAAATGTATTCTCCATGCATGGTTCAATGTGATTTCTTTCTTTCTTTCAAACAAAGCAGTCATCAGACAACACACCCCCAGAGAGTACATATCGGGTGAAATTTCATTCCATTCACAATTCTGATTTTCCCCTTAAATGTACCTTACAGTAGTACAATGTTCAGAATAGCATACTAACATACTACTTTTTTCTTAATTTATTTTGACAATAAACTATATATACTGTATACAGATTACAGAATGAAAATTATTTTTAACATCACTTTTTAAATTATTAAAATTTTGTATCTTACAATGCCAACTTCCAAAAGTTAAGACATGATTACACAAAATGTAATTTAATTTTAAATATAATATAATACTGTTTTCATTTGGAGTGAACTATTTATTCACTCCTGTTTTCTTCCTGTTTAATGCCTTACTGTATGTATTTATTCTTCCATGTGGCACAAGTCTGATTCCCGAGCTAATTGCTGAATTTGGAACCGCATAGTACTACTCTTTCTAGTACTATAGTATGTTATGTGGTTCCAAATTCAGCATGATCCGATTCTTTTTAGTGATTTAAAAACACTTCTGAAAAAGTTGGAGCAGTTCATGAATTAATCCG
The DNA here is from genome assembly GCF_949152265.1 of Phoxinus phoxinus. Classification (NCBI taxonomy): domain Eukaryota; kingdom Metazoa; phylum Chordata; class Actinopteri; order Cypriniformes; family Leuciscidae; genus Phoxinus; species Phoxinus phoxinus. The sequence continues at coordinate 16,229,259 of NC_136888.1, read as the reverse complement.
ATTCACTTGCTGAACCTTAAATCATTCTTTCTATCACGTCCGACTACAACCAAGACATGATACTCTGTTAATATTAGTTTGCGAGAACTTGCTGCGTATGATTCATCGACTCATCACAGTGAGTAGTTAGAGATAGACATTATATGTTTTGATAGTGGTATTTATAAAAATATACATGGAGGAATGTGCGCATGTTTTATTGATTCGTCCAATTTGTAGTTGCAAAGGAGTGTTTAAACATTACATTTGCACATCTGAATGGTTGCAGGCAGGTGCTGTTTAGCAAATAATATAAAGAAAGGAGAAAAATCCTGTACATTTCTATTCCTTGCAAGAAATGTAATGTTTATTGAGATAGCAATGAAAGCTTCTCTGATTGTCCATTCACAGAGATTCAATGTCCGCCTTTATGTATTGCTATTTCAACAACTTTACCTTGAGCAACATGACATTTTCTTGGCAGAGGTTTAGAGACACCTCACATAGGTGAGAAATAATTCACCTTTTCAACAAATCCAACATTATTAACATGCTTTTAATTAAGACCAACAGTAATACAAAATTGTGAACATGAGGGGGGCAGGCACGTACTGTTGTGAAAAGATTATTAATTTGAAGCTAAGTGTACGTGATCATTAAATACTGTAATGACTGTGAACAGTGCGGCAGAACGTCTGGGGAATGATTGTTGTTGCGCTGAATTAATCCAAGTTCTCCACGCAGTATATTTACTTAAGCCATTAAAACCCATGACAGAATGCCGTCAGGCAGAATCAGTGGTATTCAGATGACCTGCTTTTTGTCTGAATGTTTCATTGGCCCTGTGCCCATTCAAATGTCTAAAGCCATTGCACTTATCAAATGGGATCTAAATGCAAATGCACATTTTCTTACCAGCCGCAAAAGCTCTGGCAGTTTACTATTTAAATAGAACTCTTTAGCAATTAGATGTAATTAGATACTATTATTAGATGCAGCAAATTTCAAGCATTTAAGTTCTAGGTTTTTTCTTCGACTGACATTTGTTTATATTTTACTAATATGACATGAGAGATTATACAATGGTAGAATTACAATTTTTAGCTGAAAGATTTCTTTAAGTCTCGACATAGCTCTCTCCCGTGGTGCTGATATCTTCAGGTCAAATTATTCAGTAGTGTTAGGGGTAACGGTAACGCATTACAAGTAACTAGAGATACGTAATCAGATTACTTTCAAGTAACTAGCAAAGTAACGCATTACTTTTAAATTTACAACAAAATGTCTGAGTTCTTTTTTCAAATAAGTAAAGCAAATTACTTTGTTTTCCTATTTATAGACTGACAGTTCTTGTCCTCATGTTGAGTGAAATCGGGAATTGGCAGAGACGCTGAGTGTGAATATGATGCTTAGTTCTTGACTAAATGTGAACATGCATTCACTTGCACAAAAAAAGATTCAGTATTCCTTAAAATGAATCAAATCAGTGAAATGCTCAATTGCAAACCTCCTAAATGTGTTAAATAAAACAAATGTTTTCATGCATTTAATCTCACTTTTTTTGACCAATGTACTTGCTACTGACAAAAAAACAAAAAAAAACAAAAACCAGCTCAGGTGAGAAAAAGTAACGCAAATGTAACATAACGCATTACTTTTCTTAAAAAGTAACTAGGTAACACAACTTTTTAAGGGAGTAACGCAATATTGTAATGCTTTTCACAATAACTTTCCCCAAAAGGTAGTGATGCTGTGTGCTATATAGCACTATCAGATCTGTATGTGAGGGTTCTCCAAAGCAGCTTTTGGGATATCGATCCTCACTTTGTCCGCACACACTCTGAGACAGCCAAAGATGCGGTTGGATTGTGGAAAACCGAGCGAAGGGGAGTTTAAACATGTCTGCACCTGACATTAGCAGACTCTTGGTTGTGTTGATTGTATGTGTTTTTATGACATACCTGCTGAAACACTGGACAAGGATGAATAGGCGTCTCATCACAGCCGTGGTACTGACCCAGAGGAAGGCTTCAACCTTCAAGTAAAAGAGGCCCATGTCGATTTATCATTCTAATTATCTGAGGCAGCTCTGGGGCTGTGCTGCCCAGTGACTGTCTGACTAAGGGAAAATGCACCAGCAATGCACAGCTAAAGTGAATATTAATAGGGCTGGCGGTTGCAGACGTAGGATGCATTTTATTACGAAGACTAATGGTCCACTTGAGCAAACCCTCATTGCAATATCTCAGCTTGTTTGACCCTTTCTGGCCTGCTTTGAATATAATACCAAGATCTGGTCAGGTCACCATCTCAGAACTCAATATCACACAAGGCAATTTCAAAGTTAACCCTGCAGCCGCCAGCGTCTGTCAAGTCCTTTCATAAAGACCCTTTGCGCCGCTATTCCCTCTTCTCTTTTGGACTAAAAGGCTAAAGTTTGTTTTCACATTGTAAAAATGATTGTAAATGTAATGGTAATTTTTATGTTATTTTTAAATGTTGCTACCTTGTTCTTTACTGTAAAGGTTGGTCAACCACAGCTGCCACTTTTTTATTTAATTGAATGTACTTTTTCTTCTTCTTTACAATGCAGCAAAACAGCTTTACATTTCACCCTTTCCGAAACAGTGCAGTAAGTGTGTATTATCAACAGTTTCGCTGGCTATGAGGTGCTTCCTCGCACACACCCACATGCAATGTCCTGTGAATATTCTCCAGCCTGTCAACAAAATATTTTCTCCCTTAAGAAACACAAGACTGTTAAATCACAGCTCCACTGCCTGGTCTTGTTCGCTAGGAATGCCGTCGCAACCAGAGAAAATGGTATGCGGCGTGTTTGGGGGGCGAGCCAAAGGGAAACTCTGTGTTTTATAGCATGTACAGTACATACAAATACCACAAAGCATTCAAAAAGTGCCCTTTTTCTTTTAATCTTACCACATTGGAATATTGCAATAACCGCTCAATCTGATGCCGGACCGCGATTTCAGAAAGGTCAACTTATCTTTCATACGCACATATGCATGCAATGGAGGGTGAAAAAAAAAATGTGTAATGATAATTCACTGCAGACAATGAAAACGAGAGACAAAAAAGATTTTATCATTAAATAAAATATATACATGGAAGAAGAGGCTTTGGATTGGACAGGGCGAAGGAGAAGTGTTTTGCTTATCAACTGGAATCGGGGAGATTGAAAGACACAATCGCCAGACACCCCCTTCCGAAACGGTCCCCCTCCCATTTCCATTACTGCATCGGGATGCTTTCATCATCTAATTTGGTTGCAAAAACGGAGGTGAAAAGCTTTACACTATTAAAGTGAACTCAGCTAAGGTTAAGAAGTGAGGAGCCTTGTTGTACACACACTTCCACAGACCTACATGTACGCCTCTCTCTTTCTGTGTTTCAAAAGCTAGTGAGCTGCCTATAAGCATCGTAGGCTGGCTATGTATTTTAATTATGAAATATAATATATAAAACACTTATTTTAGACCAAAAGCTAAGAAAGCATCACATGTATCATTTGCGGAAAATGTAATCCCAGAATGCAATATGAAGTGCTCAGCAAATATTAATTATAAATAATGTATATATTTCACATTTCATTCTGCACTAAAGGCCTCAGTTCAGTGTTGTTAAAAATACATTTTAAAATATGTTTTAAAAATATATATATGTATTTGTTTATGCTATGTGTTTTTATGCTTTTTTGAGTACAGCAACATTAGGTTAGCAACATGCTATAGTTAATTACTTTTTAAGGTCAGCATAAAATTAAAATTCAACATAACTATTTTCCAAATGGATGTTATAGATTTTATTGTGAATGATTCATCCATCCATCGACCTTGTAATGTTTAATAAAAAAGTCATACATGGATCTTCCGGTGAAAATGACAGACTTCTCTCTGGTGACATACAGTATGCAGGACTTTTCACATCATTAATGATGTGATTCATCATTTCCTCTTAAATCCCACCCCAGTAACCTCACGTTCATCAGCCTCCATTTTTGAGTGCAATCCACACATTTCAAAACCCAATCAACAGTCGATTGATTTAAGTCTCTGCCCTATTTCTATATATTTTTGTAAAAAAAAATTTACACTCGGATGTATCACAATATGGAAGAAAAGATCTGTCGCTACTTCCATATCATCATTGCTGCGTCCGAAATCGCGTACTGTATGAGTGCTACATTTGAATTTACTTTGCGTATGCTCTTTAAAAAGCACGCTCTATATAGTAAATTTTTACTGTCATGTGACCTACCAGCGTCAGTTGCATCGCTTCACCTCTATTCATAAATCTTCACCCGTGGCCTCATGGGAAGTGTCCACCAAATGCACAATCCAGAATCTTGGAGTAAGTAGTAGCTCATCCGGACTTTTTGTCTACTGTTTTTTTAATACTATGTATTCGAACACACAACTCTTTTGGCGTACTTTTTTTCGTATACAGTAGGGAAGTATTTGGATGCAGCACATGACTTTAATCAATTGAAGTTGAGTCAAGTGGATCGCCATGTGGATTCACTGCCTATGTAGAGCATAATAAATCATTCACTTATGAAGTTTAGGAATCGGATGCTGCCTGAAAAGGTAGCTGCCTCTGTAGACAGCCAGCTTACTAAGTTTTAGAAAAGAGCTTGTGTCTCTTCTCTCCTCCATAGAAACCATGTAATATTTAAAAAGAAAAAAGTGCTTGTTTTTTTCTGCTAAATGTTCAAACAGGAGGAGGGGCTGGATCTAGGGTTTCACTCGTTCTCTGGCTTGAGGGCTAGCAGGCAGCTATTGAGAGGTATGTATGTAAACCACGGGAACAGGTCAGGGCAGTTCAGACACTGAGTGGTTTCTTAACCCCTCACTGTCTCAACCTGAGACTCTTATATGTTCTTGATGGACCTCAAAGGTGTAGAACTGGCAGCCAAGCGGAAACTGACCCGTTTGACATTTGACCCTGAGGTCAGTATTGGGAAGAAAATTGAGTAGATGGAATGATGGATCCTGTATGTCTGAAGGGACAGAAATAATGGGTCCCAGTTGTTTTCTAGAAAATGTTTTCTGCTAAATTTTACAGCCACAGGTGTTGATCAAGTAAATGATTTACATTTTCTGATAAATAAATAAAAAAAAACAGAAAATTTTAATTGGGGCTTAGCAGTTTGCACATATACACTGTATAATGCGCTGTGGTGCTCATTTCCCATTTTCTCTCTATTAGCGCTGCATCCCACAAATCCAGTCAAGAATATGTCCAGTTCATTTCACCACAAAATTATAATAAAAAAATAAAGAAATGAAAAGGAAAGATTTTCTGCATTCTGTAGTCAAAACTAAGCCAGGGGACAGGGGCCCTCTTGTGGGCCTCGACAAACTTCCAAGGGGTGAGGGACCACAATAAATCTTAACATTATTTAAATTGAGTTAAATACAAATACAATTAAAATGCTAAAAAGGAAATACACTAAAAACCTAATTATTTTTGAGTCTGTATATTTTTAGTACAACAGAAGAACCAGCGATGCACATCAGCCTAGATAGAAGGGACTATGAATATTGTCTTGGACAAACCACTGCACTGGGTAATAAATCAGGGACAAAATCAATTAACCAATGAGCATATCAAGCACAGGCATCACCCCCACTGGGAGGAAACAGTCACTGCACACACTACAGCAACAGCAACAGGTGGAGAGGAATGACAGCTACAAAATACAGGAAAGATTTAAGCCAAAAGGTTGGTCTATTTTGAGTGAAAAGATCTACTTTGTTTGTAGTAATAGTTTATTTGTAATAATTAAGTGTAGTAATTTATAAATGTTGACATTTTTTTTAAATAGCCTTTTAATTTACTTTTGTGAGAGTACAAAGTGAAATACTTTTACTTACTGTTTCTGTGAGTTAGCCCAGCCTTTAAGGCTGTGCTCATATTTGGCAGGTTTTCGAACAAAGCTTCTTCGTTTGTGTGCAACGGAGGAATTCCTGCCGCTGTTTTGACTCCTTTACATGTTTTATAAACTCTTCACAAGTTCTCAGCTGGTCATAATACCACATACGCACATAAAACAAGCACATTTTATTCCAGCACTCAGCATCGTTGTGGATGTACGGTAAGTTCTGTAGCAAAATAAAACAATTTATCTTTAGGTTCGGTCTTACAAATGACAGTGTGAACGCTAAGGGAACCAGGACTAAATGTAGTATTTTATTTTTTTGGTCCATACCAAAAGATCCAAGAGAACCAAACTACAAGTGTGAACACCCTGCCTGCATTCATCTCTCTCTCTCTCTCTCTCTCTCTCTCTCTCTCTCTCTCTCTCTCTCATTTACTCATTCCTCCCTCTCTGTTTTGGACGAGTGCTTAGTTATCACAGCTCTTTAGCTTCTGCTGCCAGATCTCTCATTTTGTGGCCTTTTGATCATAGACTGGTCAGAGAATTTGGCCACAAAAACAGCGTTTAGTAACTCGATATTGAGAACAGAGCCAAACGGGCCCTGTCAGTTCAATAGGGAAAAAAAACTCAGATACATACAAACCTACCCAGGGAAAAAACTCACACAAATGCACATAAGCAGCTTTTAAAGATCTAGGCTCTGGATCCACAAGCCCGAAAGAACACCCTGTTTAACAGGGTCCTGGTTTTACAGAGGCCTGTCATTTAGGTCAGCTTATTGCATCGGCCCTTGTGAGCCACCGACAATCTCTACTGAGGGAAATTTCCTGTCCTTGACTACATACAGCTCACTTAGATGGTCTGCGCCTCATCTCAGACACACAGACATTTAGAAAATGTGCATGGACTGTTTGCTCTAGTGTGGAACAGGATTACTGTGGTTTTTAGACGTGAAGGACTTCATTTGTAACATGATATTTCTGTGGACTCGTTGTTAAAAGCCGTCTGACCGCTTTGAAGCAAAGCTGAGTCAACGGGAGACACTTTCTCAGGCTCTCCGGCTCATCGTCATTTCACATTAGGACAATTGATAGGTCTGAGCGTCTCTCCCCTGAAGGCGTGTCAAGATAATTGCATTGTATGACAATAAAATTAATGCAGTGATGATAAAGACTGAGAGTAAAATATTTTCATGCAAGCAATTTACATTTCACATCTGCATTTTGAGGAGGAAATGCCTCTAACAATAGGTCTTTTTTGACCAACGGCGTACCTAGAGGCAGAATGTGGTGACCCCAATTTGAAATCTTAATAAAAAGGTCTGCAAATTCTGGCCAAATTATCCACTAAGTTGTTATGAGCATTAATGTTGCCTAGGGGAAGAGCAAAAAAAATCTGATACCGTTCAATACGCCACACAGGGAAAAAAAACTCCACCACAGAATTAAAGGTAGGGTAGGCAATTTTCGTAGAGGCTAGCAATAGCGAGCTAGCTTTGAAAGCGTAAGATCCCACCCTCCCTTTAGAGCGTCTCCAAAACCACGCCTCCTTAAAAACACATGAACGCACACAGCAGAGTTTGCCAAGGGCCACAAGAGACAGTGTTCAATTACCTCATGTAAAGCACATAACATTACAATAATAATGAACATAAACAATTTAAAGAGCAGTGTACCACCTGACTGCTGCAGATTCAATTTGGCGTTGATAGTGTTGCCATTAAAAAGCATACATTGTAGTCACGAACCACTCCGAGTATAACGTCACGGGTTTCTATCTCTTCCAAATTACAGTAGTTATATACGCAGCATAAGCTCATTGTTTTGTGAATAATTGGAATTGTAAGGCGTCTGCTGTTGGTTTACTGCGCTCTGTTACTGACGTCTGTCTAACTCTGCATAGCACGAAACACGCTGATGACGTGTAATGTCTGCGCGCGCAGGTGCGCGGAGGCATGAAAATACATACGCTGACAAGCAGGTAGGACATTGTATTATTGAATTCGGACCGAATGCGGAACATTTTATGGTCCTACACTTTTCACAGATGATATATAAATTTAGACATTTAGTGATTGCAATCAGGATGTGAAGAGACATTCAACCAGCATAACTAAAAATCTTTCTGGAACAAATCACCTACCCTGCCTTTAATCTACGATACAAGACCATTTAAATACATAAAAACCAAGGAATATTGAAAAAAAGCACCACTAACATTAATTGTAAAGTATCTAGTATGCCGATAACCTAAGCACAAGCTCCACTCTTCAGGTTAAAAAAAAAGAAACTCTTCTAAATCTTCAATAAAGCAAAACAAGAAACACTAACAAGTATTTACCTTGACTCAAAACACATAAAATAACACATACTGTAATTTCCTCTACTATTCTAGTCCATCTAGTCAGTCATGCTGGGAGCTAGAAATCCATGACCTACAAAAAAATAATGAATGCAGTCGAAAGGATTTTGTATTTTCTGTGTTAGTAGCATGAACTACTAGAATAATAAGCATATTCTACATTTGTACTTATTACTTTATTCATATTTATTACTTGGGATTGTTGTATTATTTTTGCTTTGTTACATTTAGAGTGAGATCTCAAGTATTGCTTCTAAAGTAGAAAACTTTGTACAGAGTATCCACAAATTTGAGTACTTTCAATAGTTAAAAAAATTAAGTAAATCTACTTAACTTAACAGTGCAGGTGTTCCCAGCATGCACTGGGGCATGATTAATGAGGCAGCATTTTTCACAATTTCACAGTGTTATTTGCTTTTTTTCTTTCTCTCCTTTCTTTTTGATGCCTGGAGTTCATTTTCCACTCAGAATGATTCGCTCGTGAACAAAAAAAAAAGTTATCGTTATTGTGTTTTATACCAAATGTTATAGTTGTTTTATTGCAAACAAATTTCCTTTTAGTTTAGTCTTTACAGTAAAGTGATTTGCAAATGTTTATTTTCTCCATAATGATTAATTCTAAAAATAAATCATCCTCAAATTAGAGCTGAATTAATCAGAACATGCACTGTAAAAGATATCCAGCACGAACAACAGAACATTACTTTTTCTGCATGTGGACGTCAGCCCGCCGTCTGAGGAAACACAAAACGTGAGCTTATATCACAACCGCACTACACAGATTCAGAGTGAGGTTTTTATTGCGCTGAGAGCGGTATCCATAACAATATTTGGTTTCAGTCAAGAAGTCATCACCCGACTATTCAGAACAAAAGTCAATAAAAGCGTTATTGCTGCTCAGGGACGTGAATTGGCTCGCTCGAACTCCAAGTATGGCAGTGCCACACTGTAAGATAATCTAATTGGGATGATGAGTGTGAGGTCAAAACGATGAATGAAAAATCACTTGTCTCTCTACAAGAAGCCTCAAACATGTTGTACACTGCCAGTAAGCTGTGTATCATGACCTGATATTGAAGGTTTTGCTCAGTTTCTTTAAAAAAAAAGAAAGAGGTTTATGAGAGGTGAGTGGTTCTTAAATCAGTGTCTCAATGTGCAATATATCATACCATGACATAGAAAACACCTTTCAGATGGCAAAGCAGTTCATGAGATGTTTTTCCCCAGCAATTCAGAGTGATAGAGGACAGGTTATGCTCTTCTATTCACACTGTCCTCAACCCTCAACAGAACTGCAAGTGTGTGGCACAGAGATGTCAAGGCTCGAAGCGGAGATAATACAGAAATAGCCATCTCAAACTGTGCATGCATCTTACAAGACATCACACCCTCACACACAGGGAGACGCCGGCATAATGTATGTTATTGCTCGAGAGCACTTGTCTATTTTTCAGAATGCTCCGATTGACAGACTTTCCTTTTGTATCAATACGAGGCTGACTACTTTCTTTTCGCTCTCTAAGAGTGTGAGTTGAAGGTTAAGGGAGTCTGAAACCTCACGTATGGATGTCAAAAGTGCTGTTTTACTCCTCGGTACAGCCGAGCCAGGGGCTAAATATCCATAGAGCAGACAGAAAATTAATAGGCATCGACATTTTTCTATGTATGTTCTGCAAGATGGGTTCAGGCCCATCAAGGCCATCTGGTCTTAATAGAACATCAATTGATGTGAACAGGAAGAGAGACCAATTTGTTTTCTCTCTGGGGGGTTTGGGGCCGATTTGTAAATCTTATGTCCGCACTCGCACACAATTGCTAAAACAGTCTTCCTCATTCTTGGCATTGCAAGTCGTGGCTTTACAGTAGACAAGCCTGAGGCTTCCTATGTAACGCGTGTGTGCGTTGTTTAAGTGGACGCAAATGGGAGAGGGCAGATTCCGCACTTCCTTAAGACGTTCTCCGGGCTATTATGAAAGGTTGTGTGCCTATGCATGTGCGCGCATGTGTGTCTGTATACATTCAGGCGTCTGTTGAGGGTTTTGCCATTGTGAAAGGGGTTGAGGGAAGGCATGAATACCCTCAGTCAGCCAGCTGGCAGTCTCGGGTCTTTGTACAGCCCAGCTTTTCATATTGTCTGCTCAGTTTACAAATAAACATGGCTAGGGATGAGGCCTACAACAAACAGATAGCCCCATTCATTGTGCCTGACAAGCTGCGGGGAAAGCCCAGGTCCCTGTTTCCACAAACCACTCCATTTTAACACACGCATTCAGCCAAAAAACGTCTCCTTAGCTTTGTATGTATACATTAGATGGCATGCACATTATTTTCATCACTCACTTCCATCACCTCTCTATCTGGGATGTGTAAGTTTGGTTTCTTACATAGTGAGGTGCTAAAATTTTTATACTTTATATAAATAATATTATTTATTTATTTTTATTTTTAAATATTTTGAAGTATTGTATTTAACTGCATTTTATTTTTGTGATAAATTACATCAGCATAACAGTTTTTGTCAAATGGTGAACTGAAAAATTAAAATTCAGAATTTCAACATTATATGTTGTTTTGCTTTAAAGTTTCATCCAAAAATCATGCTTTTGGAAACCCATTTAATTTTTCTTCCCTTGACACCACAATAGTTTTTTATAGCAGAGTGGCCAAGCAACTATTTTCCAATACGTGATAATGAATGGTGACCATGACTGTCGAGCACGATTTTCAAGTGCAAATCACATTAGCTTTTAAAGACTTGGAATAGTGGAATGTGAATAGTGTAGAAAACTTTTGTTTACCTTTCAATGGTGATTCTTTGGGTGTTTGGAGTTCAATTCACTTCTCGTCTCCATTCGCTTTTCATTTGTAGCCTATCAAAAGGAGCACCATGAACATTCATCAAAACGTGGACATACAGTCATACATGCATGGACTGGCACTTAAGTTTGTGTAAGATCTGATCCTGTTCTCCAGAACGATTTGAGACTATTCAAAGAGCAGCTTGTGCTTCAGTGGAAGCAGAAACATCTGACTGTCTTTACAAAGGAGTCACATGATCAATGTAACACATTTGCATATTTAATGAGTGACCTAAAAATACAGAATCTTTACATTTTACATTAATTTAACAGTAGCTTTTATCCAAAGCGACTTACACTATGTAAAATTGTTGTTTACTTGCAGGTTTAAATTAGATTTTATATTCCATATTTTCCACATGGCCTCAGACTTTTGGATCCCACTGTACAGTTGAGCTTGTGTTTTGTATCGCATTAGCCTCATTGATAGCACATGGCCGGCTAGGAGGTTTAAGCACAGATAAAACATGACAAAAGACCTTTTGAATCAAATGCTCTCTTTTCACACACTCGAAGTACAGCCTCTCTCTCTTTCACACGTTCTCTCTCTCTCTCGCGCTTGCTGTCGCATTTTTATTTTTTTAAGGGAAATAATAGCTGGTTGTATGGATCCGCCTCCTGGCCAAGGGAGCTACTTTGTCTTAATTACCTCAGGACGAGTGAGTGGCCCCTGAAGCAATCATCTTTGTTTGTTAAAACAGCCGTTATCTGCTTCGGTAAGGTCCATAAATAAAACATAGCCCAGATTACAATGTCATGTTCCTTAGGACTCCAGAACCTGGGAACCGATCACAACAACAAGAGCAAAAAATCCCTGAGCGCTGCACACACACACTCACACACACACACATGCAAAGAGAGGTGATCTCTGTACGTTGTTATCTGATGTCAGCTTGTCGAGACTGTCAGCGCTGAGTGATCGAGAGCGAGCTGATTGTGAATATCCACAGATGTAAATAACCTTTTTCACTAGTTCAAGGTGGGCCATCTGTCCACTGTCATTTATTTAGTTTATTACTATGAACTGAGGGACAGCACCAGTGTCTGCTGCAGGCAGGAAAAGCAATAAATAATGACCTTTCTGTCTGAATTATAATCACCAAAGTGTTGCCATGGCACAGATATGTGGCACTTGCTCTTAGCAGCAGGGAAGCATCCAATCATATGTCGGACATATGGATCCTGCCCAGCCCTGGTGTTGGAAATGGCTCCTTATGGAAATAGATTCCAATAAAATACACCTTGCACATTTTGGTCTGGCGTGAGTTGAGGAAAGTGTCCTCAGATCTATGTGCAGGTACAGAAAGTGGCATTAAAGCAAAGTACTGCACGATAAATTCAACTTTATATTACCTTAATGGATATGCAGTGTTGTCATAGGAACATCTGTGATTTAAAAGGAAATTTAAACATAGAAAATGTCTTAAATTTAATTTATTACTTTTCATATTATTATTATTATAGGTGACTGAGTAATTAATCATTTATTAACTTATTTTTTATTATTATTATTTTAATATATAAATATATTTGTATTGTTATTATTATCATCATAATTACTGTTATTAAAATACTGTAAATTATGTTATTATTATTATATATACGTACATTTTATATATTATATATATATATATATATTGACATTATATACTATTAATCAAATATATTTTTCATATATATATATATATATATATATATATATATATATATATATAATTTGAATATGTACAATATATTGTATTTATTTCATTTATTTTTTATTAAATAAAGAGACCAAGAATGGTAGCCTACCATTTTTTTCTGCACATTTCCGAGTAGAATCATTTCTCAGCTTTCATTTCAAAGTGTCATAAACTCCTCGATCTTGCAGGGTATAAGAATTATGAAAATTATATCTTGGCTTATCAACTTTTGTTTCATAAAAGGAAAGTGGAACCAGGTATGTGCAGGAAACAAATTTCAGCAAGAAAACGCATGGCTCTGAGATTCAATCCACTCTTGAAAATCTGCATTCGACAGTAACCTAGAGAAAAACTGGCTGATTTCAATCTCTTGCCTGTGATGTAAACCGAATCACAATCACAGGAAATGAATCCAATCATGGAGGGGTGGTGCAACAATCTAGGTCAGTTTTGGAAATGACTGCTACAGGCAATAAGATTAAGGAACGCGCCGATTCGCTGAAAGACGAATCAGTAAATCAGCTCTGAATGAGTAACACTTTGCTTCTGTTCTGTGTCTTCTGTGTAGCTAATGTTTATTTTTCCTGCTTATTTTTTATGATGAGGGCATAAGAAAGAAGCATTATGTATCTTTGTATCAACAGTACAGAGGATGAATTAGAAAAATATATATATTTCCCCCATCTCTCGTTTGCTAACACCCCCCTCCCTCCACACACTCACACACACTCACACACCTTCCTTCCCATTTCTCCAGCTTAACTTCATTGTCTCAAACCCTTTCTTTCATCTTAAGACAAAGATTTATGTAAATCTTCGGGCCCGGCGTTAATGCGAGCCGCAGTGTGAGAAATAGCATCCCTAAATCGCAGTATTGTTGTTGAAAATGACAAGGCAGCCCCATAATCCCACAATGCGATCATCCAAATGTGTCATAATGCTCTGTGTAGGCAGGCAAATCTGAATATCAAAAAGACACCACGCACCTCGCCAGAGCCTTCAGTTCTTTAGAACTGCTTTTTTAAAGAACTCACCCTGTTGTCACTTAAGGAAAGGCAAAAAGTATAGAAAAAAAAAACAGAAATGTGACATTTGAGTGACTGGTTTGGTGTGCTGTTAAAGGAATTTTCTTTCTTTGTCTCAATGTCTCCCAGTCTCTCTTTTTTTTTAAGAGTGACCTTCTCAATCCACATCTAGACAGTGTCTTTCTTCATTGACTTTGATTAGAAAAGTTTGATAACTGACAGGATCACTGATATTTATTGAAGTTGTGTGTGTCCTATCAGTACATAGATAACATTGTTTAATTTGATTTTTTTTTGTTTGTTTTGCTTAATTATTTAGACAGGTATAAAGTGGAAAGAGTTTGATCAGAATGGCCTGGTTTCACAGACAGGGCTTAAGCCAGGATTAGGCCCTAGTCTAATTAGGACATCTAAGTAGTCTAGCTTTTATAAACATGCCTTAGAAACAAACATTACTGATGTGCTTGAGACAAAACAATGTCAGTGAATTGTGAAATATTTTAAGATATGTCAGTGCAAGTTGCTTTCAGTTAAAAAAGCTCAAACATGCATTTTAATTCAGGACTAGGCCTAAACCTTGTCTGTGAAACTGGGGGAATATGCCATAAACTAGACTTAAACCTGCATCGCCCACATGAGCACCACATGTTAGCCTTTCTGAAACATGCTAATTGCTGCATCAAAGCTCAGACTATTCCCCCCGGTTTCACAGACAAGGCTTAAGATAGTCCCAGAATGCATGTTTGAGCTGTTTTACCTGAAAGCAACTTGCAGTGACTTATCTTAAAATATATCAGTGCCATTGTTTTGTCTCAAGATGCACACCAGTAGCTTTTTTAAAGGATGTTTATAAATGTCCAAATTGAACTAAGGCCTAACCCTGGCTTAATCTAAACCCTGTCTGTGAAACCAGGCCTTTGTGTTTTCTCAAGCAGAACTACGGATGCATTAATTGTTTAAATGATAATAAGAGTTTTAATGTTTTACTACTATCTCTAATATTTAGTATGTCAGTACATTCCTAGATAACATTGTTTCATTCATCCCTAATTAGAATAAAATATTCAAAACTGATTTTCTTTTTACAAGTTATATTATATCTTTATGCGCTGTTTTCTTGCCAAGTGCCAATGTTTATGCATCTGCTGCAATTCCGAACGACTCTGACTTGAAATGCTACATTTGTTAAGCCTCAAATTGATTTAAACATATTTGATTAGTTTCCTTGTCATTTGTCATGCCGATCTGTCCGTCAGAGCAAGAGAAGAGGAGGAGAGAGCGACTGCTTTTGGAAACAGCCATGAAACAGCCATGCCAATCAATTGGACAAGGACAAGTTGGTTGAATAATAATATTAATAATTACAACACAAGTCTAGGGAATCCCTGATTTGCCATGACTCCCTCATTGAGCTATCTTCCACAGAGACTCCTTCGTTCCAATAATTAAGAGCACCATTCCTCTTTTCCTTTTCATTTTCTGCAATTCCCCCTGGATCAGGTACAAGTCCAAAAAAAAAACGAAGAAAAAAAAGAGCAAGAGAGAGAAAGAAAAAAGATTCCACACCTCACTCTGAGCTCTATTTAGCAGTTTGGATTTGCCCCCTCCCCATCCGACAGTAAAATCTCGGGCCGTCACTTGAAGCCCGGTGGGGGATTTTGTGGGAAAGAATAGCCATGTTGATCTTGAAGTCTTAAGTCTCACCGTACCTGTCAACACTCTGGCTCAGCAGTGAAGACTGTGGCTTAAGTCACTTGAAGTTGCCTTTTAATGAGAGGGGAGGTCTGCGCACGCTGTCAGACTGAGCCGAAATAATTCCATACCTTCTGAATAACCCAAGCGTGCCTTTTAATCCTGCTGCTGTTTATGTAATGGAAATAAGCAGGAACAGGTTAATGAGAGGGTGAGCTCTGGCCTGCACACACACACACACACACACACACACACACACACACACACACACACACACGCACGCACGCACGCACATGTGCGCACACACACACACACCCACACACACGGAGAGAGAGACTGGATCTGGTATGAAAGTGATATGTGTGTATGACAGACTGCTTCTCTCTCCTTTAACATATTCTAATCAAGATGATTATAATATTTTTGGCATTTCATTTAAACAGATAATGGCAGTTCCCTTTCCTCTAACTCACAGAGGCTCTTAATTATGTCTCATACAAAACTTTTGTTTTGAAATTCAAAATGAATATTTTATATTATTTAGCATTTTACCTAAGAAGGCAAATGTATCTGTGCAAAAGTCTTGGGCACATTAGTATTTTCACATACACAAACACACAAATTTTTTTTAATACCAGTTATTTGTATCTTTTGCTGTAGTGTGTCAGTAGGAAATATCAGTTTACATTTCCAAATATTCTATTTGCCATTAATTGTAATAATCCAGTGAGATTTGTATATGCACAAGGAGTCTGACAACAGCCGGTATTCTCCACACGGAGATCTGATCTCACCATCATTGAGTCTGTCTGGGATTACATGAAGAAATGTCGCTTGAAGAAACCGCTTGAAGAAACCGACCTGCAAACCTACAGTAGCCTACTGTGAAAAGTTTTAGGCACTTGTGTAAAAATGCTGTAAAGTTGAGTATGCTTACAAAAATAATGCCATATAGATTTTATTAATCAATTAACTTCTTTTAACTAAATCAAATCAATATCTGGTGTGACAACTCTTTGCGATTAAAACAGTTTTTGTTCAGGTACACTTGTGCAAAGTTTTTCAAGTAGATTTGCAGGTTGGTTTCTTCAAGCGTCTTGGAGATGTTCTGGATTTAGTCTGTCTCAGTTTTTTCTGTTTCTTTATGTAATCACACACAGACTCGATGGTGAGATCAGATCATACCGGCAGACTCGTGCAATGTGCATACAAAAATCTCACTGGATTATTACAATTAATGGCAAAAGGAATGTTTGGAAATGTAACCTGACACACTACATAACATATATAAATAACTGGCTTTAACCCTTTTTTTGTGTGAAAATACTAACGTGCCTAAAACTTTTGCAAAGTACTGTATATTAACTTTTTGAGAGATGCATAGTGGAGGACGAAAGGAAATTATGGATTGGAAAGAATTAAAGGAATAGAACCATTATATATATATTCATATTCGTTAAATTATTATTATTATTTATTGTTTGTTATTTAAATGTATTTCTTATATGCTTACCAGACTCAAACCTTTGAATTTGTGCTTATTACTGCTACTTTTCAAAGGGTTTTTATCATGTTTGGATATGGATGTATTATTGTTTAAACGCTAATCAGAATTATTCCACTTTTCCCACTCCCAATTTCCACTTTTTTTGGAAATTTACAGGAATATGTAGAGAATCTGCCTTCCTCACTTCTCCATCCCTTCCATCTCTCATTCCGTCTGTATTTTTTCTTCTTCACTGCTTTTTCCTCCCTCACTCCATCTCTTCTTTTCTTTCAGTGGGAATAATCCCCCCTACAGGAGACTTCAAAGAGCAGGCCAGGCAGGGACAGGCTTAATTACCCGCCTGCCTTAAAACTGATGCCAAATCAAAACTTGCTCTGGTCCATCTCTGTCCTGCCTTGGCAGGGCTAATTGTGGCTTTGGATTCTATTTTTGAGTTTTTTTTTTTTTTTTTTTTAAGAGGAAAAAGTCACAATTAAATCAAAACATGAAATACGTGGGCAGCACATCACACATCATCATGTAGGCTGCTTTATATAGCCTAGTTCTGGAGGCCTTGCCTGATGTAGCTATGCGTGTGTGGTTTATTTAATTTTTTTTTATAACTATTTCAGGTTAGGGTGTGATATAGCTACTGTTAGACTTTTAACGTTAGGCCTAATCAATTTATACAGTTGTATTCACAGTAAGATAATGCTGTAGGCCTACTATCGCGAGTGTTATATTTGGCCAGTCCAGAAAGTACTATACTTTTTTCATGTTTTTAATCTTACACAGGATAGCCTAATCCAACCCTCTTTTTTAAGCGCGTGAAGTTTAAACCCCATCGGGATGCGCCGGGAGTTTTCAATGGCTGGCCGAGGTAGAGCATTACGTCGGGGGTTTTAACACCGCGCAGAGTTGGATACGAGGGGGCTTAATGATGCCGTAGCAGTCGGGATGAGCGCTAATTCACCGCCCAGGGCCCAAGACGAATGGGGCACCTGCAGAGCCAGCCATCAGTCAGCTTACCCACCCTCGACAGGTCCCGGGAGGGGCTCCGTATCCCTCCGACTCATGGAGCTCTGCCACTCTCCACAAAATGGCCTCATAATGACAGACGAGTGAGTGAGGAGGTAATCTGCATCTTTGTTTTTTCTTTTCAGTCTGACTAAATAGATCTCACTTGAAAATAGTTTTCAACTAAAAACACATACGAATTTAAAATACAAATATGTGCTCTACAAAATCTTGCATTCCTTTAAGAATTCTAGCACGATAAGAACATGCCCGGGAGCCAGTTAAATTGAGATTACAGTAGGCTTTATCTGTTTATGGCATCAGTGCAAACAGAAGCTAATGAAGCTATAGCTAGCTGAATATATGGAGTGTAATACCCCCCCACCCCCCTCTCCAAGGTTTAATATTTTATCTCAGTAACACATTTAAACATTATGATGCATCGTGAAGTGTGAAAAAATGAGTAAACAGCATTAAAAAATCTTGTTTTTTTTATTCAAGACCTGCATACCAAAGTTGCCTCAGTCCAAACAAGGGGCATCGGCTTCTAATGCTTGGGAAATACGGGAGAGAGAGAGAGAGAGAAAAAAAACACACTAAAATATACACAGAAGGGCAGCTTTTAAAAACAACTATAACACAAGTGAACATAATTGTCAGTTTGAGATGAATGTACTGTATAAATAAATGGACAAACAGTCATACAGAGCTCTCTGACCTCCACAAAGTGCCACATCTTTTTTTTAAGTTGCAGATACCAGGGGTTAATACATTCTGGGAAAGGGTTCGAAAGAATACATGGTGGGTCAGGCTGATTGATTCGTGTCTGTATGAGTGTGGTCAGTTTTAGTAGCTCTTAATGACTTTAATTGTAGCCTTTGGTTGGAGGCAAAAAGCTTTGATGTGAATTGCGCACAATTGAAGAGAAGATCATATACAGCAAGGTTTGGCTTGGCTATCCTGTTACCTACACATTTAGTCCCCTGTGTCGATTATTTTAGACATATTATGGGCGAGACTGTTTCCTGTATGTGTGTTTGCAGAGAGAGAGAGAGAGAGAGAGAGAGAGAGAGAGAGAGAGAGAGAGAGAGAGAGAGAGAGAGGGAGTCCTTCCAAACTTTTCAGACCTTTTTCTTTACCTCCTAATCAGAATGACACAATAATGACTTGAATAGGTAAAACATTTTGTATTTGTGTTCTATTCTTCTCATGCTAAAAGACCTGAACTTTACAGGCCCCAGAAATCAGAGGAAAGAAGGGGCTGTTTAAATAAAGACAGACTGCTGCCAAGTGCTAGTCAGAACACACTAATAAAAAATAAAAATAAAATAAAAAAAAAGGGGGTGGGGGGGAGTTGGGGAGACAGAAAAGTAAAAGTTTGGGCAAGCATATAAAATTATTTACAACCAAGATAAGAGTGAACAAAACATTTACTGTTGTATATGTAGCTACAGTAAAAGGTCAGACAACCTCTTAAACTCATCTGTACATTTTTTAATTTCAATTTTCACAATTGTATCCTGCCAAATGTGTGTACATATACAGTATATATATATATATACACACACACACGCACACACATAAACACATCATAGTGCCTACACATGTATTTCATTCCAGCCATTAAGAAAATTCATTACTGAAGAAGAAACCAGAAAGATACACATGACAGGAACCTCAGTATTTTTCCTGTGATCATCTTTCCACACGTTAAAGTCGCTGGCCCCATTGCAGTTCTCTTTTAATCGATTTAATCTTTATTTTCTTACACCCAAGGCAGAAAAGTTACTAAAACTCAAGACTTTTACAGTTACAGTGACAAAACATTTTAAAGACCCACAATTTAAATTGGACTGTAAAATGAATCTTTAAAAAAAAAAAAAAAATGAAAAAGACGGAAAGAAATTAATTGGGGAAAAAATATTTTTTTCTTTTCTTTTCTTTTCTTTTTTTTTTTTTTTTTTTTTGTGTAAATTGCCCAGGCATTCTCCAATATTACAAATACTGGTATACTTTTACAGTAAACAAGAGAAATGTCATATATATTTATATATATATATATTTTTATATATATATATATACTTAAAATCCCATCACCAAAAACCAATATACACACGCCACTATGGCATTCAGAGAAACTTTATAAGCAAACTTGGAAAAAAAAGAGAATTGTTTAAAACACACATACACAGAAATATCATTTTACCCTTGTACTTGTTTCAATACTGTAAACGTATTTTAAGACAGAGTGCACTAAACGTTTTACTTTTTTCTTTTCTTTTAAAAAAAAAAAGTTTCTGTAGTTCCTGATTTTTGTCCAGTCTCTTCTTTGACTATTTGTAGCAAAAGAATCATCCATTATTATCAAGGGACGCAGTCCTGTCCTGAAGTGAAACATTTTACATATATATTTATATATTTGCCTATTGTGTGTGTTTTTGTGCAGTTATATGTACATATACATACATATATACACACATAGACACACATTAGTATTGTGCTGGCTACTCATTTTGTCCGACTTCTTTAAATGACCTACGTATCTGTTTTTATCATTATTCTTTTAGAAGCAGATTAAAACCGTGGACTTAATTTTTTCTTTCAATTCTTTGCATCACAAAAGTGTAGCATTTGTCTTATAAGACAATAAATAGGAAGATCAGTATTCAAGGCACACTCATGTCAAATTGAATGGCAGTACAAAAACTGTCCAAATAAATTAATTTCATTTTTATAGTGCCAGCATTGTGAAAGCCAAGCCTATCAACACTGGCACTTCAATCTCAGATGCTCCCTCTAGCAAGGCCTAATAAATCCGTTTTTTAACATAATTTCTTGCTCAGAAGCCGTTTTCGCCATTGTTCTCAAATATGTAAATCAAAATAATAAAGTGCGGGTCAACTGCGAAAAAGCTGTGTATGTTTACTTTTCTTTCTCTCTCTCTTTCATTAGTTTGCTTTGCTCTTTTTAAACCACGATATTCCCTCGCTTCAATCGTTTGCGCTGGTTAGGGCATCTTGTCGAAAGAAGGCTGTTTAACTGCCAATAAATCAGTTGGATAGAAGAGAAAAGAAATGGGAAAATTCAGCTGTGCATTCTGTAAGCGTGTTGCTACTTCTGAGAATGCGTTCAACTACACATCACAGGAAGTCCTGAATGAGAGGAAAGAAAGAAAAAAATTGTCTTACTGTTTTAGCACACGCTCAACAGGTCATGACATACACTCTTTACTGTGCAATTGACTAATCTGCATACCTGCTGATGGCTTTGACACACGGGATATGACCAGATTAACCAGATAAGTCAATATCATATACGTTTTTAACTTTAATCAGATTTACTGTGCAGTATAAATTTGTCTCTCAAAATGATTGATAAATATATATATGTACAAAAATGCATAGGGCTGTTTCAAGTGATTTAAGAAACATTGTAATAGAATGACAACATTGTTGAACGTATAATTGAATTCATTCTAATCTAATCTGGTTAAAGTGGTGACTCCCTCTAGAACCGCAGCCCCTAATACCCAAAAATGAAACAATAGAACTGAACACAAAATAACAATGTTTAGATTTAAATGTCAGTCAATGGAAACAGAACAGTGATGCTGCCTTGCTTTTGACTAATGTGCTTTAAGGTTTACTAACCCGAATTGGACTGTAAAGACCCTTCTCTCTCTTTCTCTTCCTGCGTGTGTGTGTGCGTGTGTGTGTGTGTGTGTCACCCTCCTAGTGTACAAAAACTGCTTCATCCTCTGCCCTAGATGTCTATCCCTTTAACTTAACAACAATGTAGCATGACAAGCCACTTTTATGTGAAAGATGGAGTTGATTCATGACATTTAAGGGTGGTCGGCAGTGTAATATGAAGTGTGGAGACGAGACAAGACGAGGGTTGTGAATGAGCTGAACCAGAGGACTGGACTGCTTTATCAGAGAAGACGGCTGAGATCAGATGGCAGACTTGGCAGAAGTAGCTATGCAGCTCACCCTGAGTTGTTTTAAAGCCGTCTTCCTTCTACCACTATTGTGCTGTTCAGCAAAATCAAACGGGGTTGATTAAGTGCAGTGTCTATGGAAAGGGTGCTGGCGATTAAAATTCACTATTGAGACCTATAGCACAATCCATCCTATGACTAGCGTTGTCTGGGTCGGTACTAGGTACCGATAAGCAGCTGCCTTCGCTTTTGTCTGTTTTTATAGTCTACTCTCCTTAATTTCGAGTACAGGTTTTCAGCCCCACAGTCCTCTTTAGATTTACTGTTAAAACTGATATTCAGTGCTACATTCCCAATTAGATTGACATGCTTATAATCAGTTCGTGCTACAAGGTCTAAGGATTGTTGTCCGCTCATTTAGTATGAATAATAAACAAAAAGGAAAACAAAAAGACAGCTTTCTCAATTCAGCTTTTGAAATTTGAAGATTGAATGCGGCTTCTCTTCAAGAAATTACACGTGTAGCTTAAATAATCTACATTGTAAGCAGCGGCCTATGGATTTCTCAAACGATACTCTGTTTTGCTAAAAACAAACAAACAAAAATCTCAGGATGTTGTTTGGGTTAAAAAACAACAAAATCTCAGCATTTGAAATAAATCATAAGATAATGGAATAAAAAATTATGAACTAAAAATTAACCTGGACATGCCAAAACATTTTTTTAAATCCAATAAATACAGAAATTATTGCACAGTTAAAGGCTCCATTTAAAAAATATTGTCTAATGTATCCACTCATTAATAAGGCGGTTTATACCGGCTCCAAATTAAATTTCCCTCTTTTTTTGCATTTTTTTTCTCTTCTTTAATGTCTTTATCATTCTCAGATGGCAGTTTCTTAGGACAAACTAACTCAAACCATTAACTTGGAAACAAACAAAAAAGCAACAAAAAAACAGACTAAAAAAAACAGAGTATCCAGCTACCCCTTTTATAATCAAGGAATTGTGAGGCAAAATAGGAAATCTGGCTTAGCTTCTCTCTGCTTGTTCAATTTTGACCTCATTTGTCATCAAATGTTCCCCATGCCACTTTTTCATGTGTTTCTCGAGCGTGCTGTAGACGCTGAAGGGCATTTGGCAAATGTCACAGCGGTACACTTCCTTACCGAGCTGGCCGTGTGTCTTCATGTGGCGGGTGAGCTTGCTGCTCTGGGCACAGGCGTAGTTGCAAAGCTCACACTTGTAGGGCCTCTCGCCTGTGTGGCTGCGTCTGTGCACTGTCAGATTGCTACAGTTCTTGAACACCTTCCCACAGTACTCACAGGTGTCACTCCTCCGGCTCTCTTTCGAGCTGGGCCGGCCCGGTCCTGCCCCCCCACCCAAATGCGGGGTGCTGCCTCCGCTAGCGGTACCACTGCGGCCGGAGAGGCCCCCGTCCAGCAGGTCCCCTGGCGGCGTGGAGAATCGCAAGCTGCCGTTCTCAGAGGAGTGCTCCGAGGAGGTGGCGAATGGAGATTGTCTGGAATCGGTGAAGCCAAGAAAGGGATCTTTGATGAAGTGGCGGGATGCTGCATAGCCCACTAGCCACTGGGAGTAGACGTTTTCAGATGGGATTAGGGGGGCTGGGGGTATGTCCAAATCCTTTTCGATTTTGATCCTCTTGTTAGAGGAGTTGGAAAGGCTAGGACTGGTGATGGGAGTGGGCTTGCGGGGAAACAGGCCTGAGAAAGAGTCGCCCGAGCCACAGTTCCTTCCATTTACAGTTGGCCGCTCCACTTGGTCCATTTCCCCCACTACTGAATCATCGTCGCCCATATCCCTCTGCCCCTCTGAGACCCTTTTGGAGAACGGAAACCTTTTCCGATTGTCGACTATTAAGTTATTGTACTGCTGGATGGAGCTGAGCCCTACGTTTTCCACCATCTTCCCCAAGGAGAGGTTCTTCTCATCCGAAGGTGGCTTTGTGCCATTCTCCCTATTCCGACAGAACTCAGAGTCCATACTGAAGTTTGACTCAGGCCTGCTCTCATTTTCCAACTCCTCCTCTTCTTCCTCTTCCTCCTCCTCTTCGTTGTCAGGGCCCATGCCCTCACCTCTGAAATCGCCATCCCTGTTCTTCATACCCTCCCCGGTTACGTCACTAGTGCCTGGCTCGGGTGAGCTGGTGGTGGACAGGCCATCGTCAGAGCGCCCTGTCATGGAGCCAGACTTGTGCATGTGGGTCTTCATGTGGCGTTTCAGTTTGCTAGCCTGAGAACAGGCATGGTCACACAATTGGCACTTGTAGGGTTTCTCGCCCGTGTGGCTTCGCCGATGAACAACCAGATTACTCTGAAACTTGAAGGTCTTGCCGCAGAACTCGCAGGATTTCGACTTTCCCTGTGTCTGTGGCGGGGTGGTGCTGTTAGGGGGCATGGGAGGCAGCGGAGGGGTGCTCAGAAAGGGCGACTTCGGACTCGGCTGGAAGGGGTTGGGATTAAGGAGGCGATGCATAGGGTTAGCACGGCTTGGTGACAGCGGTGGAGTGGAGTTGTTGTTTCCAGCAAGCTCTCTAAGTCGGCGGGAGAAATCCATGGACTGGGACTCCATGGCCATGGGTGTCATGCGCATCACTCTCTCAAAGGCACTGGGATGCTGGGAGATTAAACCCATTTCCTCTGCACTAAGGCGTTCCAGGCGATGGGGATCTAAGTGATGGCGTGGAGGAGGGCTGACAAAGGGAGGAGTATTGGGGAGGCGGTTTTCCACAAATCCTGGTGGGGGCTCTCGGAGTAGGGGCCCAGCCATCCGTAGGAGGTGGAAGGGGTTGTTGTCCCCCAAAAAGTTGGTTAATGGGGACTGTGGTATGGATTCAGCACCAATGGGGGGAGGAATAGTGATCCGTGGTGTCAGGGAGGTATTCGAGGGGTTGGTCTCCAAGTAGATGCGGATCCCATGCGTGTTCTGAGCATGCTGCAGAAGGAACCAGGCGTTGGTAAAGGGCTGTTTGCACGTCGTGCATATGTAACTTGAAGGTTCATCTCTACCTGCAACCAAACAGAAAACAACAAAGATCTTTATTTACGTCTCATTCTAAAACCTCTGCAGGTCTTTTCCACAACACTTGTGCCATAGTGGTCCTGCTAAATAAATAACCCCCTAAAACCAGATCTGACTTGATGGAAAATGAGACATAGGGTCAAGAATGATTACATGTTGCAAAGAACAAACTTTGAGGTAACTGACACCTCTCTAAATTTGCCTTGCACTTTGTGCAATGGGCACTGTCGTGTGCCCATCATGCTGTCATATGAACAGGGCAACTCATACTTAACAGAGCTTTGACAAGTGCATTTTCATACTACTCCACAAAGGACTGGCACTGTGTGAACATTGCATTCCCCATTTCAGCTTGTCTTTAATCTCCGCTTTTACAAATGGCTGACTCATTTTAGAAGCATAATGCAAGGCAAGAACACTAAACTGGGAAACCCTCCAAGCACCAAGATTGTCCAAGGATGCTGGAGTAATATGCCACCAAATTGGAAAAGTACAATTTAAACTGTGATTTAGGGGACTCTCATCACTATAAAACAAATAAACTTAAGTTGTCTCCTCAAAGAAAGCAAAAAAAAAAAAAAAAAAAAAAATTGAGAGAGGAGGGTCTGGGTTGGGGGGAAGGGGGAGCGCACATCAAGATAAATGGTTTCAAATAAGGAGTGAAAACACTGCCTGTGATTTAAGAGGCTGTGGGGGAAAAAAGTGCACCGGTGTGAGCGTTAAAGTCTGTGGCATTTAAAACAGCTCAAGGGTATTATTTACTGTTCCATTAAGAATTTCTCAAGATTGTTTTTCTTACTTCCTCTCACGTTTGTATCTTATTCTATAGTTACACTTCCTGGAAAGCCCCCTCCCCCTTAATGACATCATTGTGAATCATTGCTTTTCTGAGGGCAAGTTTGATTACAAAAAAAATGTCTCACCAGTGAATTAATTGCACAATTTCTCTGATAACAATTGTATTCTTCGTTATACAGTTTTAATCATATAATTAAATACAAGCAAGTTAATGTGTGAAGTTTGCATACACTCTGGGTTCAGGTAAAGTATGAACAGTATCAGTTCTCGGATCAGAGGATGTGTTAAAAAGTGGCTCCTGTGCTTGGTGCGGCTCTGGAGCTTTAACTATACATGACTAATTGATGCTACAACTTCACCGTAACATCGGTTCCGCCATGCAAAGGGGACTCATTACCATGGCAGCACAAACAAGCCAAGTGTACTGAGTATACAGTGAAAAAGGATGCTAAACCATCTCTGCTGTACTCCTGGGGCACTGGTGTAAAAAAAAAAAAAAAGATCTACAAAGTTGAAATGGTAATTGTGCACTAGGAAATGAGTTTCATTTATTTATTAAATGAAAGCTTGCTGTTCTGACCTAATGCAGCAATTTAGAATACGCAGGAAAACATATGCTGCTGTAATTGTTCAGGTTTTTGATTTCTGGCTGTGCTTTGTGTACCTTTATGAGTGTTTTCATGTATATGCATGTGTGCGAGAGTGAGCGACTGCTGAGAGAACAATGGGGCGGCAGTCACACACAGGGCTCGGAAAAGCTGGGACTAGGAAGCCCTCATGGGTGTCTATTTCAATCATGGCCATTGTGAAGGATCAAAAAGAGCAGAGAGAATGAATGGTTAGTATCTGTTCTAGCATTCCTTTACATGCTGCCGAAAAGCAATGCTAAACAGTGGAGTGTGTTTTCATCTGAAAGAAACAGAGACAAGGGATTATATACAGCAATAGCCTGAAGCTTCATCTTATTGGTATACTGGAATGCAATATTTCATCAAGGAATTTGAATAGTAAGCACACAAAAATGTAAATTAGTAAAAAAAAAAATGAGTAGTGCTGTGCTCATTTTAAAAATTTCAAAACTGCCACATTAACATAAAATAAATAAATTAACACCTGTAAATGCTAAAATGTGACGTTTTCTTCTGCAGGTACCAAAGCATCCTTCTGCACTTAGAGAAATACCATCATCATTAGTTTAACCTTCATGTTCTGTTTGGGGTCTGAGACTCCAATGCCCTTTAATAATTTAAAAAACACATTTAGCATTTAAATATCATGTTGATTCTGAATGACTTTCCTAACCTAATAAAATCTCATTATAAACAAATATTTTAAACATCTTCTATGAAAAATCAGAAATTCTGTCTCTGATACCACGGGTACAAAACATGTTTAAATTAAATAAATGTTAATATGCTAACATCAGTTTCAGATATGGATAAATACAATACACAATTATATAAAAATATTGCAAATAAAAGTTTGATTTTTTTTTTTTTCATTTGCCTACTGGGTTTTGATGAACTCAGAGAGAAACATATTAATTTACAGCAATAATAATAATTTAAAGGGGGGAGGCTAAATTTCAATTGAGTTTCTTACATTAACCATTTGAGACCTCAAATTTAAAGCATCACTCTTAACAGAACATGAGGGTTAAAACTAAAAGCTTCTGTCAGAAGATATGCATTAGCTGATATATGTATGATATGTATAAAAAAAATTATCAATGTCCTTTATCAAAAAACTTTAAAAGATACAAATTTCCAAGCACTTAAATGCATTTTAAAGGTTCACTTGGGGGGGGGGGGGGGGGGGTTATTATTATGTGGCTGATGTGCATTCATAAGAACATCTGTTTACCTCTACCCTTGTCCTGTAAAGCCTTTGACTTAATTACAGTGGACAGAGCGTAAGCTCCAGCACAATGGCCATCTTCCCCCAGCCTCTCAAGACCTATATATGCATACACACACACACACACACACACACACACACACACACACACACACACACACACACACACACACACACACGCACACGCACGCACACGCACGCACACACACGCACACACACACACACCTCCAACCTTCTTGTTGTTTTACGGCAGATGCATTCAAAGACTAATGCTCCATGTAAAGGAAGCCTAGAAAACAAGTAACGTCTGTGTTTACCAGGCACTGTTCTTTTCCTCTGTGTGTGTGTGTGTGTGTGAGAGAGAGAGATAGAGAGATAGAGAGAAAGAGAGAGAGAGCCTTTCTCTATGCTAACAACCGGGGCGTAAAACATAGGCTACTGTACTAGCTGATCCTTTTGCAGACAAACAGAAGTCATCAGGGGGCCGAATGTTCATTTCTGCCCCACAATTAAGACGAATCAATGGCCGCTGCCTGAAATGGTATTTGTGGCCGTGCTGAAGGGACTCGGGCGTGAGTTTATTGAGAAGTGTTCAGCGCCTGCACTCCCGAGGGGATTGGAGTCCGACGCAGATGGCAAATAAAGTATGCAGCCCGAGGCGAGAGCACATTATGCTAATTCTAATGTCAGCTGTACTTTAATATACAGCTCTATTTAATCACCCTATTATTTCACATTTCCATATGAAAAAAGGAAGAGAGAGGCAGAGAGGGGGAGAGAGAGGGAGAGAAAACCTGCAGCACTTCTCCTGCTACCAACACTGAGTGTGCTCAGGTTTAGGTGGATGTATCCCCGGATTTTGTGTCGGCATGGGGCGCTCTAGCTGTTCGCTATCGGATCTTGTATCAACACACGTTTGCACATGTTTATACCTAACATAAACCATAATGAATCATATACACAAATTATGAATCGTAATGATCACAAAACACATTTATACAGGTAATATTTTCCAAAATGATGATACATAAACAATAAATTGTATCTAATACTAGTTAATGCAACAATTAATAGTAAAGCGTTATCTTTATACATATACATGCACATACGTAAAAACACACTCATGAATGCATAAAATGCACGCATTCATACATACAGAAATATGAATATATAACACATAGGCATAATGTGCTTGAAAATTATGTGATTTGATTGGATTCTAAGGATTTGTTTTGAATTTTATAAAATATTTTATTATACGAGTAGAATTTTTTTTCACATATAATTATAAAAAAATATAAATATAAAATATATTAAGTAATATAAAAAATACTTCTGAATAGCATGCATTAATAAATCTAATAAATCTAATATCATATAAATCATAGTACATTTTTAAAAAAGTTTTTAAAAAACTTTAGGAAGTATAAAAAAATATTAATTTGTGTGTTAGTTTTTTACATGCACCAATATCTACACATTTATCTTTACAAATACAAAAAGAGCACCACAAATAAACTAAACATGACCTATAATTTAGACTTCCACACAGAGACATTTACTGATGTCTTTTTTTTCTTCTTTTTTTGCATTGTTGCAATGAATTCTGACATCTCAGATTTCTCTGATTTCGAAATGAAAGGACCAAATAGCAGCCTGCCCATTCTCCTGATAAGTTTGGAGTGATTAGTTTCTCATGCTGAGCACTGGCTGATTCTATTTTCAATTAGATATTCCCAACGAGGCCCAGCTGCCGGGCGGGAGAGGAGAACGAGGACGGTATTGTGTGAAAGTGTGTGTCATCGGCAGTATCAGTCGTGCATGCAGACCCCAATTCAATTAAAGAGAAATTATCACTAATAACAATCGTGGCTCTCCACACACATCGACTTAAACGGCATGCAAATGCCGGGCTTTAAGACACATTAACCGAAAAATAAAAAGATGACAGTTAATAGGTTTCAGCTTTGCACTGAGAGGTACAATGAGCCACTTTAGCTTTCATCCTGAAAATGAGGGGGGGAAATACAAGATGAATAAAAATTATTCAACATGCATTCTCTGCGATTCTCGCATTTTATTTTACAGTCAGTGTCGCAAATTTACCATGACGATTATTTTGTGGTAGTCGTTAAAAGCAACAAGGCCAATGCATGATTGTAAATTACACCTGAAGATGTGCTTGGTGAACGGATTGTCTTTCGTTGTTCACACCATTAACGAGATTAAAAATAAACCCTGAATCATTATATCATATAATTTACAATGGATAAAGAAAAAGACAGATAATTAAAGAAAAAAAGATGTTTGCTTCATTTGCCATATATTGTCACATAGTTTATGTAATTTGCTTTGAAAGGGCAGTATGTGTGTGTGTGTGTGTGTGTGTGTGTGTGTGTGTGTGTGTGTGTGTGTGTGTGTGTGTGTGTGTGTGTGAGAGCGAGACACAACCAGATTGTCTTGCAAGGACAAAGGAGCAAAAATCTCCAGGAATTTGAGATTTTTGACACAATAAAGGCGGGTTATAAATTGACAGGAAGGGGGGAGAAAAGGGATATACCATCTTTTAATGAGGTGCTCATTTGCTGACAGTGGTTTTCACTATAGGGACTTCATTTAGGCTGTCATTAAGTTATTATCTAGCGTAAAGAATTTTGCCGTCCTGTAAGTAGCGTGTTGGGTCTGGAAGCTTTTCTCTCTCTATTAGTGGAAGCGTGCCGCGCTGGCCTGGACCGCTGCCTGTGTTTTGTTTGGCTGTGGTTCACACACAGCTTTGGCAGGGGGCTTCTTGGATGGCTTACAGAGGAAAGAGGGAAAAGCGCGCGCAAGAAAGAAAGGGAGAGCGAGAAACTAGCTCACTCGTGCACGGTAGCTTTTCTGGGCCCACGAGGGAGTCCGGTGTCCCATTTTTCGGCATTTACAGTTACGCCATCCAAATTTCCAACAGAAACTACAGTCATAGTACAGTAAAGACAGATCCAGAGACAGTTACGCCGCTGACCGAGACGCCTTTGAGACATAAGTGCTTCATCATGGCTGTCTGGAAACGGTTTTCAGCTTAAAACAAAAATAAAATGAAGCTGCTGAAAAGTGAAAAATTACTATAATTGTTAATAAGAACAGGTTAAGGGTACTTGTAGAAAAAGCGTAGAAAAGGCATTTAAGAGCACCGTGATGTGCTAAATTTGGCACCTTGGAATTATCGGTACTTTTTTGTAAGAGTGTAACATTAAGATCACATCCTTGACTAAACCGAACTGTTCCTTCCTATTCCATGCATTTCATAAAAAAAACTTCAGTACATCAGATGCATGTAATTGTGTGGATGCTCCAAAGCGAGACACCCTGGACTTATTACGGTTGTTTAGAGTAAAGCGCCGGGCTTATGAGGAGGCCCTGCCTCATGCGAACGTCTTCTGAGACCTCTCTAATAAGCTCCACCTTCCTCTCTATCCAGGCATGTTCTCCTATCATTTTTTTTATTTTTATATTGATTAAGTGTAGTCTGGTCCTTAATGGTAATTTAGAGGGACTAAGCTCCACAGGCCTCAGGATGACTATTCCGTTGAACGATTATTAGTGTGGACACCCTGCTCGAAAATTAAGTTAGATTCTCCTCGGATAGATATGCAGAGCGACGCATGTCCCATTAATTAGGACTCAAGCTGCTGTTTTGCGGAGCAGAGACGGGTCTTGTGAAACATGGCGGCAGCCTCATTCAACCGCGGCGTCTGGCTGCAAAGCACCGCGCAGCTGAGTGTAAAGAATCGCCACACGTCTCTATTCAAGCACATGAACGCATCAAACAGAGATGCAATTGTGAGGCAAAATAGTTGTTTATCTGAATCTACGGAGGGAGAGCGAGAGGGAAAAAAGAAGCAAATTAGAGTCCCTTGCGACAACAGGGAAATAATACATGGATACTTAAACGACACAGCACGTAACCTCACGCTAACCGCTATACAATATGAAAGCAAGACTCGTGAGGTAAAACAACAAAATGAGACTGTAAACATTGGTAGAACTAAGATGATGTTATGGCTGCAGGATTTCGACACTACGGCTAGTCTCCCTTTGAGGAAGGCATGGTGCGGGATAAGCCTGTAAATGAGGGCCGTGTGCATACAGTAACGCCAGTCTCTTGTGTGATGAATGCCATTGTACTGTAAGGAAGAGGTGGGTGGTGCAGACAGAAAGGGGGGAGAGAGAGAGAGAATGAGAGAACATTGTGGGTCTCCCCTGCTGTTCCTCCCTGGAGTACTGTGATGTGTGCTCTTCAAAAGGGCTCCTGTCACTGTCACTGCTTCATTTAAAGTCAGACTCCCCTGAATTTGCATCTTGCAACGTCTTACAGGACGTGCCATATGCCGTCCAAAAAAGACAATGCTCACAAATAAATTGGCACCCCCCCACCCCCCATCTCTCTCCGCTCAGAAAAACAACATCTGAGGATGCGAGAGGATGTTGTTTAAAAGAAGGCACACAACAAAATCCAGCCACCGTCTGTAACAAACCAAACAACAAAACATCACCTCAGGTTCAGGGAGAAAATCATCTGGTTTAAAAAAAAATGCTTTTTTTTATAATGCCAGTCTTTATATCCATATGAGGTGTGAGCGAGAGAAGCTGGTTAACACCGTTTCACGGAGCAGATCTGAGAAGAAATATTCAGCAGTGTTAATTTAGCTGGGTTTCCGTGTACCGGAATCCTCTCAGGAGCGCGCGCTGGCCCCGAGCGGAGACTTCATACCTCACAGCCCAGTCGGAAAGTGCAATAACGAATAAAAATGCTCATTACCGAATGATTTCAGTTTTCTCTATGATTCAATTTGCAGTAATTACTGTGGCCTGCGCTAATAAAAACTGCTACAAAACGCGAAGGTCAACTACCAGTTAGGCGTGTTCATTTTCATCTCAATGTATTCATCCTCTGCGCCTAATGGCCCAATTTTCTCCCCTCGCTCTTCAATAAATATTGCTGGAATTACAGGTTAAATAGCTAAATTAAATCATGGCTATTATGGAAGGCTGCACCATTCGGTGAGGGAAACAGGTTTACTTCTAGATCTACAATTGCTGGGGAAGTGCCAATCACTAGACAGTTTACGATTAATGTCAACTGTGTCAAGGCCGTCAAATTACAGCGTTCATTCCCAGTTCGGCACCCTGTGCGCTGTGAAATAGGAGAAACGTATGCAAATTCCTTATTACGGCAAATTCAAAAGGTTATTTGTTATGTGCTGGAACAGATTAGGCTTTTAAACAAACTAGATGAAAGGTAACTTGGGCGAAAAGGGCCCAAACATCTGATCTGGTTTTTGAGGAGGAATTGTGTTAAGGTCAAGCTTTTAAATACCTCACTCAAAGTTATTAAATTACTGGGGGAAAAAAGACCAAGACGATGATGGTCGAGATGCGCAGTGAAAGGTTTAATTGCCAGCCACTGGGTCTTGGAGGTGTTTTTTAATTGCTTGGGATGAATTTTGTTCCATCTGATTACCCAGCATACTCTAATGACCAGGGCTACTTATGACAACTGCAAGAGGTACAGGCTGATATTGAGGCTGGGAGGTAATTTGTGTAATGACTGCAGAGACCGAGAGTGAAGAGCAACTGATTTGGTACCTTCATTCATTCCGGGCTTTCTGACTGGAGCACTAGGCAGTCTGTTTGTGAAGAGTCCCCTCATTATCAGTCCTCTCGCCCCTTAACGTTTAATTAATATCTTAACCTTTGGAGTTATTTTTGGGAGACTCTGTCTTTTCATGCTGGAGATGAGCAAAGGGAAGAAGGAGAAAAAAATTGGTCACATGGGACTGCAAATCCCACTTCAAAACTGGACATCCTGTTAACCAGGACTTACTCAGATAACCTTGGAATTTCCAGAGCGTTAGAAGTCTCCCTTTCTGAGCCAGAGTCATCTCTCTTTGAACTGCCTGGAGTTTTTCACACACAGTGGAGTTCTTAAATTATTAAGGTCAAGATTATATTCCTTGTATTTCATGGTACCTGCAGACTAGGCGGATTGAGTTCCTGCTAACAGACTAACTCTCTCCAGCGCTTCGCTGCGTTATCGTCTTCCTGTGAGAGGACTGAAAAACAAGAAACAGAGACGGAAAACACAAAACAAGTACTCCGTGTTGGAGATCGATAGCTCAAAATGCCATGAAGTAGGCGGCGCAGGACGAGAGAGCTCGCCGCGTGAGCTAGAGTGGACCTGGGAGACTAAGCCAGACCTGACAGCCCGCTTCTGGGCCTGGGGTGTCGGAGCGCTCCACATTTGATAGAGTCAATGTCACGACAAACTGATTTGCATTTAGAACAAAGATGACATGAGCCCAAGGCACGGGGTGCCTCCCTCCCGTCCGCCCAGCTTGTGGAAAGTTTCCTGACATTTCTTGCATTATTAAGCCAGGGGCTTCATTACCATGTGTGTGATCTGGGAGTCTCCCAGGCCTCTACTGTAATTCCTCACCTTGAATTGCTAATGTCTTGTTTATGACTATCATGGCAAATCGGAGGCAACAATTACATGCAAATCAGTCCCAGCACATTGTGCTGCTGCGAACAAAGCTGTGGAGAGCCAGCGCCTGCCCCCGGTTTCCCCTTCGTTCGAAAGGAACGCTTCACGCTTTTACGCACGTGACGTACGCTTGTAGGAAAAGCTACACCTGCTCCGAAAGCCTCAGAAAGGAGAGATAATCGTGAACTAGTGCCGTAAAGAGCAGCGGCGCCCTTATCCGCAAAGTTACGCATCTCGGAGAGTGCTCAGTGGGGACAGCGCCGTCTGCCACAAAGACAGTGGGCAGATCTGAGGGGAAGAGATAGCATTCAGCAGGGGAACAGGGAATCATGGGTGATTTACTAAGTGTAAATGAGGCAAAGGAATCTAGAAGCAGCTGTTTTTTTTACAGCCTGCTTGACATACTAGTGCAGACCTGGACTGGACAGCGCACAGCCATTTCCCACAGCTAACATCTGCTTTACATTCTCTGCCTCCGATCTGCCAAATCCCCAACTGGACAGGTTGAGTTCAAGAGGATAAACACACTTCAGCAGTTTGGACAACACCACTTCACTACTTTTCGCCTACTTTTTCTCCCTATTTTTCCTTCTTTCTGTCAATTACATGTCACATCTTGTCTTTATTTTGCCATTATCGCCAATTTTATTTATAAGCAGATGTGAGAGACGGGACTGGAAATGATGGGGAGAAAGGGGGTCACCCTGCAAAAATATATATTTTTTTAATCAGTAGCCTTTGACTTGGTTTTAGATATTTTA
Source organism: Phoxinus phoxinus (assembly GCF_949152265.1). Taxonomy (NCBI): domain Eukaryota; kingdom Metazoa; phylum Chordata; class Actinopteri; order Cypriniformes; family Leuciscidae; genus Phoxinus; species Phoxinus phoxinus. The sequence continues at coordinate 16,194,338 of NC_136888.1, read as the reverse complement.
ACTGGAAAAAAAAAAACACAAATCCTTGTTAAGAATAAAATATTTTGCTGTGCACAAGCTGGTTTCAATCTGGCATCTGCCACATAAGCAGCATGGCTAAAGTTTGTGCGCAAACCGCAAGGCTACCTACATTTTTTTTCTACTTATCAGCAAAAGGAAAGTCAAGTTTGAGTTTGCAACTAAGAGAGTTCTCAAACACGTTCACCACAAGTGATTAGCCATTTCGACTTGTGCTTAAGGTGGAGCGTGGAGCCCTTGCAAAATGCCAAAACCTCTACTCCCATAAACCAACACAAACGTCCATTATCCTGTCATAATTTCACGCAAAGGATGTTATTTATATTCATCTCTGACAGGAAAAGTGTGTGACCGTGAGAACTGACATTTATATGACTGTCTGTGTAAAAGCTTTTCCCCTGACTGACAAAGACGTGCTCTCCTCTCCTTCTGCTGCATGGAGCGAAATCCGGGTGCATGTGGCAGTGCCGTGGCCCATCTCCTCACGTGAGATTAGGGGAGGCAGGGATTAGGCAGGTTGGGAGGGGGTACGGAGCTGAAGGGTTACTGGCATTATTTCTTATGAATTTAAACGAACGCTGAGCAGCTTAGTAAAATCAGAATGAATTAAATTCATTAACTCACTCAGTGACAGCAAAGTGGCAAGGCGGAGAGAAGAATTAACAATTTCTCTCCAATGAGGTCATGTCATTCCAAAACAGGCCAGCGGTAGATAGGCGGGGAGCGTGTGCGAGTGTGGGTCAGAACTTTGAACATCATGTCAGGAAACCGTGGCTTGCTGGGTCACTGTCAAGCAGAGGGAGCTAGAGGAGAACAGAAGGTCTCATCTCCCTTCATCCTCTCTGCGGACGGGGGAAAGGTGGATGTCAAACTGTCATTACCAGTCCACTGGATTTACTCCCTCTGGAGAACATCAGCTTTTAAATAAGGCTTTAAAATTACCATAAGTGTGCCCGCGTGGAAGTGTGGCCGTGTGTGTGCGACAGTGTGGAAAAAGGTAGATGCTTTCAGTAGTTTCTGGATGAGGAACCAGAGCTAATGCGGAAGGCCTATGTCAGCAGCTCTGTGTATGAAAGCCTGTGTCATGTTAACAAATTAAAAGGATTAGAGGTGAATGGGACAGACATGGCTTAACACCGGCATCAGGCTGGTCAGCACTGGGAAGAAGGGAGGAGGGAGGAAGTGGGCAGCTTTTAGATGAGATTGGGGGAGGGGGGGCAATCTAAACCCCCTAATCCTTCTACACAGGTCTTAAGTAGCACCAGCCTCACCTGCCTTAAAATGCAAGAGAGAACTTCACAGAATTCCACATGTTGTGAGTTTAAAACATAAGAATAGAATCACTAGAAATAGGTTATATCTCTAAGCATGTTAATGCAAAGCAGAGGTAAAAACAGGGTTAGGCAAAATTCAGAATTGAAGATCAAATTTGAATTGCACTGGCCACGCCTTACAGGAAGTTGAATTAGCTGAATGACAGGAAGAAGAATTGACTGAATTACAGTTATTAAAAAAAAAATCAACAACAACATAGCTAATTCATTGTGGGAAATAAAGTGTTCGCCCATCTTTAAGTTTTTTACTTAAATTCAGTAAATTATTCTCAGAATGTCTTGAAACTTCAAATAATTTTAATTGTTCTTCCTTGCATTCAATTTGCAATTCTGCTTTCCTCTATTCAATTTCAGAAAAAATTAAATAACATTCTCAAATCAATTCTGAATGCTGCACAACTCTGGGCACTAAATCAAACAAAAACATCACAAGTGACTGGCAAGGTAATTATAGATAATCTCATCCATTTAGTGAGTATTAACCATTTTAATAATTGTTAAATCATGGTCTAAATGTTTAAAGCGAGGATGTTTGTTTTGAGCCACTCATGTCATGTTTTTGTCTACCAGGGCACGTACCATGTTTTTTGCATCAGTGCCATGACTGGTGCTTCCACTGTGAACGCAGCATAAGCCTGATTTGCACGGGAGTATAAACCAACAGATTTTTGGACAGCCTCTTCAGTCTGCCCTCATGCCAGAGTGAGAGGGTCCAAAGTGTACAGGCCCAAGAGGGAGCATCCCCACATGATATGCTTATTGGCTCAACTCTCTCTATGATGTAACAAATCTCCAGTCGTTTGGAGCCCAGGCACTGCCATTACATCTACCGATACACAGAAACCTGTAAAATGTCAATTTATCAAGTATACCATGCAGTAAATACAAAATTCTCATTCACTAAAATAACTCAAATCAGAGAATGCAAAACTCAAACATTTCTCATCAAATTCGTCCAAGACCAAATTATCTAGCCTATGCAAATCAAATCAGATGTATGGCTACTGTATAGCAACAATTGCTTAATTTCTTATACATTTCCCCATAATATTCCTATAGGAGAAATAAAAATAGAATGAGACAAAATGATATATAACTGCAAGAGCTATAAAAAAACTCTGAACTATATAAAAGTGGTTTCAAAGAAGTAAAAAGGAACTTGTGAAACTTTTGTGCTATATATAGGCAGAGATTTATAATAATAAAAACCCCAGCTCCTGCAGCATCCAGAGTTACTTTCTGACTGGCTATTGCAATTGTCAGACTAATGTATGAGGAAGGTGACTCAAACATCTGCCTCACTGATCGGTCTGTCTAAACACTTTAAACTTGGCTTCAGTAGTGGTTGTCTCCCACGGCAGAGCAAAAATTAGGTTTTGGCTTGTGGTTGGGCACCTTTATTTACCCAGCAGTTAGGTGCAGAGATGCCAGATTGGGTGAAATTCGAGAGAAGTTTGAGAGGCATTTTGCGGCTTGGATGAGGCCAGGTGATGCTTGCATCCTAAAAAATAAGCAAGATATCATGTAAAGGCATAACCAGACTTTAACAGAACCTAAATCGCTTAAAAAAATAGACAGCCTGTTGAAAGCATTTGCTTCACTACTGTTAATGCACTTACTCTATTACTGGGGGAAAAAACCTCTTCATCATCTTTCAGATGAAGTGTATTAGCAAAAAAAAAAAAAAAAAAAATCTGAGGAGGGTACTCATTAGTAAAAAATTTTTTTAATAATAATAAATGGATTAAATAATATCTTATTTGAGTTAGGAAAAAAAAGCCAAAAGTTGTAGCTTGTGTTATAGTCAGTCTGGAGTATCTAACTAAATACTTTAAGCTGTAGAGAGTTAATTTTTTTTCCTGAATGGCACATAGAAAATGTCTCTCTTATCTGACAATAACATCTGATAGTTAAATTTGACATGCAATCAGACAACTTTGAGAAACTTGTCTAATTCGTGTGCTTGATTTTGCCGACTTAGACGCGTTCCCAGGGTCAACATATTTTGTTGATCCTGGAACAACATTCTTGTTGAAAATTAAATCCTAACCATATCCCTACCCATAAACTCAACCCTACCCATAAGTTATACCTAAAATCAGAGGGAAATGATAGGTGAAAAACACTGACGTAGAAGCACCTAACCCTGGTTGTAAGCCTAAACAGCAAAGATGTTGAGCCAGGAACATGTTGCACTTGGTGAAATCAGGTTCTGCGTCTAATTCAGATAAGTGGTATAAGTTCCAGAACGACTAACATAACTTACAGCACCATTAAAACCTTTAGCAGTCAACGGGACGCCCTCATAAGTATATGCGAACAAACTCGTGAGTGTGTTTATGGGGATTGGGAGGTAGCGTCCGTGCGCTCTGGCCAAGGTCTCTGTGTTTACAATGCTCTTCCAGGACACAGCGCGCAGGTTCTCTCTGTCTTAGCAGATTCAGACCAGACATGGGTTAGAGTGGGAATCCAGGGGCTGGAGAAAGGGGGAGGATGTGTGTCCTCTATCATAAACGGCCCTTATAAGGGCCTGATCATACGCGAGCTGCACCTGATGGACTGCACGGAGACAGGGGCAGCTGAGGCTGTTGGACCGCATGAGTGGTGAAAACCCACGCACACACATACACACATATGCACGAACAAAAAACACATGACCTGTGCGAGAGGTGCTTCCTATCATCAGGCAGTCGGGAGTGTGAAAGGCTCGCTTTAACAAGCACCTGTAAAATGTAATCAGGCGTACCAAATGCACCCAATAATCGCGCCAGCCATTGTGTCCCGGCCCACTCTGTACTTCAGACCAGGGAGGAACGGCTTGCAATAACGTACTAATTGCACAAGCACTTGATTTCCGTGGCACTCGGCTGCACTGCAACTGAATGTAAATGTTATTTTAGAGCAGCAGACACACACACACAAAAAGACTGTAACTAAAGCCTTTTTGCAAACTGTATGAAATATTTAAATCACTGAGCCAGACCAAACACGGAGGATGATGTAGCTGCAATTAGCAAACAAAACAGAGGTTTGTGTACCGAGACCGAGAGTTTTTAAAACGCATGCTCGAAGGGGGGCAGGTCTGCCTTATCCAGGCAATGTTTTGTATCCCTGTCTGGAGAGCATTCAGCTAGACAAAATAATAAGAGAAATTTGGTGCTCCAGTCAGCATAAACAAAGTACCCCTCCCTGTCAGCACAAAGAAAACATTTTCCCACATGATTATTATAACCGTGAGTCGAAGTTGTAAAATGGCCCCGATGTCAAAGAGATGATGATTATCACATGACTCTCAGCGGTATGAACCCTGGCATGCCAAGCGTGTCAAACCACACACTTGAAAATGCTCTTTGTGAGTGTGATTTTAACTCTTTGCGACCAATTTTTTCCCTGACAAAAAAAAGTGTCTCAAAATGGAAAGCGTGATCACAGGAGCCGTTTGCTGCTCTCCTTCTGTTTAATTCCCAAGCGAAAAAGGGGACTGGAAAAAAATGCTTAAAAAAAAACTCAAGAAAAGAGCACAGCCGAAAGTAATGCTGGAAAAAACATGTCAGAGACTGTAAATGGAGTAAAGGGTGGTGGTAGTGGGGGGTATGGCATTCACACAGTACGCCTGTCTCCAGTATAACTGAAACCAGGCCCTCTCCCATAACCAGTCCAATCTGTTTTCATTTGCCAGAAACAGAGCTCCTTGAACACCCCCTTCTCTCCTCCCAAAACCCGGTTCTCAACGAAGGAAGGACTTTAAATATTAACTACTCGCTTCTCACTGGTCGACCATTGACACTCTAGCACATTATGATTATTGGAACTGAATTCAAAGAGATTGTTTGTTCGGATATACCTGATAAATACACTAATAGTACTCGGAGACCCTGATAAATCTAATAAATTTGGTAAATCTTAAACTAACAGTTCAACGTGTCATAATTTACTCACCCTCAGTCATTCTAAACCTGTATGACTTACTTTCTTCTGTGGAACATAAAATATATATATTTAAAAAATATAGTATTGTACCCCCTTGACTTTCATTAAATAGACAAAAACAATCGAACCATTTCTCACAAAGTCTTCTTTTATGATCGACAGAAGAAAGTAAGTCATACAGGTACGACTACTATTCTAGCTTAAGCTAAAAATGTGTTTTGGATCATGCCAACAAGCTTGTAGACCAACTTGGATTAGCAATAAAACAGCTTGTCTTTACATCTTATGATGGTCAAGCTGGCTTTTGGAATATGTTTGTTGGTCAACCAGCTAATGACCAGCTAGAAATCCGATAGGATATTGCAAAACATTGTTATCCGCCTAAGGATAAGACGTGTTGAATAGCTTTAACCAATACCCCTCACTTTGTGTACAAAAAGTACAGTGTGGATTTAGTAAATGAGAAGGTAACCCATTGAAACATTTAACTAGGTTGCCCAACTCCATGCCATCAAGGAGAGCTGGAACAGAGGCAGTCTGACACTAGAAAACTGGAAAATGCTCACTGTCAAAGAGAGCAATGGTTCCTGGCACTGTCTCAGCAGAGAGGAAAAATTGGACTTCAAAAAATTGCATTAGCTGAGCTATTCATTTCATTTGAGAGAATTTACATCACTGCCTGGGAACAATGTCGCAATAAGAGCCAAAACGGACCGTCTTCCCATGATTCCAGCTCTGTTATGGTTGAGAGTGGCCCTGAAATAATGTCAAAGTGTCTCAAACACCCAAAGAGAACTGTAAGAAAAGAGACAGAGAAAAAAGGCATTGTGCAAACTGAAAGGATAATGATTCATTCTCGTTTAGTCCACAAAACCGGAAATTACTAAAAGCCAAGCGATTTCTGCCAGTGCAACCCTTGGATTTTAGAGGGGAATCCACATGCATGTTATTGCTCTGGCGGGTTATTGATCGTGAGCAGACACTTGTGCGGTCCGCAGAGGAGTCCTTCAGAGGTGCAGAAGGAGCACAGAACGGAGGCCAGGCAGGTCTTGGGAGCCAAAGCAGCAAGGGAAGATGGGGGCCTGTGTGAGCGAATTAATTACACGTGCATTTTTGGATGGCGTATACCATAATGAGCCCCAGCTGGTCCAGGCATCCAACTCCCTTTAAATGTAACTATAAAAAGCTGGGCATTCAACAATCCTTTCACAAAGAGAGCAGGGCACTATAAAAGGTCCCTGTGATGTGTGTGCAGAAATGTGCAGGGGGCAGGCAGGGAGTCATGCCAGCTGGGATGGCCAGGCACACATTTTAGACGTCGAGGTTTGTAATTGCGCAGATAACACCGGCTTGACAAGGGCACTCAAAATCATGGGTCGGGTGATGTGGGTTAAAGTGATGATGATCTGTGAATCAACACCAAAAACTGATTAACAAGGAAATGTATTGTAAGGTCATTGTGAAAAGTTAGCTAGCTGAACATTAAATAAAAGGGCTGCTTAGTTTTACTGACCGACTTCACACCACTCATTTCGCACCTCAGGTTTAAACAGGGTTGATTGATATCACTACTATCTGAGGACGAGGCCGATTACCTTCCGCTTTATTTCAGCTTTGCTGATTAACTTTAATGATGCTCATTTAGCCTTGCGATTCTTATCTGATTTCTTGGCCGAGAGAGAGAGAGAGAGAGAGAGAGAGAGAGAGAGAGAGAGAGAGAGAGAGAGATAGAGATAGAGATAGAGATAGAGATAGAGATAGAGATAGAGATAGAGATAAATATATATATATATATATATATATATATATATATATATATATATATATATAGAGAGAGAGAGAGAGAGAGAGAGAGAGAGAGAGAGAGAGAGATCGGCAGTTAGTGCTATTGTGGGAAGCAATGTTTGGAATAGCGAAAAGAGAAAGAAAGTTGACTCTCCAGCCCCAATTAAACTGGGCTGATGCACTGGCCTCCGTTTAATTTAATTTCACATGCTACCTCTCACTTTCAAATTAGGCAGATGGCCAAAGTTCCGCCAGAGGCGAAATTCCACATGGCATCCTCTTTCAACAACAGGGGCCACAGACTGCGGACGGAGCGATGCTCCCAGCCGGGGGTCTACAGATCTCTCCCGACCAAGACATGGCCACCTGGGACACAAGACAATTCTGCACATAAATGCATGGCATAAAGACCTAGAGGTAAGTGAACAGGGTGGCCTAACACAACAACTGCCTAACTGCCCATGTGCAAATAATGCTTTTCTAAGAAAACTCTGGCCTAATTAAGAGGCTAGAGAGGGTAACTAAACAAAAGTGGCTCAATTACCTGAAAGATATGCCTTTCATCTTCAATTTTTCCTTCAAGTCATGCCAGGTGCATTAACACCTTTCCATACAGACAACAGGGGTGCCATCTTAAAATAACAAGACTCTCTTCTCTACTCCACTCAACCGCCACAAGCAATTTCACTGGATTAACCGACGGGTTTCTCTGGTGGCTTTAAGTGCTGAAGAAAGTGATTTATTTTCCTGCTTCTAATCAGAAGGACGTGTATTAAAGCACAATAAGTGACTGCCGTTGGCTGAGGTCCAGCATTGTTTACAGCTAAAAGGTCCTTGAGCTAGCAAATGAATTAGCCTGCCAATGGGTGGTTTTGGCTTTCCAACAGGTTGCAACAACAGCGGCTTTTGTAAAATATGAAATTATCAGGAGGGCGCAGCTATTTGACGATTTTTTGTTGTTCAAGTGTTCAAAAAGTAATCCAATTGATTCTTAGCGAAGCAAACGCAACCATAAGCAGCCATATTGTTTTAATGGATTAAAGAGGACACTATTTTTATTCCATTTTGAATGGAATAATTTGATGTGTTTTGTTGAGCTCATTGTGTTTTGATAAAGACAGAGGTTGGATTAAGTGCACAAGCCTGAGCCTCTGATGAGTAATCGGGGGGAATCCGGCGCTTTGTGAAAGCAGACACTTGCTCTAGTTTCACCACGCTGCCACACAGACAGTCCTGCGAGTAGAGTAAATAGAAAAGTAACACCAGAATTCACCCGCAGAGGAACGAAATAAACTCTAGAACGCGACGTGCCAAACCTAAACAGGACGGAAAGTTTGGAAATGGTTGCAGACTCACCAAACGCCAACTGGTTTGTAATGGTGAGAGGCGAGGGAAAGGGTTAACCTGAGAGCGTCTCGTGGGACGATCGAACGATGCCAGCGCGTGATCCCCTACTCCAGCCAGCGCTTTGATAGAGCGCTTTCTCTAAACTCCACAGACGAGAGCAATTACTGTAAGAGAAGCATGATTATAGGTCTGCCATATCCACACAGGCTTGGCTTTATGCTGCTTTACATGCCGGGGGTTTCAAAGAAGAAAGACAGAGGACAGTATAAAGCAAAGGGGAAGAAAGACAGCAGGGGAAACAGAGAGACCCTGGGGAACAAATATCAATATTGTAGGATGCATTTCAGCTTAAAGCGGCTAGAGCCATCACTCTGGCAGGGTGGAATGTCTAGGGCCTGCTCTGCGACCGTTAGCATGTGAAATTGGGTAGACTTAAAACCCCCTAAACAAGGGGATCAACACGCATTCGTCAAGCTGTGCCACCCGCCTGCGCACACCAGCGCACGCAATCTCCATAGAGCGTTCCGGTCCTTCCGAACGCACTCTGCCACGCTTCCTACCTTCAATAGCAACAAACAGCCCCTCCATAGACTGTCACCGGGCTTTAATTTCACTCTTAAAAGCTTCTCCCCCACCTCTCCGCATGATCCACAAACTTTGTATTATTCAACCGCTGGCCCCTAATCCTCCCGAGCTAACAGAGGGAAAAATTAGCTTTTGTTAAGTGGTGATTTCTCCTGCTAAATGGCAACACCCTTCTGTGGGAAATATTCCAGGCTTGAGAGGCTTCATTAGACGATTCGGATTTAAACCGGCGAGATGGACTAATTCCCTCAGACGCGCCATGTCAAAAAGCTTGAACGGCCCAGGAGAATGTGCAAACGCTGGGAGGAACCTGCGCTAACCTGGTAATCCCATCCTGTCCACTGCTTTCTACACCCGCCCCATTGTTTGCGGCGCCAATCCACTTTTGCCAAAGCGGCTTTAGAGGGAGGTATACAGGGACTGCCATCTAGGCCTGCTTAGACCCAGCCTGAGGGGCTTACAATACGCTCTCGTCCCCGGCATCTCCCCCGCTTTACAAATTCAAATCTTCATGGAGACTAGTTCACAAAACAAACACTGTCAGTTTGATGGAGCCCCTGTAACGATATGCAAAAGGCGAGCCGGGAAGGTGCTCAGTTTTCCTGAATAGCGCCGACACTTTCAAACCTGCAGGAGGAGGACAAGGCTAAACAAATGAAGATAAATACGAAATACCATCATATACGTATTTGGTTTTGAGAAGTGGCTTCAACTCTAAAATCTTAAGAGGATTTAAAAACTGTTGGTTACCTTGAATAATTCCGCACGTGTGATGCAGGAGAAATCTGTGTGGAGTATACATCTCTGCTGACAATAAAAGAAGCAGAAAAATAAATAAAACAAAGGACAGCATGAGGGCGAAAGCCACCAGCGTGTGCACAGAGCTTTGCCAGCTCTCACAGTCCAAATTAGTGACAAGTTTATTCCCTGCCTGTGGTTGGGAGAGACTAAAATCCCGCCATACGACAGCCACAAAGTGGCACAGGGACTGTTTGATGTCTTCATGTGGGATATAGTAACCTCTTAAAGCTTGTACACAGTCCAGAGCACACAAGATTACACTCTCACAATTACAGTAGGAGGGCATTGTTTACTTCTTTACAGATTAATGGGAAATCTGTCAGTCCCTCGTCTGTGTCAAAAACGATAAATTATAAAAGTAATATAAATTAAATTAATTGGAATTCAAAGACATTCATATAACTCTTAATTCTAACTAGAACAAACTTTGAATGTTGGATAGACAAAACCTTGTTTTCAAAGTTTTTTAAAAAGTTTTAAAACTTAAAAGCCTTGATAGATATCTGAATAACACCTATTGAAATGTGTATTTAGTTCATATACTTCATCATATTTAATAAATTAACATATGTTGACATGTGTACATACATTTTCCAAAATACGACCTGGGTTGAATTTATTTGAATAACAATTCAGTTTATTCCTCTTCCTGTTATCCTCCTGCAACTCAACTTCCTGTTTGCTTTCTTCCCAACTTTGCTTTCCTAAATTATTAATTTATGACTTATTTCGATTTATTTGAACAATATGTATTTTAGTTCTTCTTTCTCAAAGAAATCACTTGCTATGACGCTTAAGGTCTCATTGGATGGATGTAACATGAGCTGGATGATTGACTGGTTATGATTACGCTGCCCTTGAGGGTTTAGCTTCGTTGTAGGTTTTTCTCGGCCATTATCACAACACTGATGGCACACATGGCAGCATTTAGAAAGCGCCAGGCTTCAGGTATGCCAGATCCGTCACACACTCTGTGCATTGCAGCATAGCACTCATATGCTGAGCGTCTGTTGGCTCAAAAACATATCTCTTTGTTTTGGATCCAGCCCCAGAATCCTCATGCTGGTAAAAGTTGTGTTTAATTCTGTCGCTATATCAAAATGACAAGGAGACCACCAGTTTCTGAAAAAAGAAAAGGAGAAAAAGAAACACGCATGCACACTTCTCAGTCTTCCTAGCAAAGGGCATTCACTCTCACACACACACGCACGCGCACACGGTGTCGTGTGATGCCTTTGCCAAACCACAAGTAAGGGGCCAAAATTCCATAGGCAAATGCTTGAACCCAGCAGGGCTCTGACAAAGGGAAAAGAAAAATCAGTGGAAAGGTAACGTTAGTGAAAAGTGTACAAATTGATGTGCTTAAATTAAGGCAAATCCCTAAGGACTGAATAAATGGAGCTCATTTCAAAGGTAAAATACTGAGTTATGAACACACAAGCAAGTAAAAAGACACCGCATTTAGAAACATTTTATCAGGATTTCAAGGAGGAAAAGATCACACGAGCCGACGCTAAGTAAACCGAGAAAAGAAAGCGAATCGTAAACATGTTACTTAATTGCATACTAGCAATAAGACGGATTAAACCAATCAGGTGTTAGACTAAAAATGGGGGAGGAAGAAAAGAGGAAGATCTGGCACAAAATTAAAAATTAAGAAGGTAAACGGTCACATTTTTCTTTCTATTCTCACAACATCATCCATTCAGATAGAAAAGACACCGAAGCCCTCTATTGCAGAGAACAGTCATCTTGTTTAGAAATAAATAGGCCAAACAATAGATTTGAAATGCCTGTCTGCCGTTGAGGGGCTGTTTTCTTCTGCTTGCTTTATGACGTTTCATTACATAGAAAGCCGTTTAAATGACTGCTCTTTTTCTTAGACCAATTACAGGAGATATCTGAGACAACAGCAAGCGAGCGATGCAATAAAGAGACCCGCACAAACACACAAATGTGCCATCTCCTCTTTCTCTCCGGTACATCCGACGCCATCTCCTCTGAACCCCCCCCAAATACAAATACGCAAATACACACTCACTCATACACACACACACACAAATCCCCACATCCACAAGCGCCACTGCCACCAATCACAGCCTTGACGCCAGGACATCAATTCTCGCAAGTCGCAGAAAATTACCATGCATGAATGCAAAAAAGCCTGATCAGGAGTAATTAACACGGCTTCATATGCAAATTTTATTAATGCAGAACTACAAAGTCATTATGCAAATGCAACTTTCGTCAAGCCTCTTGACAAATATTCAGAGCTCCAGCCAAAGAACAGGTTTTTCTCCCTCTCTCGTTCTCGGTCTCTCTCTCTCTCTCTCCAACTCTATACTTTTTTCCAAGGCACAGAGAATGTATAACAAGTATGTTAAGTTATTTCGAACTTGGGAAAAATTTTTTTTATATTCTTATGGAAGTTTAAATCTTAGCAGTAAGGCGATGATGGCCAGGCATCCGCAATTAAAAAGCTGGCTCTTGGTAATGACTGTTTGGCTTTGGAGCGAGGTAATGAACCTGTAATTCTGGGGGAAGCGTGGGGGGGGGGAATGCGGATATGAATATGCATGAGGCTCACTGCCTTTGATGATTAAAGAAAATTTTAATATTTAAATGAGTGCATGCAAAGTGATTAACTGAAAAAAGCAACGAGGCAAAAATCTGAAAAGGATTTCAAGATGCTGAGAAGAACATGGATGCAGCTTTCCTTTTTTATGGTCTATTAATGACTAAAACTGTTTTCACTCTCTCTCTTTCTCTCTCATTTTCGGCTTCTCACTCCTCCTGGCTTTTCCTGTTCTTGCCGCTGCTGGACACAACCCAAATGCGAGGATTTGGAAGGCATTTCAAAAGCCAAGTAAAGGTAGCACTTTCCTGAATTTTGAAGTAGTGGATTAAACACACAGGAGGGAAGAAATTAAAGTCTGGTTCACCAAAGGGGATGGCTTTGGCAGCGTGTAAGGCCATGTTATAACTACGGAGGATGGTTCGACATGCACCGCAGAGGACCGCGTAATCAACCGCAGATTAACAGAGATGTTGCTAAAACCAGACACTCTACTTTACATGACGGCCACAAAACTAATAGCTTTAAATATATCGTTGAATAGATTTTCAAGCTTGATTACTTAATAACCAAGTTATTTGAAATTTAAAGGCTTAGCATGCAGTTTAAATCAGTACACAAACTATTAATGCACATTTCAAAGTGCATAATCTGGTCTAGATAACATGCCAATAAAATCCTAGCATGTTTGGTTGGACATCCCAAAAACTTCAATGCCACATCCAAAGTACCATTAAAGGGAAAGTGCACCCAATATAAACATTATTTACTCACCCTTAAGTTGTTTCAAACCTGTATAAATGTCTTTCTTCTGCTTAACACAGAAGATATTTTGAAGAATATGGGTAACCAAAACAGTTGATGGGCCCCACTAACTTCCATTGTATTTTTGTTCCATACTATGGAAGTCAACAGGGCCCATCAACTGTTTGGAACAACTTGAGGGTTGCATGTAAATGATGACAGAGTTTTCGTTTTTGGGAGAACTATCCCTTTTAACATGCATCTAGACTGCAAATTTGAAATGCATGCAAGAGGGAAATAAAAAGAAAAATGCTGCATTGTAAATCTGAACTGCCAATGGCTAGTGTGGCTAATGCAGACATTTAAAAAAGAGAGGGGTGAGGAGAAAAATGGAGAAACTAGACAAAAGTGGACAATTATCACTTCAAAACGGCTGCTTGGTTAGGCACTTCAGGCTTTATTGAAACAACTAAAAGGGAATAAAACAAAAAAGACCGGCAAAAGAGCAATGTCTGAAGCAACATGTAAAAAATATTTAAAAAAATCAAAAACGCATCTATTTGTACATTGATTCAGGCATAGCCCCTGCACCAGGGCAGGCCGTCCTCCTGCCAAGCCTTTGTGATTCTTAATTGAAAAAATGGCATGTGCATCATATTATGGAAGCATGTTTTCGATATCTCCGCGCCTGTTGTGTCATTATTTATTGAAGAGCCCTCCCAGTGTATATGTTGATTCTGAGAGAGGGACATGTACTCTCAATTGAGATGTTCTCCGCAGCGAGGGAGGATCCAGATATCTGTTTATTCTGGACTGAGCATGTTCATCTCTACTGGGCAGAAAATAAGAAAAATATACCATCTTCTGATGTACTAGGAATTCTGTCTGCTTCATAACAATGTTAAACATCTAAATGGGCAGCGCATTGAGCATGTTCTCTCAATTCCACTCTGTAAATATTGAATTTAGACATTACAATAGAGAAAATGTGAACTGTACATAAAAGATAGACTAGACCATGCTAGTCCATGAAACCTGAATGAAGCCAACTACCTACATAGTTACCCTAATACCTAATAACAAACAAAGATGAAATCTAAATAAATGCTAACATTCAAAACAAAGCACATCGTGCACAGTTTACAAAGCTGGCAAACCGTGCTGGCACCACACCACTGCAAGTGAAACTCCGAAACAAATCTTTCTGGGCAAAACCTCAAAAATAGGTAGGAAGTGAGGGCACGTAACAGGAAACGGCTGGCCAGGCTCAGTATCACTGAAGCCAGGACCGGATTGTTCTCCAGAGCATTAAAACCTCTGGATAGTTCGGTCATCATTTACTCACCCTCAAGTTGTTCCAAACATGTATGATTTTCTTTCCTCTGCTGAACACAAAATAAGGTATTTTGAAGAATAAGGGTAAGCAAACAGTTGATGGGCTCTATCGACTTCCATAGTATGAACAACAACAAAAAAAAAGTATAGTAGTCAATGGGAGCTGTTTGGTTACCGACATTCTTGAAATATCTTCTTTTGTGTTCAGCAGAAGAACGAAATTCATACAGGTTTGGAACAACTTGAGGGTGAGATTTTTGGGTGACCTATCATTTTAAACAAACCCTCAGTATAATTTATAACATTGTGCTGAGTGTAGCATCTAAAGTAAAATAAATAAATAAAAATGTTCAGTTACCAAAAGCAGACATGTGCACAGTCAGCATGATTAATTTATTCTGTGAGCAAAGGTGTCCAATAAAATAATCTGATAATGTGATTCCTATTCAACTGGCCATGTGATCTCCCATGAGGTGAATTTCTCCATGTTAAATAATACTTATTTTATACTACTGATAAGACCGGGGTCTTTGTTACGCAGATTTTCAAGTACTATTCATTGCTGTACATGTTAACATTTTTAATTAAGTAATAAATAAATATATAAATGACTGAGAGCACATTTAATTACCATTCACAATGAATCTGTGACCATCAAATATGCCGATACTGAGAGTGTCAGGCCCCGAAGATCAAGCGTTTTTGGCTCCTGATGAATCGATTTGCATTACACCTACAAACGGCTCTGCCACTAGACTCAAGGCGGCATTAATGGCAGGTGCGGCCTCCGAAGCGACAGGGGCCCGGCAGTGTGATCACTCTCAAGGAGAGGCAGGGTGAGAGAGGAAAGTGTTTGAGGTAAATTTCTTTATAAATATAGCATGTCTCATGAAATATTCACCGCGACGATCTGGTGAGCCAAGGGTCAGAAATAACTCCCCCTGTCGCAGCACTTGTTAGACGTGTAAAGCTGTGTGAGTGTGCTTGGATGGTGTGAGTGGAGAGAGATCGAGAGAGGGAGAGAGAGTGAAACGCTGACAGAAACAGGGGCCCCATCTCGGCAAAAGACATGTCCACCATCTCACCACGTGCTCCGCAGGCGTTCCTATGGTAATAGAATGCGAGTTAACTGATGTAGCCTGCTGTGAGGTTTTGACTGAGCACTAATGCGATTGTACGGCAATTTCTCAATCATTTATAAACATATATTTACAGTGCTTGCAGTATTGACATTCCTTCCTCAATACTGAAATTTTTAGCACTAATCTTAGTATTAAAGTATTAGTATTATCTTAATGTTAAACTTAATTTAAGTAAGCCCAAACTGCTTAATATACATTTAAACATTGTTTTAACAAATAATCTAAATGATCAAATAATGAATCAAATGATCTAAAATCTTTGTTCTCAGCATTCCGAATCAAACAGCGACGACAGCGTATTTGCATACTGAATTCTGATTAGCTTGCTTCCGTACACCTAATTGCATACTTATGTTTAGCTAGGTATGTGTAGGCCAATCACAACTAAACATACCTAAAATTGCATCTTGAATGGCAGTCAATATAATGTGTAAATAATTACACAAACAAACCTAAAACTGTAGTTGTTATTTCCTAATGCTCTGAACTATCACATTAACACAACCATTACTATAACCTATATCTGGACAAATCAAAAACTCCTGTTCCTATGTGTCACTTTCATTTGCATGCTGATATTTAAGCTAACCTCAAATGCAATGTAGGTTTTGAATGACACATGGCTGCATCACCACACATTCACACCAAGAAGAGCTTGACTACAACCAACACTAAATACTAAGCCTTTATTTACACCCCATCTGAATCAGTTTTCTTGAAAACTTAAAACACTACCATCCCTGTTGAGTACTGTACAACACAAGTATGACAAACAGAGCTTGACAGTCTTTACTTTCACCACTTTTTGCATATTTAAAATGTACAAGCGTCTGATCATTTATACGTCAATGACTGAGGATTCAAAAGCTTATTTAGAGAATTAAACATCAGCAGGCAAATAAGAGAGGCTCTATAGGAAGCTAACATTTCCTTAAGAGTTTCGATTATTAGATTAGATTATTCAGACGTGATAATGGGACCACTTTAGACTGAGTCTACCTTAACCAAAAATACATATTCTAGGAATGTATGCATAATATTATCGCATTGCATAATCCTTTTGTTTCAGGTTCATGAGATCATATTACATTATTGCTCTTTAATTAAGGCATCCTCACAGAGAACGGTTTCAGCACAATGCACCGTGGTTCATAGCACCTCTATTGGAGATCTATAATTAAATAACAAGTACCATTAAATGCCTGGCCAGCTTCAGCAGGCTAAGCCATCGAGATGCATTAAGGGGTGGTAAATGTCTTATTTATTTGTTTATTTATGTACATATTTCACATTTGGACTGCTTAATGGTGCACAGTGGCAACAGCTAGCTATGTCGGCCATCTCAGGGCCCTATTTTTCAGTGCCACTGAACTGTTTTAACCTTGCTGTGCTACACGAGAGGGGCTCTAGCGGCTCGTGCACGCAAACCAAGCCCTCCCTTTGCCCCCAGCAGCAGTTCCTATTGCCTGAGGGTATGCAGAATGTCATATTTTATTTAATTAGGGCCATTAAATATAATTAAATTCCGCTGAAACTTAAGAAGGCTAAGTGGCAATACAATACGGTGCCGAGCGAGCCTGTGTCCTGCTGATATTTATGCAAGAAATATTGAATTCAACCCTCAAGTGGTTCCTCTTCAATGGCTGTCCCGTATTGTCATAGATAACGTTGACTTTTTCATACACACTAATAAAGAAAAAGCCACTGGGAGAATTATCGCTAAAAGCAATTTCAGTAATCAGAATACTTTATCACAGGGTCTTTTTCGACTGATTATAGGGTTTCGGGAGCAAAGCACATAGTGTTTAGTTATCATTACGGAGTCTCGAGAGAATGGTTACGTATGCGACTTAATGAAGTTGCCGTTCAGTACCTTCACTCAACCAAAAACAAAGAATCACTTGGATGATTTTCTTCCTAAAGGCCCGTAATATACCGCAAGATATGAGCCATGATATTGGGAACGTTAACTTCAGGAAGTAAGGCCTGAAATGAGGCTCTTCCCATTGGACTATTGCTGAATCATACGTGAGAGGCCGAAAAGAAAGGGCTGATGTAATGGAGGCTGACATGTGGGAATGAAGTGGTGCAGTTTTAGACCTGTCACAACAGTGCTCGTGTGTCAAGGTTACACGGACGGTTTAATGAAAAGATCAAAATGCGGTTGTGAGGGTCTGGAAGTGCAAGGAACTCTTACGGAAATAATGTTGGTATGATCAGAGTTGGCTTTTGGAATCTTATTGATGGATCCAGAAGTGGTCTTCCTCATCCACATCTTTCTCTATCTCCCGCATTCTCATGCTCTCTCTCATTTCTCCACTTGAAGCTAGCAGATGGATATATTATAGGAGAAAAAAAACAAACAAATTCATGAAAAATGATCTATGCTTTGCCGAGCAAGAGTACCACTGCTATTTTCAAGGCGGAGTGGCTGAGTGTTTTTTTGCGTGTCATTTTCTGTTTCACGTCGAGAACAAATGGAACGGGAAAGGTTTAGCATAAAAGAATACTTTAACCTGCTGGGAGGCAATTATGAATACAAGGCAGCCTGTGAGTGTTTAGCCGCATGCTCAAGCTGACATTCAAGCGTCTTAATCACTTTCAGAGGATGTTTCATCTGCCGTTATATTCTTCTCTGCGAACTGCCTCCCTCTCCAGCCCTGAATTAATGAAAGGTGTAAAATTTACTCTTCCTAACTGCAATATGATTCACAAAGGCAAATGAACACCTTTCATTTTAAAATCCCATTTTTCAAATTCTTAAATTTAAATGAGATTAAAACTATTTTTCAATGCAGATCTTACCACAAAGGTGGCTCGAAATGAAGAGAGATTTAGTAATTTTGTGTGGCATTGACTGAAATAACATGAATTGGGTAATCACAATTTTTTTAATCACTTTTCTTTTTATCCTTAAAATACAAGCTAATGTTTTGTTTAACATTTACAAAATGAGAATTTTGTTGAGAACAAAAATTCTGTATAATCTGGAATAAGTCATTTAAAAGGTTTACATCAAAAACAACAAAAAAACAAAAAGGACCTAAATGTAAACATAGTCCAAACACCCGCAAGTTAAAAAAAGTGAGGAAACCCGTAGCCGATAAACTTCATGCATAATTGAAAAAATTATGTTATGTGGAACCTTTTTTTTTTTTCAATTACGCATTAAGTTTATTTACGTAATAACTTTAAGGCAATGGGTTCCCTCACTGTTTTAAGTTAAGTCAACTGATCACTTTTTTACAGTGAAGTGTCAAATGCAAGTGAAATTGACTTAAACTATAATAATTTACAGTCAAACTATAATGAAATGCAACTTTTGCTGACGTAAGCAATGTATCATGACTGTCACTTCAATCAATAATGTATCATTAAAATTTTTCAAATAAGGCCGCTTGCATATCATTTCCTCTAGAACACCACAACACAGATACAGTATGTGAATGATATTAAATCATCAAAAAAAATTCTTTAGAGAAGGGGGTGGGGGGGGGAGTATTTTTTATGTTTCGCTACTGCACTGGATGTCACTAATATGCAAGAAAAAAACAGCCATTTACTGTATTGTGCATTATTTTTATTTAAAAAGTAATTCTAATAAGTATATTATAAAATAGATAATATAAAAGGTTCAATTTGACTATTTGCTGGTGCACTAAAACTTTCACTTTTGGACCCTGACCTCTTTATTTAGCAAATTGTGTGGTTAGCAAAGCACACGTTTACCAGTCAGTCTTAAAAAAAAAAAAAAAAAAAAAACATCACTGATGAACTGTAGTGGAACAGTTTGGTCGTAACTGTGTGAACGCTTGCATCATATTTCACAACTAACGCCAACACTCTCTCTGTGCGAGCAGCCAGCCAGTCAGTCAGTCTGGGAGTGAAGTTTGCATCATGTGAGGTACTGAGTAATTTAGCAGCGGCCTCATTATTACAGACATTTAAATACACGAGGCATTGTGGTGGCACGGAATAAATTGTCTCCGATGCCTCGGGTAACTTTCGCAAATAAGGATTGTGAGGCATTAAAAAACGACGTTATTAAAAACCGAGGCAGTGTCATAAGCCGCTCCCCTGCGTTTCCCCCGGTAACTTTGTCCAACCTAGAATATTATTTTATGAGACCCATTTCCCAAGATCCCTCCGGCTTCTTTGTGAAGGACTTGACTGCGCTGTTTTGTAAGATAACTGGGAGAGTTCTCTCCCTACAGCTGGACTAAACTAAACTGCCTCTTTACCCCTATTCAATAGGAAACTCACTCTTTTAATCCTACTCTATTTCTTTCATTCTCTCTTCTCCTTCTCTCTCTTTCTCTTTTTTTTTTGGAGCATTTGAATTTTAATGAGCTTTTCACCTTTTAAGCAGATGGCTCAGGCTGGATTTCTCCATGAAAGTAGGGTGAGTTCTCTGTCACGTCTTGCACAATTTGTTTCAACTACCAGAGTCCTTCAGGGGGTTTTAGGGCTTTGAGTCAGTAATGTGATGTTTCACTTTGCACGGCGTAGGCTCCCCTAATGAAATCAGCTGAAGGAAAAACAATCTCTCTTGAGGCTCGCAGATGAGCGGTATCACAATCACTACAGGACGCCCAGAGTCCTACCGAGGTAAATGAGTGTGTGTCTCCCTTTGTCTGCAACTCTGCAGGCTGTAAGTGTATGTTTGCGCACATCAGTTTTAGAAAACATGCTGGCGCGAGAGAACGTTCGAGTTCATTAGCGTCAGCTTCTTATGCCTGCTCAAAACTTTTCTGGAGAGAGTTTGACCTACCTGCCAGGCCACTTTCTAGCTTGGGGCAAATTCCTTTTGGGGGCGTCAACAGTCTCTCGTCCTCCTCTTCAGGTGTCACCTGGATTCCAATTTCGACCGGTTCCACCACTTTTCTCAGCTCGGTGCGGGGCGGCGAGGGGCTATTGCGGTCCGCCATCTTGTCGTAGCAGCCGTGGCCAGCCGTCAGACCCTGGCATTGCTTTTTCTTGTGCTCTATGAAGAGCAGAATGTCCCCCAGTGGGAAGGTTAGTTGGCACTGGCCACAGGTGAGGAGGTCGTGGTCGCCCAAGCCCGGAGGCAGAGTCCCAGGCATGCTGGGATCCAGCAGAGGGTGAGAGTGGAGATCAGCCACGGCCAGTCCCGCATCCACATGCTCAGCTTCCGCTACAAGGAAGACCAAAAGACAGAAGTGGTTTGAGACAACATGAAATCTTGATAAAATCTCAATATGTGCAGTGGTCTAAACAAACAAACAATTATTAATAACAGTCTACTTTTACTTTTCTTTTCAGCTGATGTACCAAGGCCATGTGGGTGAGGAAAAATATTAACCAATAATACCACAGAATAATACGTTTACAATTTCACAAACCAATCAGATCCTTTTAAATAAAACCAAGTCCCACCCTAGATTATTTCCCACAAAATATTTAGTTTTTACTCTGAAAAACATCCCTTCATGCAAATGAATTGCATTTACAAATTATCTTTAACTCTTCTAGATCCTTTAGCCTGCCTTCACCCTGATTTAAATACACCGGTATGGACATTTAAAATAAAATACTGGCCACTTGTATGAGTAAAATTATTTACCAATAATAATCACATTTTTCTTTTCTTGCTTAATATTCTGTTTCACTCTGAAATGCCTCACCTACAAACGTTCATTCATCATTAACTAATAAGTTGCCACTGTATCTATCCATGTATTTTTCCTCTTCCAGATTCTTAAGCCTGCCTTCTTACACAAATTCATGTGGGAGAAAAAAAATGATATATATAGATCAGTATGTGAAGTTTAAAATATTTAATTAAATTGGCCGATAAAGTATTAACCAAACCATAATACGCCCTCATAATCCAATCAAATAAAATCAAGTGTCACTCTAAATTATTTCCCATTTAATATTCTCTTTTACTCTAAATACACTAGTCACTTTATGCAAATTAACTGAGTTGATTCATCGTTAACTCATTATTTGCAACTGAATCTACATCTTCCCATGCATTTTCCCTCCAAAACTGCATCCCTAGCCACCTTCATTCACTAATTCATGAAACAAAAACCTGACTTAAACACATCAGTGCAGGAAATTGAAATAAAATACAAATGGCGTGGAATTTGAGACATAATCACACATTTTCTGAGTTCAGGGTCAGGTCATTTAGCATTTAGTTATTTGGCAGCTTGTTAAAATAAAGGAAATGAATGTTGGGGCCCATTTAAGCATTCACCTATGTCCCATGACAGTCCCACTAAACTTCGAGAGCAGAAAATAAAGACCGACTTCAATTTAATCATCCCAGCGGCCACACACGAGGCACTCGCGTTCGGCGTGTTCTGTCCTGTAACCAGCCAACGCTTGATAAACATCCATATGTGAGGCCAAGACCCAAGAGCAAGGAACTGTTATTAATATACAATACAGTACTTGTGAGGCTGAGAATGAGTCCGCCAGACTTGAAACAGAAAGAGAGTGAGTCTGAAGGGAGAAGAGAGAGAGAGAGAGAGACCAAAAAAAGCAAGGAGGAAGGAGGGAGGGCTCCGTTTTTGGCTGTGAGAGATATTTGCTCAGCCATGAGAGCAAGAGGCCCTGCAGATCTTCTGGTTGATTCTGTCACCTAGATAAACAGTGCAGTGCGACGGGCGTTGAAACCACAGAGTACCCCGGACAACCTCAGTCCCTCTCCCTCCATTTTGAAATTTCAGCCTCACCTTTAAGTATGCGGCCACAATCGGCCCTTTGTAGCCCAACGCCGAGTGCAAGAGCAGTTTTATCAAAGACAGTAGAGGCCCTTGACAAAGCCCCCTCGGGACCCCCTGACAGACAGCTCTGTTGATGTTACATTTGACAGCTTATCCTTGCGCCATACTAATCATAAGATCTAGACAAACACCTCTCTGACTGCCACTTTACACTCTTCAGCTTCCTGTCACTGCTTTCATGCTCTCTCTACTCAACACGCTGCATGATTTGGGTGAAAGCTGGAAAAAAGAAGAAAAACACTACCATAGCAACACTTAGAGCCGCACAGCGAGCAGGTGCGGATTTTTGAAGTGCACATAAATCTGGGAAGAGAATGAAGGAATGAATTCTCAAATTGTCAGTCTAAATGACAAATGGGAGACTTTTTTTTTTTTTTTTTTTAAGAAACAACGGCCATGTGAAACAACCCTTAAGAGCACATATTAGGATCTAATTTATTAGATCGTTTTAATTATTAAATTTGGCCTGTGCACGTTTTTTAGCTTTTCACCAGAACGAGGCCTAAAAGCCTCTCTGAGGCCAGAGAAGCGAGTGAAACCATGCCGCTCACTGGAACGGCATGAGAAGAGACAGACGCCGAGCGAGACAAAGATGGAGGAACGGACCACTCTGCTCACACAACACAGGTAGCCCTGTTTACATCTCCCAGAGGAACCGCCTAACCACTAATTTTCGATGATAAATTACGAGCAGCCTGCGCATCCATCTGCAATTTGTCCACGGTCCAAATTATGAATGCGGACAGATTTGTAATGTCAAGCTCGGAATGCAGCTTTGAAAATGAAGCCTCTTATCTCCATTTCAGACGAATACGTACTACATTAGAGCGACTTTAGATCTGCATCCTGTTAAACAATAGCATCTAAACACTTTGCAATCATATTAAGGAAGCATTTCAGTTAGCATAAAGCATTAAAATAAATCTTATTTAAGCACACATTGTCACTGGGTTCAGATTTTGCACCATAATGAAAGAAATAACGGAGGATGACTAAGGTACTTCAACCCCCCTCAAATCCAGCCCCCCCGACCCCGACTCAAATATATAGGAGGCACAGGCCTCCTCCGGGCAATATCAGACCATCTGTGCATTAGATTAGTCTGCATGTAAATAAAGAGAAAGGCCTGCAGAGACTCATCAACCTACAGTATGTAATACACTGCACTGAAATTATGACTATGAATTCATTCAATTCAATTCAATTCAATTCAGAATTCAATTATGACTATGAATTCATATATACTTTGTATATATATAATTTTTTCTTATATATATTTTCTAATTCATTTTTTCAAAAAAAAAATGTATATTACCATATATATATATATATATATAATATATATATATAGATATTTTATATAATATATATAAAAGAAATATATATATTATAAGATTAAAAACTTTTTTGGTATAAATTCATTGTGTTTTTTTGTTTGTCTTTACCCCACTATAAATACATTTCTCCAATACTGGGGGAGGTCTCACAACAGAAACGGTTTTACATTTATCTGTAACTGTATTTGCACCTGTGAGCACATGCACAAAAAAGCATGCATTTGAACCGATAAATGAAGATTGCTTGCAGGCATGTACGTGAGCAATATGCGTGCATGTGTGCCCGTTTATGCGTCACGCATTTGTGCATCCTGGGAAGCTGCACCAGCAGAGATGCACACACACAGGAACGACTAACCCTAAAATACACATCACTACAGGAAGAGGTCATTTTCTATGATTTACACGTTTAAAAAGACAACATGAGCCAGAGTGTATACATTTAAACATTTGTAATAGTCTAGCTGTAATTCGCCAAACAGGTAATGTACAATTAAAAAAATTAAACAAATAAGCAGAGTTAAACTCTCAGAGGAGGTGAGAGGGAGATTGCAGCCTCTCTGTACTGTGGGAGAGAATTTAAGGTGTGCTAGTGGAAAGCGTTAGTTTAATGTGTCATAGGTCTAGCACAGACCTGAATCAAAGTGACAGCTGGAGAAAAAACCCAGAGTGGTTAAGAACGAGCGCAGCTGAAATTTTCTCTCTCCCTCTGTCCCCTTCTTTTGCTCAGTCTGTGCCAACCACAGGAAACACGCTGCTTGCAAGCAATGCCGCTAGTACGCACTTCAAAAGAAGGGACCCCCGTACACACAAACATAGACACACACCAGGTGTTGTAATCATGTAAACATACGGTACAGTCTTGGACTTGACTATAGAGTCTGAACTAATCGTGTTAAAATAAACTAAAAAAATAAATAAATATGTCATTAATTCACCCCTCATGTCATTCAAAACCTGTATGACATTTTTTCATCTAGATCAAGCAGCTCTTTTCAATACAATAAAAGAGAATGACGACTGCAAAGAGAATTTTCAGTAAATATTCACTTAAATTCAGTCGAAGACTCAGAATATAGAATATGAACAACTATGATGGTGCTTTTATGGAAAAGAGCAGCTCAGACATTCTTACAAACATCTCCTTTTTCATTCCACAGAAAAAAAGATAGTCATACAGGTTTGGAAAGACAAGTGGTTATATAAATGACAGAATTTTCACTTTTAGGAGATCTTTTCTTTTAAATAAGTCTCTTGAAGGTACGAGATTGAAACACGGAGGCCCGATCCGGCGGTTTGCGTTTCCTGCTCTAGGCAAACAGGTGAGAGTCTGCAATTCCTCACAGTCTCACACACACACACACACACACACACACACACACACACACACACACACACACACACACACACACACACACACACACACACACACACACACATCCACCAGCGATAACAATGCTGTCACCAAGGTAACATTACAGCTCATGATTTTCTCTGATCCCTCAACAAATACTCCATATAATTCTATCAGGGCCACCGAAATGTCAAATGTTATTTGTCTTCATCAAGCACTCTCTGGCAGGCGGAGAGAAAGACAGTGAGGGACAGTGGAAGTAAGACAGTCAGAATAATATTTATAGGTGGCTATAAAAGGATGATATGAAATTAAATCTCGGCTTTGGATAAAATACACTTACTTATTTTACCTCCATTTCATTTTTGAATGAAAAAAGCACCATAAATACAGTAGGCAATATTTTTCATGCACATACTGCCTTAACATCCTGCAATTAGTAAAACATGGACATGTTAAAAAATAAGCCTCATTCACCCAAGAAATCAACATTTATATGAGTCAGAATGCACACTAATGGGATTTCAGGAAAACATAAAACTAAAAAAAGACATGGCTTCCAAAAACGAACATCACAAGGCACGTCTTAACACAGTTCAGGGATTTATCCTTTTCCATTCTGGATTTGCGTACCATTGTTCACGGGCCCTCTGACTCATACTTACGAAGTCTTTTTGTTTGTGAGGAACCAAATTGCTGTTGACAGGTATTTGGCTGATCACGGTACAGTCTGGCTTTCCCTCCAAAAACACACAAAGGTCTGCATGTTACGTAACAGCGCTTTAGCAGCCCAACGTTAGCGTACCTTTCATCCTCGGACGGTCGCCCTGCAAACCTCACCATTAACGCTCGCCGCTATTTGGCTCACGGTTGAGCTGTTGAGATTTTCCGTAGCGATATCAGGGCGAAAAGTCTCAGACATCTTTCAGGGTTTTTTCAGCCATTGCTAATGTTAGGGCCTAATTAGACAACACACACCATTTAACGGATTTCATATTGTTTTTTACTGGGTCCATAAATTTTCGTATTTAAATCTTGAAAGACTTTATAATGCTGTCCAGATATAAAGATTTACCCCGTGCCAATTAAAGCCATTCACAGAACTGTGTGAGCGGAGGGCTGAGCGTGCTGAAAATGAAAGCCAGGGAAAGGGCCTAATCAAACAATAAAAAGCTCCGCTTTACTGTTTGTGCGTTATTTTCTTATGTTTCCCCATCAGCCCAAGCTGCACAAGAGCAGAAGCAGTGGGTGGGGGCTTCGCTCTGTGCGCTGCTACGTACACACACCTCACCACACAAGCCCACAAACTAAAATTCTGAAATACCCACTCTGAGCCCAAGCACATAACAGAGATGCAGGCTAGCTGAGTAGGACAGGCTGGATTTGGTTTGAGCCTTCCACTCAGATGGCACGCAAACAAACACACACACACACACACACACAAACAGATTGACAGAGGTAGCGAGTCAACGGCAGCAGTCTTTCTAATCATTTCACGTCCGTCGTGCGTGCAAAAGGCCTGTGTAACACATGCACACGTATCAGCGGCGCGTACAGGAACTTATCAGGAATTAATTAGTCTGTCATTAATCTGTAACCTACAGTCAAGCGTACCAACGCTCAAACCGCAAACCTCCGCCTTGCGCTAGGCCTCTAGTTTTTCCTGTTTTCTCTTGCTTAAAAACTTCTCTGTGACCTGTTTGTTTAGCTAAATTTGTGTCAAAATGTATTACATAAAACGCTCTCTTCAATAAGTGACACCATCATGTTTTAGAAAACTGCTAGCCCGAAGGCCTTCGCAAATCCTATAAAATAAAAAACAAAGAGCCGCACTCGTTCAGGATATTTGGATGCTTTAGCTTGCAGAGCGCTTTCTGTGCAGATGCAAAGCGCCTCGGCGAGGTTTTAAAACACTAGTAAATGCGTGCGCGGTGGTGGCGTGCATGTGTGAGCGCAAAGCGTGGTGCATGTGCAAATGAAGCTGTTAACAAGAAGAGAACAGGGATCATCGTGGCACACGGCGGCGGTGGAATTTTAAAAGCGTGATCCTCGGCCGCCGCCGCGGCACTAGTCCATTGTTTAATTAAAAAAGGGGGGAAAAAAAAGAAAATGAGTTGTCTTGCAGGTAAAAAGAGATTAACATGATGATGTCCACTGGGAGCCCGTCTAAGCATCACTAACCCTTTATCTGCAAATCTCATCAGGGAGATATTACCTAATATTTTCACAAGGAAAGAAGATGGGAGGAATTATGGGTAGCTGGAATGACTAAATATCACCTGAAGCTTAGCTTCTCTCTTTTTTTCCCCCCTGCAAAGCTTTTGTTTCTAATGAAATAACTCTAAAAGGCACGTGCTGTATCGCAGAACTAGTAACACATTCCCACACAACACACTCATCTGATGCTCAGGAAGCGGAGCGTTTCCAGGCTTGGAGCCGGTCAGAACTCAGCCAGCTGTGGGACGTCAAACACTCAAGCCACTATTACGAGTGTCTGTCTCTCATAAATCAAGCCATGGAAAACTATGCCCACTTTTGATGCCGTCCAAAGGATTCAGTCGCCTTGATGCATTTATACTGACAGACAGCCATAGACTTCTGTACATTTCATCAGAGAGAGCTTTCTGTTGCTCTCTCCCTCTCCCGCTCGTGGCGCAAACAAAAGGCACCTGAAACTGAAAGGAAGAGAGAATATGCAAGCATATTAATCAAATGTGCCAGGCAGACATTTTGCCCATTGTTATGTGGAGAGTGTAAGCTCTGTAGAGGCTACCATTTTTTATATCACAGACTCAAATTTATTTATTTAGATGGCAAGAACAATAGGTCCTCAGTCAGAGGGGCCCACAAGTTCCAGAGACACTTCATCATTCACTTTTAAGCACGCTTGGAAAAACGAACGAGGTGACGTTCAACCTAAATTTGTTTGTTTTGGTGTCACGCTTGATGTCCTTTCTATATTTAAAGCTACACCTATCAAAAACTTATTACACATCTAAATGAGCACTGAGAAGCGATCCAACTCTCACTGTAAATTATTAAATAAGTGCTAGAGCGCTAAAGACAAAGTAAAAAAGAAAGGGAGAGAGAATGACAGAGCCATCATGTTTTAAGAGCAGCTGCTGCTGTGAGGCGTTGACAGTTTGCATCTGAGCATGTGTGTTAATGGCAGTATCGTTTGAAACATCTATGCAGAGTCGTCGGAAGCCGCAGCCCACTATTTCACTCGACTTAACCATTTAAGTACATTTAGGAAATATGTTTTTAGACTTTTTCAGAACTGCCTTCCACCCCCACTGGCAGACTTAGAGCTCCCCCTAGCAGGTCATGGCCAGCAAACTCTGCATTTTCAAATGCAAGGTGGCCCAATTCAGCACCCAGACAAAAACTAAATAAAAACAAGGACATTTGATTCCCTGAACTATGAAAGAAATTAATAAAATTAGCATTTAAAAAAGAAACTTGAATATATTTTCAGTGCTGTTTAGTTTAACTTAAAATATGCTATATTTCATGATATGCTATATATAATCATACATACTTTTGCAAATTACAAATAAATAAGCAAACATTATAGTAATAAACAAACAAAGAAAAAGAAAAAGACGATTTATTATGGATTTCTGAAGCTGCACACCTGCATCCAAATATCTGGGGTTTTTTTTAGTTACTATAATCAAATATGTTAATGTCTTGACAAACAGGCAAGAATGTGTTTTGATTCGAGCTATTATCATAAATTAAATTCTCTCAGATGTGATGACGAAGTCATGGCTAAAATTTATGTCCTACACACATTCAAAAGCAAAGTTCCGAAAGACAGTTTCCTGTGCTGGCAGGTCTAATGTGAAACATGCATCTCAAGCGAGAGCTGAAAATTTATGTTACAACTTCATAATTCCGCAGCTCACCGGAGAAAAATTACCTTCTCGCTGTCATCTGATTTCCTTCATTTGGAGATGACATCTGTTAACTTGCTTTTAGATTTATTTTTAAAGCACTACTGTATATAAGGCACTACACTGACATGACAAATTGAACAGGTGTAAAAATCTAATTTAAATTCAGCTAAATCGGTGATGACATGCTCACACGAATACACTCAGTGAACGTAAACATTAAGAAAATGCATCTAAAAATTACAGTAATTTAGAGAACATTAAGGGCTTGCACGATACCTGATTTTCATAATTAATTCATATTAGAAAACGACAAAACTGTAAAATACTCTGCATTTTTAGTTCAGTCAATAAAATAGAATGAAAATTCCAACATGTATAAAGAAAACACGCCAAATGCTGCAACCGTTCGCATTTCACGCTGAACTAATAAACCACTGGGTTTATAGAATATGTGTTTGAGTGGCGTGATGTAGCACACAACCACAGGCTGATAAACCATTAAAACTACTGATGTACAGCACTGCAAAGTTTGCAGATCGCTCACGCCAAAAACACATAAATTACCATGTGGACGTAGACTACACACACACACACACACACACACACACACTCTCTCTCTCTCTCCTGAACACTTGAGCAGACAGAAATTGCCACTCACTAACTCGAGGCTAATCCAGCTAAGACACCGTGGTTAACAAAACTAAATACCACAGAAGACATGCTGACGAGCAGACATGCACACACACCCTTGTTTACAGCTCCAAATATGTCCTCAAAAATGAAACTTTGAGGTTGGGACCTTTCTGTTTTTGACCTTGACATTTAAAGCAAAATTTGAATATTACAAAGAAAAAAACAGATATCACATTTTCATGCCAATTTTGCTGCTCCACAAGAAGCTTTTTCCATTAATCAGCCACATATCAAATAGTGAGTAAGAGTGATCAAGCTGGCACAGGGTCTTTGAGCTTGCACATTTGCACACATGCTAGCATGCACGAAAAATTCGAGTACGAACAAAAACACTCGTTACATCAAAATCATAGCCACAAACTCGTACACATCAGCATGTGATGAGAATTCCGAACGTACCCCTGAGCTCAGATGACTATCTGCTAGCACCTGGCCTACATGCCCTCTGCATAAAAAAATAACACTCAGGCATGATACGTTTGAGGAACCTCTCTGAAGCCTATATATTCACTCACCGGTGATGCAATGAACACCTTTCAATCTCTAGTTTCTAAAAAGGAGAAAGTCAACCACCTTCCTTTCTCTCTCTCTCTCTCTTTCACTGTGTGCATGTAAAAAAAATAAAAAAATACACAAAAGCTTGATGTCTAAACTGGCGTCTGCTTTACTCTGTGCACGTCTGCATTTGTGTCCGTTTGTGTGTGTGAGGGAGAGAAAGCACTCGGGGAAAGTTCCTTGGTGTAACTGGAGCATTCTGAAATTTAAAGCCCAAATTAATAACCACAGCCATTGTACATGCAATGACTGATGGGACATGTGATAACTATAAGCGACAGAAATTCAAAAAGGGTCATTTTCTACTAAACCAGAATGATTGTTTTACATGCGTATTGAACGGATGCAATTTCTGCTGTAAACAAAATAGGTTTGCACATGCTGGTGCACAATTAAATATGAGAAAGAGATATAAACGACTGTCATGATCGCATATGCGGATGACACACAAAAAAGGGCAGCGCATGCCCTATGGCAAACCTACATGCGACGCAAACAAGATCATGTGCATTAAGCTTTAAATAACATCTCAATTCTCATTCGGTCATAAGTCATAGTCGTATTCGTGAGACTCAGGCATATTTGTAAACTCAACAGCAAATTCAAACACACAAAGCGAAGGCATGCTAAATGTTTACAGTGCAACCGCGTACATATGTGCACGAACAGTAACAGATTAAGCCATTGACAAAAGAATGGTGTGTGTTAGGGCATATATGCACAGCATACATGGCCCTAACCCTGCAACACAAAACAGATTTGGGTGGTATTACATCACTAGCTTCTGCTATGAATTATCTATGCTCTGTAGACTACACTTAAGCATGAATATGAAACTAAATCAGGACAGATTTCATTGTCTTTTGAGTTATCTGATATGTTTTACTGCAACAGTTGCATTCTAGGAAAAGTACACGTTTTAAAATTAGTTGCTGGATGTGTATATATATATATATATATATATATATATATATATATATATATATACACGCACATACACTGTCTCCTAAATGATATAAAAGTCTCTCAAGGAAAATCTAAAAAGGAAATTATCATCAAGCAATCGAATATAACTCTTGTCTTTGTTTGGAACTTTGTCACAAAAAGTCTCTCTATTTCAGTATCTGCCTCACATTACCTACGCTGTACAGTCACAACCTTGACTCGGGGGCAAAGCTAAGTGTGAGAAACATTATTAGACCTATGCCTCCTTTGTTTCTTTGTATTGTGCAAGCTTCTGTTTTCTCCATAATAGTACAGGCATTGCATAAAAAGTTGAGTTGTGTAAGAAGCCGATTCAAAAATGTGTTTTCTTAATTAATGTAACAACTTAAGTAAAAGTAAACTTGACATTTGTATCGCCTACTTTGAGATCAAGTTCAATTTCATGTAAATAATTTTCCTTGTTCTGACACCTCTTTTCCTTCAAGTGCACATCTAAGATTTAAAAGCACAAATGTTGCACAATTACAATCAATTTAACCTAGTTTTTAAAAAACAAGTTCCCTGCAACCGTGCAGTGCGTGCACTGCAAAAAATAAAACCTTAAACCGTCCATGTGCTCGGTGGTTACAGGTAGCTTCTCACCTTGAGAACTTCTACACATATCTTGTCAAAAAGTGCAAAGACTTTAGTTTAAAACGAAACGTGATACATAAAGTTACACTGCATTAGGATTTGAGAAGACAGGCCTACAACTCGAGCAAGCCATTTTTGTAGGCAAAATGAAATTTATTTTATCTTGCAATAAATTATTTTAATGTTCATATATAGCCTAATAGAATGTCCAATTCATATACAGGGATTAAACTAGAGAAAATAAAAATAAACCATGTTCACTCTAAATTAGCATAATTTAAGAAATGATATCTAAATACTAAAATAGCATACAGCTCCTTCAACCTACACTTCTATTTAAACTAACTAAACTTAACTTTACATAAGCTTTGCAAATACTTCAATAATTAATGCAATTTAAAGTT
This sequence comes from Phoxinus phoxinus, assembly GCF_949152265.1. NCBI lineage: Eukaryota > Metazoa > Chordata > Actinopteri > Cypriniformes > Leuciscidae > Phoxinus > Phoxinus phoxinus. Next base: position 16,162,161 of record NC_136888.1, on the reverse strand, counting down.
TTTAATCTGATCTCATGGCCTGCTAACAATTCTTACATTAATCCAAACTATCTGATAGCCTATTAAAAAAACACACACAAAAAACACAACTAATACAAAACATACTAAATGAAAGATTTGTATTTTAATGTAGTCCAGAAAATTGTTCTATTAATTCTTTAAATACACTTTCAAGCAAATGACCTTTTATTTCTTTCAAGTAGCTCTAAGTCTACTGTTAGCTTAAAGCTGAACTAATAAATATCTTAATTAATTTAATTAATTCAACTGTTCCGATTCTGTTCTTCTACTTGAAAAGATTATAATGATTTAACGCATTTTAATGTAATCAGTTCATCACTAAACACCACAAACTCACACACCAATCGTTACTCTCATCACTAGACCGATTTAAAAACAAAATCGCTAAACATGGCTAAACAATCACCTAAACACAAATAATAATAAGTTAAACAAAAGATTGACTTACGTGTTATAATTTCTCTTTGCGACAAATGCTGAGGGTTTCCCTGCTTGCGACGGGACATTGCCCTGGCATTTACACTGGCATCGCCCAGAGACCCGCACAAGGAATAGTCGGCTCGCGTCTTCTGTCCTCCGTGTCCGTGGCGTGAGCTTGTTTCCTCCCTCGGTAACAAACTTTTTTTTTTCCTGGGACTTCCAAAGAATTGCCACAGCTCCGAGCCGTGGATAGAGATAAGGGGTTCCGTGAATGTGAGAGAAGCGAAAATGTCTTTGCGCTCCGGCTCTCCAGATGACCAGAGACGCGCAGACGCTCAGTACCTCAGCGACACACACATGCACTTCAGCTGTGCCGCGCGAGATCTGTCCGAGGGCGAAAATATCCTTGACGAGTGACAGTTGTGAAGAAACCACTGGAAGTGTCTCAGAATGTGATGCCTGGTGCGTTTGGATAGGTTGGACCCTGTGGTGGCTCTCTCTTCGTCCGGTCTGCGCCTTATGGATTTGTCAAAGGCAATTCGATTTTTTTTTTCTCTGAGTCAAAATTATTCTAAAAAAGAAAAATAGTCTACTTATTAGATTGGATAAAAACGAATCCAATTTCTCCTTGAGTTGGCACTTGACTGTGCCAAGCACTGGACAGTTCTTCTTCTCTCCTGGGCTCGAAGTGCATGCGATGCCCGGTTACTTTGCACTCTCTCCAACTCTTTGCACTTGCTCCCCTATTCGGCTTTGCGCACTGGAGACCAGGGACATGGACTTGCCACCTCCTTTCCAATGAATGAAGCTTTTTTTTCTCCCTTTTCTGCCTCTATGAAGATGGCGGAGTCCTGCTTCTCCGGGAGCTCTCTGTGTCTCTGTGGCGAGGGCTGCCTCCGTACAATGGGATAAAATTCAAGTTCAAGTGCGGACGTGACGTTAAGTCTACAGTGGGAAAGAAAATTGGAGACTGCAAGAGCACTGGGGGCGACTAGTGGTGGCTTTTCACAACTATCGGATCACCAGAACAGTGGTGGAGAGCGTGGACATCGCGAGCCGCTGTCTTACACACACACACAGAGAGGCACACACACAGACACACACACACACAGACACACGCGCACAAACACACAGCACCTGACAGACCGGCGCACTGCTTGTCTGTATCCGCTTTAGTACAAATAAAACAATGCAATATTGCATGCACTACAACGTTAGCTTTTATTAAAAAAAAAAAAAAATGTTATAAGAGTTTGCCCGTGCTTATGTTATTGTGCATTACATTTAAATATTTTATGAATGCAAATAAATAATAAAAATAGGGAAACTGTGATATTGATAGTCATGCATTAACAGTAAATATTCAAATCAAGAAAATCTCAAATTATTTTGATAGAAAGATTAAAGCATGAATGCATGCACAAAGAATACACTTCAGCGAGACATAAGTGTGCTGTTTTCCTCACAAGCAATAAATTACATGAGACAAGACAGGCGTTGATATACTCACATCACATTTCTTCTTTATGTGTTTTATGTCCTACAGAAATGACATTATTGAATTAAACTCACATTTGGAGAAGGAAAAAATCTGAAGGAAGAAAAAATATTGTGAAGTGTACAATGTACATTTTTTAATCCATTTTAGTAGGCAATCTAATGTATGTTTTTAACATTTAAATCCACCTATTATTGTTGTTTAATTTTTTTTTATCACATTTACAGTATTTGAACAAATTAATGAACACTAGAACTGTTGCATGCGTCAAAACGCAAGACTGAATACTGGAGGAAATGAAAATAGGGAGGTGTGTTGTGCAAATACTTGCATGATTTGAGTTTACTGGGTGAAATGCAAGCTGCGTTCCTTTGCTTCTGTTTTACACTCAGCGTGCATCAGTAATATGAAAGCTGGTCATGTGGCTCAGATTTTTTGGATCATTTCTCACTGGAATTTGAAAACTGTAAAGAAATAAGACGATATGCAAGATATAAGTGTATATGCAGGGTAAAAATTTCCACAAAAAAAAGGTTCTACTGTGGTTTTAGGTTTAGCAAAAACGTACAAGTCTTGTAGAATTATTATTTATTTTTTTGACTGAATATGATGTTTGGCGGCAGGTTCTTCAGTTTTGGTATATGTTCTTTAACATTGTGTTTAAAAAAGCTAAAACGTTTTTTTTCTCATTAGAACCAACCTTTATTTTAAAAAATGATGGTTCTACTGAAGTCAAATCAACTGACGTATGGTGACAAATTATATGTTGATTATACTATTGATTAAAAAATTAATTCCAATGAATCATGCTTTCTGGGTAATCTACTTTCAAATACACAGAGTTTTCACCTTTGCTTTAAAGTTCAAGTTTTGTCACTCTATAACCTGCTAGTTAGTTTAAAATGACACTTCAATTAAAAAAAAAATAGAGGTCACACTTTAATGTTCATACATGTGTTAACACTGAGGAAACCTAATGAACTACAAGCACAAAATATGTAATTATTTTCTAGAACTGCGTGTAATTAGGCATTCTTGAGAGGGAACAGGACAAGTTATTACCATTTTAATTCATATGGAGACTGTACCTTCAACAGTTGATTAACGTGGTGTGTAAAAGAGCCAAAGGCACACAGAGGGTCCGGCTTGTGCCAGTTCAGAGGCAGGTAGTGCCCAAATGAGAGCGTGTCTGCGTCGATCCATCTGCTCATTATCCATCATGGGATGTGACGCTGGGTGGCACAGCCTCGCCAACAATGCTGTATATCCTGCCACTGTCTCTCATATATCCTCCGCCTCTGAACTCTGCTTAATGACACCACAACTTTCACGTACAGTATTTGAAGAGATAGATAGATAGACATATAGATAGACAGACATGTAGATAGGCAGATAGATACTATAGGCAGATGTTCTTGTCACATATATCAAGGAAACTGAGCCTGAGTTACAGAATTACATTTGAAATTCCAGGTGTTGCCAAAAAAAATGACATTTTTATGATTTACAAGAATGTTTAAATCTGGAGACATCATCTTCCTGGAAATCAAGTTTTTTGCTGATACGGGCTCTGCTACTGCTGGATTATCCTCCCTATAAAAAACATTAAATGTTCTCTGAAAAGCAATGGTTGCCCACAGCTGAGAATCCTATTTTATTGCATGAATTCATTGGACACATCCAGTACTTTGCTCAGTTTCGCATTGAGTTTTCCCCCCTTATGCCTATACATTGGTCTTTATAACGATAGTTTTGGCTGAAATCACAGGTAAAAAAGAAAATACTTTTTCCTCCATACATTACCAGTGAGAGTTTAGGAATGTGTGCACATGTTGATTGAGAGGATCTAAAATGATTATTTAAAAATGATATGAAACTAATTTACACATTTTTTTTTATGGTAATAGTTACCTGCATTTTGGGCCACATTTTCTCAAATGCTTAGGGAATTTGGACACATGAGCATCTTCATTTATGGCTAGTTCCATAAAAGACAACTTCCATACATGTGCCTATGGAAGAAGGCAATGGCAAAATGATATAAAAACCAATTTTGTGCATCTCAATAAAGTCCTAAATGCTGTTGTTTAAAAATAAAGTACTAACAGAATAAAATACAGACAACGTTGTTTTTATCAACCTGCCTCTCTGAAGTGAATCACAAATCAAATATTGGAAGCACAAACTCTAAATTTAGTTCACTTCACCAGAATTTAGATACAGCGCACCATATTTTATATTGCAATGCTCATGCAATAAATATCTTCATATGTAATGTCAAACCCAGATATTAAAATCGTAAAAATTTTGTTCAGTTATAAGGACTAAGTGTGTCCACCACACTTGACAAGATATATTTATTTGCAATCTAGCTCTTCTATGTGCTGAACTTGCAATGCAACAGTACCCTCTATTGGTCAGTTATTGCCATACAAATTCACAAGCTTGGATCTGAAACACCCATTTCCTTCAATTTCACACATCATAATTCTTTCTTTTCTTTTTCTTTTTTTTTAATTCATGCCAAAATGAAACAACCAACCTCATTTGGAATGGCTAACATGTATTCTGTTGGAATTAGTTATCTACATGTTTTTCTGAAAATACAAAATTACCCCAATTTGTACAGAGTTCTCGTTTTCCCTTCATCTACTTTGTAACTTTTAGAGCACCGTTTTAATTAAATACAAATTAGTTTAATGATCATTCTAAAAAACATGTTGTCTCTTCAACCCTTTATAATAAAGACCTGAACAGACTTTTCGTATGATGAAGGATGCCATCTAGATTGAATTTAATTAGCATTTAGTCACCTTGGTTTTACTTGGAAAACTGCTCACCATATATAAGCCAATCACAAACATATTGGATGTGTGTTTGCTTGGAGATAGCAATATAGCAAATGTAAAAGTTATGAAACGTGCTGGAAAAAAAAACTGACAGATTTGCACAAAACAAAAAAATGAAATGTTATTTTGTGGAAATCAGACCAAGAGGGACAAAATCGTCCTACATTTTTTTAATTCAGGAACAAAATCTAAAACCCACTAAAAATCACAACGAATATGAATACACACCCAGCATATCCTCATCATAAAGCTCATTAGGATCCGTCTATGAAGATTCATCTTATTTCATCTGTCCCCAACTCTCTCTCACCCCTGCTTTGTCACCATCAAGAGAGAAACATTAATCTAGTGAATCTGAAGGAATGTCAGCCTTAATTGCGGTTCATTGGGGGGAAAAAAAGAGATAAAATGGAAAGACATGGCTTTGTCAAGCAATAAAAGATGTGAGCGATAAGACCGTCTGATAAATCACATCTCAGCCTCCTGTCATCACTCAGCTCAAGGCCTGGTGGCCATCTTGTGGGCGGCTCTCACCTCAGGCCTGCAAATGAAACCAAACAGTTTTGTTTCTGCCCATGGGGCTTTCAGGACGTCTCCTATCACCGACCCCTGTTGGGACGCCACATCCCCTGCACTTTCCGAGACCCGGCGAGGGGGTCCAGGGGGGTAAAACACGGCTGTTTGAAAAGAAAAATGGCAACAGAGTGTGACTAAATCGGTTTGCTTGGCAGCCGGACAAAGGCTTGATTCCACCGCTCCCGAGAGAAAACGCAGGGCCCGCGAATCCTGGCATCAGATCGGAAAGTTGAACGTTGCCAAAGGCGCACATTCACAACAATTAGCTACCTTTTCAGTCCCAGCCCCGTGGTTATCCATCCCCTAGGTGGTTATCTAATCGCCTGCTTTTGTTTAGAGGAACAGCTCTCTTTCACTCTGGGCTGACATCATTTACGCCTGCCGGCTGGCGCTTCTCTAAATCTGCAGAGGAGCGCGGGAGTGGCGGCCCATCAAGGAGTCTAAGTAGATAAACAGGGACGTACCCAACCTCTTAATGCAACTTCATAAGCCTCTAGTGCTCAAAGAGCGCCACAAATGGGGCGATCGTCTAGTTTCTAGCACGCATGCAAGACAAGCATTGCTGGAGAAACTTTCAGAAGAGGTGTAAGAGTGCCGGCCTGTCGACTTAAAACCACCACGGAGAGGGAGATCTGGCGTTTGAGGAGACCACAGGGATTAAACCGAAGAAATGTGGAGAAGATCTCGTCTTTATCCTTTAGCTTCTTAGCGGATGTCAGTTTTGCTCAGCTGTCCCCTTTTTCAGTTTTCCCCTGGCAGCACATTTCATCGCTGTGGTGTTTGTGGCATAAAGCCGTCCATCATTAAATCTACTATATGCACTCAGTGTTGGTCAGATGACCGTGTGTGCTGAGGTTACCGTGAGGTGTGTGTCTTTACAGTGATGAATTGTATGGTCGCCGTCTCCTGCCGTCCTTACACAGAAGTCACTCCCGGTTCACACCGATAATGCCGCTCCTGCCGCAAATATGGGGCTCATTTACATCGAGCGATGACAAATGTGTGTGTGGGATTGCGTACACGCGTGTGTCCTCCCACCGAGAGCTCGCGGGATGGTTCGGGGCTGTACCGTATCAAACGGCCTGACACGCTTTCAACAAGAAGACCAGGCGCAACTGCTGCAAAGTACAAAAATGATGACACAAATTAGTTCTTATTGTTTTCTTGTGGGCATGTTGCAATGATGCAATCATGAGCAATGCTCACACTGCCATTTTTGAAGTGTCAGGGTACAAGAGAACGATGGCAATCCAGTTACCTTGCTATCATCCCTCCAGGAACGACTGAGAACAGCTTTGCCACAACCATCCTTATATCTGCAAGATGAAATAATAAAGCAGTAAGCGACAAGAGGTCATGCATTGCAATGATTTTATCAAAGTTAAGCACAACATAAAGCTTAACTGTGTCCTTAAATGGGCAATTACTTTTATAAAATGGAGGCAACAACAAATGAATAAAAATCCCAACGTTCAACAAACTAAAATTGGAAAAAATAATGAGCATCACTGTACTGAAGTCAAAACAAATGGTTAAAATATTAAGAGAATATTTACTTTGAAGGTTAACAGTCCATATTTTATCTACTAATCAAGTAATATGAGATGTATAAATAACTAAATACATTTTGAAAAATAAATAAATAAAATTTATTTACAAATAATATTTAAAATAAATTAATTAATTATGGACAATAATTAAATATTACTTTATACATAATCTCCAGATAAATAAATAATAATGCAATTTGAAAGAAAGAAAGAAAGAAAGAAAGAAAGAAAGAAAGAAAGAAAGAAAGAAAGAAAGAAAGAAAGAAAGAAAGAAAGAAAGAAAGAAAGAAAGAAAGAAAGAAAGAAAATAACTATAATTACTAATATCAAATTAAAATGATCAGGTAATATTAAATATCAGATATGCCACTATATGCCACAGATAGTTGCACTAAACATATTTAATTAATACCTTAAGTTAACATGTTAACTTTGACAGGCCTAAAAAACTATCTTTTTTTTCTCTCCCTCAAATGATTTGCAGACCCTCAAGCAAACCCTTACAAAACAGGTCTGTAGCAAAGTTGGCACATTAACATAGAATTCAATTAATCTGCGGTCACAGCTGTGCATACATCAGACAGCTTTGAATGTGGCTCATCCAATCAGATTGCAACTTTAACTTTTATAAGGTAGCCATGTGTTTGGCTATCATAATGTTAAGACTGCCATTTGAGCAGTGGTGCAGATTCTTTCACAGCATACTGTAAGCGGTGGACAGAGTTAATCAACATGTCTCTCTCTCTCTCACACACACACACACACACACAGTGACCCCACAGGCTGAACCTGCTGTATTTGTTTGTCGCAGTGACTTATCAGGAATCAGCGTTTCGAAGGAACACCATACATACTTTACACAAATAGGTCTTTGCACACACACTATCTCTTAGACGCACACACAGGCGTACAATCTTCGTGGGCCCTGCACTCTGATGGTGAATAATGGCGTCCTTTTTTGAAAGCGGCAGTTCCAGTCGTAGTCTTCTCCATCCAGCACCATCAGCACTTTAGAAGATTAAGTCCTACCTTCCCTTATCACACCATGCTCCCTCCTGCAGGCTCGACACGGGGTCCTCACAGGCCGGCCATGTCCCCACTCTGCCAGCCCCGCATCGCTGTCTCGACAGGGCCTTCATTTTGGCCTCTCCGCCGACTATCTCCTTGTTTCACATTTCTCCCCTCCACGCTCCGAGCTCATCTCTCTTCGGTCGTGCGATTCATCACCCCAGGATCAGCAGCGAACGGCCTCTCCGTCATTGAGCGTTATCTACCATCTCAATGTCAGCCCCTTCAGCCAGACTGTGCCACGTTGCACTGGGAGGAATGAGAATAAGAGAAAAGACAAGCTTGATTTAGGAACTTTTGGGCTAGATCTATAATAAAAGATGTTAAAAGTAGATTTTTATGGTCCTTGATGCTGATTGGTCAATACAACGTTCCATCCATGCAGCTAAGTAAGAGCGGCTACGTATCACAAAACACAGAAAAGCACAGTGTTACAGGAAAAGATCTTAAGGAATCTTTCAGGAATGGATTAATCAGCCTAATAATGTTTGATAGCGACCACATAGCGTGCGTCTCGCCTGATGCGCTAGTTAGAGGAAATGTACTGCCTTGTATCCGAGTACGCTTTAATCCCTTATCAATACAGTGCTTGCCCTTAATTATGCAGAGGTGACTGATAAATTAGTTTAGACAGAATTGTGATTATCAGTTCAATCTGCCTCTATCTGGAATTAAAATCAATGGCTCATCAGCACACTACATGCTACACAAGCCCAAAAGGTGGAATACACAATACAGTGCACAGCGCTCGCAGGAACCGTGTGATATCTTTTCACACTCCAGCTCACTCACTTTTTTTTTCCCCCAAATTGATTTTCCTTATGATTATTTATGTAATCGGTTAAATGGACGTCACTTTGTTTTTAAAAAAAATAGTGGGGAGTAATAAAATAATGACTTGTTGGTCTACAGGTAAGTGTAAGAAAACCAGTGGCCAGTTGCCATATAGCCGCTAAGTCAAGACTCCGTCTTAAGAACTAGTCTGGCCAATAAGCAATTAGTTGGGCTAAGCAGTCTTACTTTTCGGATTCAAATTAGACCAATCTACCTTTTTTATGTAACTGATAAAAAACCATCTTGAAGAAAAAATGTTAGATTACTATGATAATTTGCATTTTTTTTAGTTTTTTTTTTTAAGGTTAACAAGCCAATAATATTTTGCACATACCATAATTTTCCAGCCAAATAATTAAAAAAGTTTTTAAAAAAAAAATAAGAAAGAAAGAAAGTTTTTTAAAATATTTTGTCCTTTATTTAATCAATAATATTAAAGAATTTGTATAAAAACATTGTTAAAAAAAACATATATACACAAAAAAAAATGCTGGGTTGCTTCAATGTTTGGGTCAAATACAGAAGAACGTTGGTTTAAATCTTTCCATTACAATTTTAAACCCAATAGTTGGGTTTGTCCATGGGTTTGGGTTTGTGTGTGTGTGTGTGTGTGTGTGTGTGTGTGTGTGTGTGTGTGTGTGTGTGTGTGTGTGTGTGTGTACTTGGTATACATTACATTGTGGGAACCATAATGTCCCCACAAGGATAGTAAAACCTGAGATCACCTCCATTGTGGGGACCAGCCAGCGGTCCCCATGAGGGGAATGGGTTAATAAACATACTAAATTATATATTTTTGAAAATGTAAAAATGCAGAATGTCTCCTGTGATGGGTAGGTTTAGGGATAGGGGCAGTGTAAGGGGATAGAATATACAGTTTGTACAGTATAAAAACCATTACGCCTATGGAATGTCCTCACAAGGATAGAAATGAAAGCTTGTGTGTGTGTGTGTTATACAATGTTTTGGGCAGAATATGGGAAGTGTGTGTGTGGAGTGATGAATCACAATGAAACACGAGTTGCATGGTGATGCTCCGGAACGGTGTCTTTGAAAATCTGCTGAGAAATATAATAATAAATGCATCTCTAGCACAGTGAAACATGGAGGAAGAGACTGTGTCATTATGTGGGGAGCCTTTTTAGTAATTTAATGCTTTGGAGTACAGGAGAATATTGAAGAATTGCTTGCTTCCCACAATTGAAAAGATGAACGATCAGATGTTATTTTTCACTAAGACTCCTGTCCTGCCCAAATTGCAAAGACAAACAAGTCCAAAGCTAACAAAGTTTTTGGTGGCCCAAAAAGAATGATTTGCAAAACAGTTGGATTGATTTGAGCTGGACACCTTAATTACAGGATTTAACTCATTAACTACCCACTGCTGCCCTCCTCTGGTTGAATGCTTCATAGTGGTGAATAAGCCATTGTACAGTACTCTACTGACTGTATGAGAAATAAGTAAGAAGTCGAATAGGAATAATCCTCTTTTAACTCAAACTTACACTCCCGCATTGTATCATTTAGGTATTATGGAGCTATTTGCAAAGGCAACAAGCAATCAGTCCTGTACAGAGCCTTAACAAGCCCATTGTATGATTGCTCCAGCCCATCTAATGCCAGTTCTGTTCATAACTCCTGCTGGTGTGTGTGCTTAGCACCACTCACTTTAATTAACAACAGTCGAGGTAGCACAGTCACATTTAAAAGGTTGCCATTCCACCAATATGAAAGCACAATTAAATATTAATTGCCTACTGAATAATAGATGAAGAGTATCTGTGTACAGTTCAGGAGCCTAATTCCTGTTAAAGTACAAGTCTTTAATCAAGCAGTAATGAGCACTGCTATGTCAACAGGCGTTGTGCCCTATCAGCAAAGAAGAGAGAGAATTACCATCGAAGGCTCATGCTGCCGAGAGCCTGTATCAATTTTAATGTAATTATGCTTTACTAATAACAATTCAACTCATTATAACAAGCGCTTGCAGAAATTGATTCTGTAAACAGCAGACACGCACAATTCTATTGTGATTATTCTCTTGAGGTTTGTTGCTGCTGTGTGGTACTTCGTGGTGATGACTATAGTACATGCAAGTTCAGACACAACACAAACTGGCGGTCTCCAAGTCTTCAGTGTGTGTTTTTTTTTCTTTTTTTCTGAGCTATGATTGACCTGTCGGCTATAATTTTACCCATTATTATAATTGCATGTGGAATAGTTCACCCAAAGCAAGTAGCCATTAAACCAGTTCAATTTAAGTAGTCCATATGACTTTAGTTTGCTTCCAAACTGGAGGAGAGAGAGAGAGAGTCTCAGTCAGACAGAAAAGTGATGCATCTTTTTTTTTTTTTAAAGTAGCAATGTAACACAATTTGTGGCATTTTTCAATCAATGAAACATTGCTTTTAAAAAAAAAAAATATCATTGTTCCTAACACAAAGCTATCGTATTAAAGGGCACCTATTATGGAATTTTGAAATTTACCTTTCATGTAGTGTGTAACATAGATCTAAGTGAACAAAAACATCCTGCAAAGTTTGAAATATGAAAGTGCACCGTATATAAAGTTATTGTCTTTCAAAAGTGAGAGTCGACTCTGAGTCATTTTTATGAATCGTTTGAAGACCGAAGCTTTTTCTCTGACTAGATGACGTCAACTTGTCAAGTTATTTGAATACGATCCGCCCACTTATTGCGCTCCAAGGCCAGGGAAAATATCATGGCGACGAGACGCGGTGTTCTGAAGTTCTCAAAAGCAAACTTTTTTCATCTGCCCAAGGAGCATTTGAAGACAAAGTGGCTACAATTCACTTTACCACAGAAGTATAGTCCGAGCCTTGTGCTTTGTTCGCGTCATTTTGAAGACGATTGCTTTTTAAATGCAATCAAACTTGGATTCGCAAGCTGGCTGATATTGAAGGAAGATTCAGTTCCAAGTGTATTTGCATCAGCTTCCTCCTCCGTATCACAACCTGTAAGTGTTATTATTAATTTTTGCTTTTATATTTTATGTAGCATGCTTAATAATTATTTAGTTTGTTGTGTAAGCACCGTTTAGCTTCTAGGTCTTCAATGACAATTGTATTGAGATATGTGAAGTGTTTGTCGTTGTTTTCGGAGTTGTCTAAAGAATAGAATAATACCTCGTAGTAACGTAACTGCATTTTTTTTTTGTAAAAACGTTATGTTTATGCATCGGGCTAATGCAAACAAAGACTGATTGTGCTTTTACAATATGAACTCTGGGCTATGCTCGCTAACATAACATTAAATTCTTTATCTTATTTTTCGTTTTTTACTACAAACTATAAAGCAGTGGACTATAATCATTATTATAATACAATTTAATTGATAAAAGCATCATTGCACTCCGTGTTAAAAATAAGTATTATCTCTGTAAACACTGCTGGGTCATCTGACCAATCAACGCAGATTAGCGTCGCGCAGAGGAGGGGTTTGAAAAACGAGTCGTTGAACGATTCATTTGGGAGTCGGTGAGCAAATCAGGTACAAATAAATGCATATTATACGAAAACAAAAGTGTTTTTTGTCATTGCATGCATGTAAAACTGTTGTTGGGGACTCCCACAACAACATTAGGAACATTTTAAATGTCATAATAGGTGCCCTTTAAGGACACATGATTGGTACTTTACTACCGTTAAAAAGTTTGGGATGCATTTATTTGACAAAAAAAAAAAATACTGTAAAACAAGTCATATTGTGAAGTATTATTACAATAACAGTTTTTGATTTTAATATATTTTGTGTTTTTAATATGTTTTATAAATTCATGTTATTCATTCATGTAATGGCAAAAACTGATTTGGTTCTAAAGAAACATCCATCATTATTATCAATGTTGAAAACAGTTACACTTAATCATTTTGTGGAAGCTGTGAAACATTTTTTTTTTTAGGATTATCTGATTAATTATCTGAGTTTAAAAGATTTTATAAATGTTTTTAATGTCACTTTTGATCAAATGAATGCATCACTGCTCAATCAAATTTGAGGGGGAGTTTATATCGTTGTTGTTTTAAATCAGTGTCGGCAGAAATCAGCTGGTATTGTATATTTAATTATCCATGCTTATATCCCCTATTTTTACATTTAGATTAGACCTTTGCTGTCCTATACACCTTATGCGCCAGAGAAACAAGGGCGCAGCCATCTTTAGAATATTGTCTTTGAACTTTCGTTTTTGCGGTCGCTATGTATATTTCTATGGGATTGCTGTCCAGGAGTAATTCACTTTTAAAGTATATTTACTTAATGTAAAGTTAACGAAAGTTATCATAAGGATTGTAATATTTAAAGCAGATGTCTTAACAAATGTCAGTAGACCGGGAAGATTTCAAAACGAGCCGTTCATTCATAAATACGCAAGCGCAAGATCGCTGTGAAAATACAAACCGGAAGACAAAGACAACGAGCGCAGCGCTGAAAAGGGGCGGAGCTACATAAGGTCTAATAGACTCTTATAGGCTCACTCACAATTAATCTTAGCTAATAAACACTTACCATTTAATAGCAATGTTAAATGTAATCTTTAGAAAATCTTGAAAATCTGTTTTTCATACTGCACATTATAATGTAATGCCTAAATTCACATGTACACTTTAACTATTTCAACTTAAAGACCCCCTGTAGTCAATAATTGTATCCCTTAAAACTCATCTTTGATCACCAAAATTACATTTTAACGTTTTTTTTTCCTTGAATATTTTTTCATGCCTTAAAATAGCTTGAATGTAACTCTATGCCCTTGCCTCATTTAGTATACACTGTTCTATGAATATGCAAATTAGCCCCACCTCCACCCACTCGCACCAGCTCAGAGATCCACTCGTTGTTGTGATTGGTTACAAGGTAGTTTGTGACGTCAAAAACACCAGCGATTTAGAACCGCGTTTTTGAGACTGTCTTTGGTTCACTACAGTTTTAAGGAGAAAATACTCAGCAATGGCGCTGACTTATGAATTTGCACATGGTTTGTCTTAAAGCATATTAAAACACCACATAGACAAACAACATTAAAAGCTTGATTTTCAACACACGGTGACTTTAAAAACTTTTTTTTAAAGTTCAGTTGCTGCCTTAAAGGTAGGGTAGGTCAGAATTGTCTAAAAAAACTTTTATTCAAATTTGTTTAAACTGTCTTTATATACCAATACATAATTAAAATGTAAGTACTTTGAAAAAGAGAGTATAAAAATTGAGTGACTATAGTGTATTTAATCTTCAATAAACACAGCTCATTAATTCCATTCACTCCCACCTAAAAACGGGTGCGCGACTGCGCGCACGCGGGCAGAGCCAATAATAGCGGCGGTAGTCATGGCGACGGAGAGTGACACTTCCAATTGGCGCAAGCCAATCACTTGTTTCGTCCCGAATGGAATTAATGAGCTGTGTTTTTTGAAGATTAAATACACTATAGTCACTCAATTTTTATACTCTCTTTTTCAAAGTACTTACATTTTAATTATGTATTGGTATATAAAGACAGTTTAAGCCAATTTGAAAAAAAGTTCTTTAGACAATTCTTACCTACACAACCTTTAAGTTTAAGAATAATCAAAGCCATTTAAACTTAAACTTAAATTATAATAAACTGACTTAAAAATTGTGTTAAATTTTGTAAAACATAAAAAAATGAAGTTGAAATTGCTTAAATTATGTAAAAAGTAATGTAAAAACATGTTGTCTTGACTTATTAATCCTATTTTTTTTATTTTTTTTAAGTGTAGCTAAATTGATTTTTAAAGGTACATTAATGTGTTCTCTCGCAAAAGTTTGCGAGCAAACGCAAAGTTTCATGGGGGAACGCAAAATATTGATTTGTTTTTTTCCTCCCATCTAATTTATTTTCCACCGCCATGTCCCTTTAGCTCTGTAGATTTTTAGTTGTCAGGGTTTTATTTTAATTAATTTAGACAACAGCAGAGCTGTAGTACTCGAGTGGTCTTGGCCTCGAGACCGTTTTTCTATGGTCTCGGACTCGCTGGTATTCGTACTCGGACTTGTCTCGGTCTCGACCACTGGTCTTGCCAAATATGGCTTTTGGTCTCGACCGAGTCCAGGTGTTCCCAGTAACGTATTATTGTAGTATGCACCCGCAGACTTCCGCAGAAACCTCCGCAGATTTTAGTGCCCGTCATTGACAAGTACGACCTGCATGTGTGTGATTTATTTTCTACTATTTGCAACTGCAATACCGGCACATAGCTGAAATAACAGATCCGTCTATTCACTGCCGATCATAATATCAAATTGCTATATGGACTTGTGACTGTGAATATTGCACATCAATCTGCACAATATTGCACATTGACTGCTATCAAAGTCTGATTGTTCAGCGAGTCTCTGCAAATGAGTGCCGCATGTACTACACATACTCAAGTACACGTTCATCTTTAGCATTTCATCGTCAGACACTCAGAAACCCGTCAAAATAAAAGTTTGGTTTAACGTGAAGAATTTATCACAGATATATTTTACTGGAGTGAAGCTGTATTGTAATTTAGTTGCTCAAATGCTCAGTACTAGTACCTAGCAGTGGTAATAGTAGTGGGTTGGTGTTTGTACATCAGTTCTAACACTGCTATTATGAAGTATCACATATGTCATCATTCTGTTTTCTTTAGATTAGAAGATTATATGATATCAAGGGGAATGTCTATACTTAAAGATCCTGGGTGTTGTGACACTGTTTTTGCTTTTAGATAAACAAATAATAACCCAAAATGATTGTCTTGATAATGTCATGCATAAGACTTTTGGGGCTCTTCAGTTCAACTCACCATCCACTTTTGTTGTGTGGACACGAAAAGCCTGGAAATTCTGCAATTCTCCTATTAATAAATAAAGGCAAATGACAAGAGTAAATATACGGTAGTCAGAATAAAATTTTTTGGGTGAACTATAGTCTTTTATGGCATTAAAATGAAAAATGCTTTTGACTCTGCTGCCTGGTCAGTCTTTGGTCTTCCAGTGAAGAACCATTAAGAAAGATTTTGTGTCCTACCGCACTTCTCCTCGAGCTAGAAAAGCACATAGAGACAGAGAGGAAGAGAGACGAGGTGACGCCGCATTCACCTTTGATCAACTATGATTTTTCACACCGCACCGGTGAACTGCACTTTTCACAGTCCACTCATGGAAAACTGGAGATGCTTTAGTGTCCAACCATATATGCATCACAGCCACTTTCCCGCCACCCTGACCTAGAAACGGAGGACCCGGTGAGCTGGCTGACCGGTAAAGGGGGCGAGGGGCCCCTGCTGACAGGAGCTGGCCGCTCAGGTGGAGGCACCGAGGAGAGGAAGACGAGATGGCTTGTGGCACGCTGACTTTCCAGCTGGCCAACTCGTCCCACTGTCAGGACCAATGTCTGTAGAGGAGGAATGCAGAGGAAGAGAGAGGGGAGAGTGTTCAGCGTAAAGGCAGACCCGATGAAGAGAGGCCAGTGGAGCTGAAGTCACACCTCAGGGACCGCCGCTCCTCTGCAGGGTCAGAGTGTTCGACTACAGGGGGTCAGGAAAAGGTGAAGGAGAGTCTCATAGCTTTGCGTAGCCAGACTTTTGACCATCGACATAAAGCCTGGTCCACATTAAATCATATTCTAGCCAAGAACGGTCCAATTAGCCAGGAAACAACATTTAAAGTGAACAATCACAGTTTATTTTTAGAGGAGTTTAGGGGTGGTTTAATCTAAAATTGGATTTAAAAAAATCACATAAATAAACATAAATAAAGCCGCTTTTCCAACATCAGGCCGACCATTTTCTTTGCTTATTTCCATTCCGTGCCAATCCGGCCAGCCGGTACAGATATGGCTTAATTTTCCATTGTGGGACTGATAACGGAGCTCTTTGGTATGTAATACAAATGTATCAGTCGTTGCCTTGATAATGTAAGAGTTTACAGATGATTATGAGATGTAAATGGTCACCGCGTTATTGAGGATGGTCAGATATTTCTTTTAATTATTCATTTGTGTTTATGTCGTTCAAATAGCACATTTAAAGCTACAATATGTATATTTTTTTTGCTGCTAGGGGTGATTTTTTTCTAGTTTTTTTTTTTGCTGCTAACCTCTTACAATAACAAAGGCGTAGGTTGATGATGCATAAGCGGAATTATGGAACTTTTCGTCATGCCAATGGATCTAATAATGTTTATGGATGAGTGAATACATTGATGCTTTTAACAGGACTGTGGTATGAAGCAGGGCGCGATTGCTAATGAGAGACAGATATCAGCGCCACACGCGAGTCCCGCGGATATAAAGGAATGAGGACATTTCATTCTACCGAACTACCCACAAGTGCTGAATTAATACTCACACAGGTCAGTTTATTTGACGAATTAAACTTGTAAGGTACATGCAAGAGCGCCGTCCAAGAAGAAGTTATTCTTGGACGTGGAGCTCTCGGCATCTTGAAAACGCCTGGTCCTCATTTTATTTCTCCTTTTGTCCCGAAGTCTGCTTGCCATAGTCCATAATGTTTGAACGAAACAACAACAACAGCGCGAGCGTGCCGCTACACGTAACGCAGTTGTCCACGGCTGTTGCCATGGTTACTATGGCAGTACAAGGGGAAACCAGGGATAACGTGGATATTACGTCATCGACAGGTGATAATGGGACGAGCCAATATTTAAAATTGGAATTTCTCTGAAATTAAAAACTTTAGGGATATTTTAAGTACACAACTGCAGGAAATATCACACACTGTGCAAGTGGTTTTTTGATATTTTATTACAAAAAAACTTACATATTTTACCTTTAAGTCCTGCCGCACAAATGCTGAAAAGTGAAGCAAAAACGCTTTGATCGCCCCCCGATGGCTGGATGCAGTATAGCTCATAAACCCCACCCTCTTCATGTAATTTAATGGAATGTGAGACAAACTAAACAATCAAATTACACTTCAAATAAACTTTTTCCAAAGATGATCTCTGTCATTATACTTATAGGTCGTTTTTTTTTTTCTCACTGATGTAAGTTCAAGTGTTTTTTTAAATAAGTTTGGTTTTAGCTTGTTATTTGATGCTATAAAAGCAGCTGTGACGTCATGATTGACAGCTGTTATTGACAGCTTCTCTGAGTGAAGCACCAACGGACTTTTTTCGGGATTTAGGAGGAGATTGGAGCTTCAACTTTAATTTCTACATTTCCATAACCGTTTATTAACCGATTCTGCGGGAATGTGGGCGGGGCCTTGATACCGCGGCACCACTTCACGCTCACTACTGCGCTGACTCGGGCTCCAAGTCTGGAGTCTTGGACATTGGTAGCTTCACTTTACTACAATGGAAGAGAGTGAAAGTGCATCATCCATCTTTTTTTACAGTCTATGTTCAGCATGGTTAGCACCGTGCTGAGAAATTCAGGTCAAGAACGGTTTGTAATTGTGACGTTCTGAACCAGGCTCAAGTGGAAATATAACTGGAACAGTTCCTTACCGTTTTTAGAAAAGTTCGGCCAAACGGTGAAAAAGCGGCCATTGTTTCAGCTCTGGTTATTCTTATTGGATGAGTCTCGTTCAATCCTGATGTAAAATGAAAATGAAAAATGCGTATTTTATTATTAAAATTTTTTTTTATTATAATTTGACAATGTAATATGATATCATTATTTATATATATATATATATATATATATATATATATATATATATATTATAATATAATACAAGTTATACAACATTATTAAAAATATTAAATAAAAGCCAATACAAAATATAAATAAATAATACTATAACATAAAAATAACTATCATATTGCTTTTTTGCTGCATTAAAAAAGCCATATTGCTTTCAAAACTTCAAAGAGGAGAGTAAATAAGGTGGTTATGAGGGTGAGCAGGTGGGACAAATTAACCAATAATCAGGTAAAAAGACAATAGACAGGAGAGAAAACTTTGAACCTGAAATTGTATTCATGCTAGCCAATCAGATCAGATCCTTTGTATTTTATCTAAGGCTACGTTTACACGTGGACGGCTATTTTCATAAACGGACATTTCACCCCTCTTCGTTTTCAAAAATAACCCTGTGCACACGAACCCGTGTATATGCCGTCAAGATCATGCCAAACCTGTAGGTGGCAGTGTAACGAGAAGCTCAAGCCCATGTTAGCCAACCAGAAAATAGTCACATACTGTGACGTCGCTGCCTAAAACTCTGTGTTTTTCAGTTTACATGCAAACGTGCAAACGGAGGCCATGTCCACACGGACACGGGTATTTTTATAACCGGAGTTTTTCCTCTTGCGTTTTTGAAAAAATCTCCATCTACATGAAAACGCAAAAACACGCTATCAAGCGCCGTCAAGAGCATTCCACACCAGCAGGCGGCGATATAACCCTAACCGTAAAGCCACGTTGGCCAATCAGAAGCTGTCAGCGGCGCACAATCTGACGTCAAACACAGCGGATAACGGCGCACACTTTGACGTCGCAAGGCAAAAACTCCGGTTTTACCGTCTACACGACAACACTGCAACCGGCGTTTCTGAAAATCCTCACCCTGGCAGGGGTTTTCAAAAATGTTCGGTTTCAGTGACCTGATACTGCGTTTCCGTGTGGACGAACGGGCGAACCGCGTAAAAAAAGTCACGGTTATAAAAATACCCGTGTTCGTGTGGACAAGGCCTCAGTTTTCCAAAATCTCCACTCTGGCCGGAGTTTTTAGAAAGAATCGTTTTCAGAGGAGAATTCTCCGTTTGCGTGTAAACGAGGGGCACAACCGAAGGGAAATGTCTCCGTTTTTCAAAATAACCATGTACGTGTAAACGGGGCCTAAGACTGAAACTACCCCAGCTATAACTACAAAATTCCTTACACTACTCTGTTTGCATCAAACACATTCTACACCCATTTTGTCATATTCTTTAGGGTCAAGTACTTGAATAAACAGCTGAAGAAAACCGTGGACGTGAGAAACAGTGATGGCAGGACTGTTTTACAAAAATGTGAATGGTGTAACAACATCTCACCTCTCAGTCTCCACAGTTCCTGTGTCCCGTCTGTGGCGACACTGGTCTCTCGAGGAGTTCTTTCACCAGGTTGCATTTGTTAGGTCTCAGAGGGCATGCTGGTCTAGCGGTCATAGTATCCACCTGAAAGAGAGCATGACTTTTAATGTGTATATTCTCTCCAGAGAAAGAACATGAGTTCTTTCAAGGTCCTCAAAGCCACATACCAAAACACCCATTTTCTCTTCCCCTTATGTTTCTCCATGCAGTTGTATATTGATCTCACAAAAGAGAAAATTCATTTTCCCCAGCACAGAAATGTTATTCTTTTATTACAGAAATGTGTGCAGTGAAAACAACACATGCTCTCTATCACTTTCGGTGCGACACGAGCCACAATTCTATTATGGGAGAGCTGCACCAGATACAATGAAGTATTTTCAAGGGATCTTGAGGCAACAAAGTATATAAAATGCCATAAATAAATTATGGCAGACAATTTTAAGAGCATTAAAAGTTTGATCTCCTTCAGGGGAGGCCGCAAGGGACTTTTTGAAGCAGTAATTATTCATAAAAATGAAATGTCATATTAGTTTGTCCCGGTCTAATTTGATTTCACGTTGATAAATTTTTTCCGCTTCGACAGGATTCGGTGGGACAAATGTGGTGCTCTCCTCACATCATTTTCTCTAATAAAGACACATTTGTTTGAATATACAGATGAGGAGTTCCGAACAATGACAGTAATTAAAACTGTGGAGCCAATCACTGATGTTTAACGATTATGTCTGTTATTGCATCTGATTAGTGATAGAGAAAAAATTAATACATGTTTGAATGGATTGATACACTTCTAAAAAGGTGATTTGAATGCAAAACAATGAGGACAACACCATATTTTTTAGAAAACTTTTGACATTTGATGTACTTGGTCCCACTCTTAGACTTGCTCAGAACAAATGTTAGCATGGGAGCTGAATATTCAGCTGAATTATTAATTTTATAAGGATGCTACAAAGAACCAAATAAATCTAACATTAAATGTTTATGGTAAGAAACAAAAAACAATACTTACTTAGTTACACTTTGTGGTTTCTTGTTTGGCTAGCAAAATCATTTGCTTGAACTGACCTTGAATGAGACTTCAACAATGAAAACACTAAATATATATATGTATTTTTTTGTAAGTCTCTTCTGCTCACCGACGCTGCATTTATTTAATCATGAATACAGTAAAAATAGTAATACTGTGAAATGTTATTACAATATAAAATAACCGAAGCAGACATTACTGTCTTCACGTGATCACACGATCCTTCAGAAATCAAATCATTCTAATATGCTGATTTGGTGCTCAGGAAGCATTTCTTATTATTTTCAATGTTGAAAACAATTGGGCTGATTAATATTGTTAGGAAACCCTGGTAAATTTTTCAGGATTCTTTGAAAATTCTTTTGAAAAAGTCAGTAAAAGTTTTTCGCTTTTGATCAATTGAATGCGTTTTTTGTTAAATAAAAGTATTAATGTATTTTCTTTAAACCCCAGACTCTTGAACGGTAATGCTAAAATGGAGCCTAAACAGTGCACTTCTTTGTTAAAAATTATATTTTGTTTTGGAGAACATCGCCCAAAAAAATTATAACAACAATAAAATAGATAAATAAATTCAGTGTTGATTTGTAATATTTCTCATCTTTGTTACCAGCAGCCCACAAGGTATGTATGGATGAAATGAAGTCTGAATCATCACCTTTCTGATCAGCATAAAGCACCGGAGGACACTTGCATGGACGATTTATTTCAGCTTGTAATTCTCCTTCTGTTTGCCTGTTTTGCAACCACGTAGTAAGCCGACTTACTTCCTTTTAAATACTTAACATTTCTAATATATCTTCATACAAGACCTGGTCTGTTTGTTTTCCATGGTGGACCACTGCTACTGGCTTACACTGGCCCTATCCAAAGCAGATAATGAGGTGAACATGGACCTGCGCTGCAGTAAAAGGACACAAAGAGTACAATTGAGACTGAGAGAGACACTAGTGTAGTGAGCTGACATGTCCTTTGAGTCCCAGACACACCTTGTTAAGGGTATTAGGATCAACACCGTGATTGATCTACATGTCAGATCGGTAAGTGAAGGCGTGGAGTCAGCTGTCCACAGCTCATTTTCCTCCTGGAGGTCAATTAAGGCCCCGTTTACACGATGGGAAAACGCAGAAATTTCTCTGCGTTTTGGCCTGTCATTTACACGAAAACGCCGTTTTTATCCCAGAAAACGATTAATTCTAAAAACTCCGGCCAAAGTGGAGATTTCTGAAAACGCCGGTTATATGTTGTCGTGTCAACTGGGAGAAACGGGGTTTTAGGTTCTCTCTTGTCGATTCTGAGGATTCTGATTGGCTTGCATGGCTTTATTCTTCTCCCTACACTGCCGCCCATAGGTTTGGCATAGTTATGATGGCGCTCGACGGCGTATTTATGCGGGTTGTGTGCACAATGTTATTATTGAAAACGGAGGGGGGGAAATATTCGTTTCTCTAAATACCCGGCTATGTGTAAATGTGGCCTAAGACACGGAGAGGTGAGGAAACCACTAGGATGGGTGCCTTACATTGCATAGACCCTAATATGGAGATCTCAACACACCCACCGCATGCATAAAATACACAAACCTAGCCTCGTTTGATTGCCCAATGTCACTGCATGGGGGAGGGTTCTGTCATGATAGACAGTGTCTTTTCTATAAGGTACACAGAGAAACAAAAGGAGGGGGTGGTGGATAAAAAGATTGATGAATAAAGGTAGAGCTTCATCTTTGACTGGGCTGAAGACTGTCTATAGTCATTCAGTACTGCCTCATTTCCCTGTAACGCTTTTCTTTTTCATTAGCGGAGCTCGGAGCACACAAGGAGTCAACCGTCTGGATATTCTGACACCCCTACAGCACTCTATTTACCACAGCTCTTCAGTGATGTATCAAGGGGAACGTCTTCCCTGCATTAAATATAGATGCAGTCGGATTAACATATCAGGAGAGAGCATGATTAATGTGAGATTACACTAGATAACGCTGCTGCTTTTTCCATCACTGTTGGAGTAATGGACTTTGATTTGATTCAAATCATCCTTTACCCCATCAACATAAGCAGCCGCTCTTAAGAGAGAGACGGGACATCACTTGACTGCTTTTGACCGCACATGATACAAATAATATATGCAAGTTTGAGAATAAACTTACAATAACTTCTCTTGCTTGCCACAGGTCTAGGTTGGCGTTTGTGGGCCAACTTGTGCCGTACTGTTTGTGCTACAAACATGAATGATACTTCAAATCGTTTTGTTGAGTGGTGTGCTAATACCTGTCTAAGTGATTTTACCTATGATTTTCGCCTGGCAGGTGATCAATCAAAAGGAAGAAAAATCTAATAAACGTACATTTAAGGAGAGACTGAGACTTTCGGAAGCAAGCACTTAGTAAATACCCGGAACACATTAACAGCTACATGCTATCCACTACTACTCACAATATCTTAGAAACCCTAAAACACCTAGCTTGTGAGTACTGAACATTCCTAGCAAACACGTATCTTGTAACCACCCAAAACACATTAACAACCACTCAGAACATTTTAGCAATCACCCACATCATAGTGTTGACTTTTGCAGTCATGTCCCACTAAAATACAAATCTAGTTTGTGACTACTGAATATTCCCACCCTGAATGCTCTAGAAATGGTGGTTAAAATCAAAGTACTTTATTTCAGTATTTTGGAGGACAATAGGCTACCATTTTCACCACTAAAGTACATTTGATATGAACTATGAATGCTATAGACCATGAAAGGTGCGAAATGAACATGACCTATGTTGTGGTGCAAAAAACCCAATAACCTGACCAATCCATGACCATCTCATTTATTTTAGTTGCTCTCTGCACCTTAAGAGATACATCACAAGTCTACGTGTGCATATCGAATTTCACACCCTCAATAAATTGCTGGGCCAACGTATTGATATTTTTCTGGCCTGGTCCTGTTTTGCCTCCTTTCTCCTTGAGAGAGACACCCGCAAAGGGTTAAACCCTCCCCCCTGTTCTGCCCCGTGCCACTGCGTCTCTCTCGCTCCCTCACTGTGTCTCCCTGCATCCATTTGCAAATGATCTCGCTTGTCTGCATATTGTCACTTGCAGCCTGCCCACACATTCATCAACTGTCGGCCGGCTCGCCGCGCACTCCACGCGCCCTCTACACTTAATTGTTCCCACTCTGACCTGGGAGAATAGAGAATGATGTTTCCCTCATTCGTGCCGGTGCAGGGCGAGGAGAATTAACAACTCTTTGGGGATGGCCGGGCTGTGGTATGGTCGGTCAGGCTCTCCCCTCTCCCCCTTCTTTGTGTTTCTGGGGCACGGTCCTACCCTATTACCAGAGGCAGGCGAAGATTCACTAGCTGGATGAAGAAATGAGGCAGAAAAGATAGGTGTAGACGTCTTCTTCCATGGGCCGCAAGTTGGAGATCTAGTCCAGATATATCTGTGTAGACAAACAGACATGGACGCTAACTTTCTTTTATTGGAAAGTTATCTTTTATTCTTTCTTATTTTTGGTTAAACTTTATATTGTATAAGAGAAAATGTGTATTTTCAAATTACGTTTATCTTCATCATTATACTACCAAGGCTGCCAACTGCATTCACGCAGTTGACAATATTCTCAGGCTCTCACGCCACACACCCATTTTCTTACACAGCGGGGAAAAAAAACATTGAGGAGCAAAGAGGACACTGACAACACGCCGACAGACAAGACGAAGCAGGTTATTTTTTATATGAAACAGCTTACAAAATTCAAACAAAAAATACTATTTTTGGCGCTCTTTAATGTGGCATAACAGATCTGTCGTCCTCTTTATTAGCCTACCGGTACATTGTTATAGCAACAAATAAACATAAATGAACATCAGAAGGTATGTTGAAAAATACAGTATAGCCATTGCTGTGTGGTATCATGTAATCTGGATTACGTAATCAGATTAAAACAATAATGTATTTGTAATTAGATTATATTACGTTCATCAGTAGTTGCTTTTTTATTGATTATATATTCACACAGTATCAGTAAAGCATTCATAATTTATTGAATTTAAAATTTCCTTTCTAAAAAATAGTATTGCATTCAGAAAGTTTTTTAATTTTGAGAAAAATTGCACAGACCAGCCACTAGTCACATTACATTGAAAATTGAGAGGCCAAAATGTATTGGACCACTGGATTTACAGAAATCATTTAATTAAGGAGTATTAACTTTGCTTATTGAATCAATTCCTGACGAACATGTACATTTACATGTATACATCATAATAATTATTATTTGAATTATCACAGTAATTCTTTTAATTGTGTATTGCTTTGGAAAGGCATTTTCTTTCAAAAACATTTTTATTATATTTTTTTGTTAAAAGTATTTAATTTATTTTAACATTTTTATGATATTATTAATTATTAGCTTATTATTAAGGGGACATGCAAATCTGTTTTTTTAGTTTTTTGTTTTTTTATCCGTTTTTTAAGTACTATAATCGGGTCCCTGGTATCTACCAACTCAGAAAATGTGAAAAGTGACAACCCAGTAACTTTGTTTTGGTAAGCCTTTCTCTGCAAGTAGGCTATGTCTAAAAAAATAAACAGATCAGATTTCGCTCCCCTTCTGCACGCGTTTCCACCGGTTTCCACCCACGACACCGCCATATTTGTTTTCGCAAGCAGTGTAGCAGCTAAGTTAACCAGTTCTTCTTCTACCACAATGGCAAAAGTTCAAACAAAGCAGGCTAAACTGTTCTGTCGTTGGCTGCACAGAGCACAGAACAATATTTGACAAAAAAAAAGTGTCACAGCGGTCTCAAAAAGACCTCAGGGAACTGTCAACTTGAGTAAAAGTTTAACATGATGGTCATGGTAACGTTAACTTACATGCAAGTCGATGAGATGAATCAACTATCACAAAATCCAGAAATGTCCAGGTGCAGTGTAAAAGTTGGAACCTCTTCCCGAGTCTCTCCTGCACTCTGCTACTTGTTATTTTTGAGATTTTGAATGAGTGAGATTATTTGCGTTTTGTTATTGCCGAGTATCCGAAACTCGTGTAATCTGCTGTCTTCTGAAAAGGCGAAGAGCAGCAGCTCATTTGCATTTAAAGGGACACACACAAAAACGGCATGTTTTTGCTCACACCCAAAAGGGAGCAAATTTGACAAGCTATAATAAATGATCCAAGGGGTATTTTGAGCTGAAATTTCACAGACACATTCTAGGGACACTAAATTACATCTTGTGAAAAGGGATATGTCGTCACCTTTAATTAAACTCACAAACCTCCTGCAGTTTTTTCACGAACCACAGTTCGTAATGTGAATGCACTTCATGTTGTTGATAACAAAGAATGGAATATAGTTTCTTTCTCTACATGGTACAATATTATTCTATTCAATTCAATGGGATAAGTGCATTAGGTCAAAACTAATCTAAAAGTAATCAAAAAGTAGTCAGATTGCATTACCTAAAATGTGTAATGTACTGGATACGTTACGAACTACAATTTTTATTATGTACTGTAATTTGGAATCAGTAACAGACTACAATTTGTAAGTTATCTGCATTGAGTATAGCTTAAATGGTTAGTTCACCCAAAAATTGTCATTAATTACTCTCCCGCATGTCGCTCCAAACCTTCGTTCCTCTTCGGAACCGAAATTAAAGGGGTCATGACATGAGAAACCAAATTTGCCTTGATCTTTTGGTATATAAGAGGTCTTTGTACCATTAAAACGTCCTGCAAGTTTCATAGCTTAAGACGTCCTCCCCATTATAAACGAATCATTTATTTAATCAAGCTCTAAATACAGCTCGTTCTGGATCCATGGTAAGAAGTGACGTCACGGTACGAAGTGACGTACCAGCGTTTGCATATAGACCGCCTCCAGCACAAGAAAACTACGCTTAAAGCGCAAGGCAACTACGCTCATTTCGGCGCCTCACAAGTGTTCAGTCGACGGACAGCGAGTGGGTCTGTGTACAGGGAAATTACGATGCCACGCAGATGTGCTGTTCCTGGCTGTGGACAAACAACATCTTTGAATACGCTGCCGAAAGATCCAGTCACGGCAGTGTTAGTTTAAGCGTTTGTTCTATACATTTGAAGGATGACTGTTTTGAGAACAAATCCCAAAATGATGCTGCCTTTGCCAGAAAACTTTTACTCAAAGATAAGTCCGTGCCGACTATTCTGGGCTCAACAACGACGACGCAAACTGTAAGTAATGTATTTAAAACTTTAAACTACTTTTTAAATACGCCGAATCCGCAAATGTTCTGGCTGGGGGCGTTAATAATTGATGCATAGGCACTGACGTTAGCCAATCATAACAGTGGGCATTAACACTGAACTCTTAAAGGGGAAACACCTCCAAAACAGACTGTTTGAATCAGAGGATGAGAAACAGGGTGGGAAAAGGTCATAAATCACTACATTTAAAAAAAAATTTGTAAAAAAAACTATAGTAATACTATAATTGCACCTAAGGGAACATAATAATAAAATAAAAAAAAACATGTCATGACCCCTTTAAGATATTTTTTATGAAATCCGAGAGGTTTCTGAACCAGCCATAGGCAGCAATGTCATCGCAACTTTTAAGGCCCAGAAAGGTAGTAAAGACATTGTTAAAATAGTCCATGTGACTAAAGTGGTTTAATGTTATGAAGCGACGAGAATACTTTGTGTGCACAAAAACAAAACAAAAATGACTTTATTCAACAATCTCTACGCTATTGACATGGAAACAGTGCAGCGCTTCCGGGTTCTACGTCAGAATGCCAGCTCATTATTTCATGAAATGTCTCATGTAATCCTTCAATGAGTGTTTCAACCACGGAAAGACGTGAATAAAACAGCTTGTGAACAATGTCACGTAAAGCCATTCAATGACCATATAGCATGTTAGTTAGCTAGAAAACTGAAAATAAATAACATTAAATTTGAATCTTAAATCGTTAAAAATTATAACGTTATAAAAACTGCATCATATTAATTGTAAAATAATGATTGGTTAATCTTTGACCTTTAATAATAATACTGGTTGACAGGTTTCCCTGTAGAAAATGTTGAATATCATGCCAAACAGACATCTTTGATCACTGCAATGTATCTTGCTGTTTTTTAACATCTCATGTTACAAGCGGCAGGTTTTTAAAATGCGGTTAAAAGTTATTCACCCACCCAAATATATAAGACTTTAACTTATTTAATGCTTAGTAATCACACTGCAGGACAGGTCGCCCCACAAAACATAATTGGGGATGTGTAAATTAATCACAAATGAAAGATATTTTAAACTAATTACCAATCAAATAATTTTGAAATGTTATTTGACGAAATAATTTAATATTTATAGGGAAAAATCGATGTTCATTGCTGTCCAACTAAATGAATAAATATAAGGCAATAAAAAAACAACTCTCCTTTTTCATTGAGGACAGTAAAATTGCATGTCACGTCAACTGTCCATCTAAATATATAACCATCGTCTCCCGGTGGGGCCCCCAGCTCTGTTCCGGTGTCGAGAGGTCAGTCTGCGTATGCATGTCACAGGCGAGCACTTCGGGAACGAGCCGGCACTGGGAACGTCGCACACAATGGATTTATAGCTTCTTATCTGCATGCCATTTGCATTTGCGAGGAGATCTGCAGCACGGGCCCATTTTCTCCGTCTGGATATAGCGGAGCGGCCTCCACCGGTGCCCAGGGGCTCCTCAATGCATCACTCTCTCCCTCCTTCGGCTGCTAAACATTCCCACTGCATTAGCTAAGACAAGACATCAATTATACATGCCGTGGTTTCACTGTTGCAAAATACTATTTCCAGTTGGCTTAAATAGGATTAAAAATTAAATATTGCTTGCTGAAAAGGAATATGAAATCAGCTTGAACTTCTGCTACTTTCAAGCAGGACGTTTGGGGCCAGTGTAGAGCAAAGGGCTTGTTTTGGGCGAGCTGCATGCGTGTGTTGTCCATGTGATGGCAAAAAGGGAAGACTTTTAATTAGCTGTTTTTGGTCTAGCAAATATTTACCCAAGCATCTCACAAACAAGTGCTTTTAAAAGTTTGATTTAAAGCAGACCTAACAGATGGTGAACCAGGCGCTGGCTCATAACTCAACTCATAGCCGAGTTTCAGTGTGACCACAGGGTACCATTGCATATGTTAACTCAGAGGAAAAGATGCTAATATTGGTATCAGTTCAGCCATTAAAATCTTGAAACGCATATTCAGAGCTACAGCACGAGGAATCTTTGAAACTACTTCGCTTAGGGAAAAAATGCATACCCACCACCAAATGTTCTTCACACTTCTCTTCATGGACTCAACCACTCCTCCTTCCGCATGTCAGTTCCTTAAAGAGCAAGGGTCGACAGTGGTATGGGCCGGTCACGCCAGGCCAGGCCTGATGGAGCATCCACAGACCTTCAGTCCTGCCTCGTCAATTATAAATAGCTACTTCCATTATGAGTGCCACATCTGCTTTAAGGACACACTTGCTCCAAGGAAAGAGCGCTCTGCAGTCAGACATTCAAGAGTTTTTAATGTTTTTCTCCCTCTTTTTCGTGCAAATACTAACTTTAAAGGCGATTTCCTAGCCCATCTCAGCCTAATTTGCAAAATCAACTATAAGGAAGTAGTTTGGGCGGCGTTGATTCCATTGGTTTGGGGCAGGAATATCAATCCGACCAATGTATCGTTTTCGCTTATTTGAAAACACACTTAAAAAAAATGGTTTTGTGGCACTGTTCTTTTTACCCAACTATTTTTTGTTAAAGTAACACAGATATATTTATTTTTCCTCCAAAACACCATTGTATTGCGTTTAATTAACTTAACCTGTATAATAATATAAAAACTATCAATCGTTAAACTAATGTAAAGGGTTTAATTTCGCAATTAAAAAACAACAACCTGATGTGATGATTTCCAACATAGTGGATGAAGACGGCGTGCGAAGAAGGTGGAAAGGTGCATGGCATCAGAGCTAGAAGTATCAGCCATAGAAAATATAAAGTAAATCTAAAGGCAAAGTCTTTAATTTGTTAGTATTTCGGAAAGTCTGTTCTGGGATGCTTTTGAAATATTGCAACATTTTCATTTGGTGGCTCTAGAGATACTTCAGCTTTAAAGTCAACATGAGATCAAAATCTACTATTTATTGTAATAAGGTCAGCATGGAACAGAAGTGGCGGTCATCTTTTAGTGACTTATCTGAGTGAAACAGCTTCTCGGACGAGGAAAACTGAATGGGACTTGATTTTGTACAGCAGGAATTGATTGGATCAATTGTTTGCCAATTGTTCGATCTCATTGGAGTGACAGGTTGCTGGAAGAGAGGGATGCGTCAGTGCACAAGTCATCAGAGATGAGATGTCCTTGTGAGGGGAAGTTAATGGAAGAGAATGCGCACCGATAATTTATCACTGTAAAAGAATCATAAGTTATGACAACATGTGTTTTTACATTAAAATAAGTTCAGCAATTTTGAACTTTTTTCACAAGTTATAAAAGACTAATCTGACTTTTAAAGATTAGTTTAATGTAATTTAATTAAATTGAACTTTTTTTACAGTGTAAAATTTTACAGTGTGATAAACACTTAAAAAATTAAGAATTCAATTTCGATTTCAGGGTGACTTTAATGTACGTTTTTTGTCTTGTTGTGAATGATTTAGGTTAAACTTTAAAACGTTTGTCTTAGTCTTTTATCAAAGTGTAATAGCCTTGCCTTGGCTCTAAAATTACTTTCCTTTTATGCTAAAATCTTAATCCACCTGTCATATAAAGACCACTTTTCACAATCCAATCAAGTCCTTCAACAGCTTTTTTTGTTGTTGTTGTTGTTGATGAGAAAACCAACTTTAAATGCTGTGCACAGGCCACTACAGAGATAAGGGTATCATGTCCAGACTCTTGAAAAACAAAGCTCGTCTACAGTTGTGCCTCAAAGCAAGTAGCTGTTATTCTGGGAGGGAAGAGACATTAGCCATTTAAATTGAGCTGCATGCATCTAACATTACTAAGAAAATATAAACACTGCCCTAATATAATTGACTTGTTTAACATGCAATAGGCTCTGTGGTCAGAAGAAGCCACAGCTATACAAGAAGTTACACTTCACTTCAGAGGACATAGAAAAAAAAAAGAACAGTGACCACTTTAAAGGATGAACACAAGACAGTTTCTCTGTGATTGCTCAAGGGCACTTTATAAATACGACCGTTAACACTTTCCAGCCATGCGTCACCTTAACTAAGCCTGAGCTGAGAAACCACAGACCGGAAGTCAAGCAGACTGAAGTATTCTCATACAAGAACAAAATTGCTTTCTCTCACCTGACCCGCCTTCGCCTCAACTGGAGACTAGTTCCCACCACCTAACGTCTCATGTACCTAAACTGTTTGTAGAAGCAGCTTAACGCTTAAAATACAAATAAGGGGATCTTCCCACAGGGTAGAGAAGTACAAGGTACCAATAATCCTCAATTCAAGGCAGGCGGTGCGTGAACAAACCGTAGAGCTGCTCTTCTCAAGAAACACGCTAGTTGACAAAGCAACGAGACCGCAGACATTGGTTTAGCATTAGAAGACCTGAATAGCTGAAGAGTCAGATCTCACTGCATGCAGAAAGCTTTTATGAGACAACTTTTCCAATGTGCATTAACTGCTGGGAACTCGAACAGAATTTTACCCACACTCTTATAAAACAATGGTGTTACAAACCAGTGTTGTGATTCGAGTTCAGGGATAAACTTGAGTAGGTTGAGTCACAGAGTCAAACCGAGACTAGAAGAGGGTCAAGTCCGAGTCAAGACAGAGTCCAATGACCATTAAAATACGATCTTGGACACGGGGCGTACAACACTGTTATCAAAGGGCCTGTTTACACCTGGTATTAAGATGCGCTTGGTCGATCGGATCACAAGACGAGGGAGACACATTCCTGTTTACACCTGGTGTTTTATTACGTCTCTTGTGCACTTACAACCTCTTCTGTCCTGATTTCTTCAAAGGGTCGGTCTATGGGCTTTATCAGATCTTTCAATCTAATGGGAGGAAATAAGCTTGTGCAATTTGCATGAGTGCGACCAGAGAAAAGGTTTTACACCCTGTTTACCTGTATTTAGGATCGTCCACTTGTGATCGAATCGACCAAAACGCATCTTAACACCAGGTGTAAACAGAGCCAAAGAACCTTTTCTCATCACAAACAATGTTGCTGTATTTAGGCTGTTGAGTTGCTAAATGCGTATTTTGGTTACATTATTGGTTCTTATAGGTCTTGAATAACAGGGGAGAAATTAAGCATTCCTGGGTTCTTTGAAGCACCAGTAGTGTCCAAAACTCTGAGGCCCCATCTACACTACTGTGTTTTCGTTTAGAAACACCTCTTTTTTAGATTGCACCTCCTGTCCAGACTAAAACGGCAAAATTGTAGACCTAAAACGGAGAAGTTTAGAAATGCTGCCAACCCCGTTTTGCGTTTTGAATCTCCGGAGGGCGTTTTAGTGAAGACAGGTCAAAACGGAGGACTTTAGAAACGATGACGCAGAGGCTCACGCTCGGCTCTATGATTGGGTGTCATCAGTCATGGCGTATCCTTCCCTGATACGTCAGCCACCCATCACATGACCCGTCCCCAGAAGAAAACATACAAAAACAGCCTGGACTACGTAACGTTAGTGACTGCAACATGGATAACAAATTACAAGCGTTACTGTCTTTGATGTCTTTGCTAGCAGCTGTTGTGCAAGTAAATTTTGCATTTTACAATGCTATAACTGCCTACATGTGCCTGTTTACACCGGCACGCGCATGCCCAGTGTTGGTGAATGGTCACGTGATCCGCGTTTTCAGTCGTATTAATGTGGACGGAGATCAATTCTAATACGCAGCTAAAACGCTGGTGTGAACGGAGATCGTATTTGTTTTAATTCTCCGTTTCTAAACTAAAACGCAGTAGTGTGGATGAGGCCTGAGGCTATGATTAATTATGATTTACACCTTGAAATACAGTTCATGAGTTTAAAATGTCATAAAAAGCAAAAAAATATTCTGCTCTAGCTACATCACTTATCGAAATTAATTGTGACACTGATCATGTGACTGTTTACAGATGATCAGTTGTTTTTGCTTTCTACTAGAGAACTTGAACATCTATTATTGTGGCCTTAATGTACCTCGAGCGCTGTTGTAAAAAAAAAAAAAAAAAAGCTTTAAGTCCCAGAAGTTCATTTGAATTGAATTACACTTAACTCAACTTTCACTAGTAGTCTCAAACTTTGGACCTCATTGTAGATGGTTTTCTGAAACAATGGTTTTCCCCATGTCATCAGGCTGTAAAACCCTTTCTGGAACATTTATTTTTAAGCATGCAACTTAAAAAGTCATCTCTTCATGTCAACAGTGCCGGTCGGGCCTCCACCACTTAACGCCCATGTAAATGTGACCTCGCAACCTTGGAAAAAAGCCCCCCTCCCTCAAGTATGGCACATGTATTGGTAAATACTTGCATGACAATGGGCCCTCCGCCCAGGGCCTGACGGCATTCTATATTAATAGAAGCGCTGTATATTATTCATAGGCAGAATTACTTTGGTGGCATGGTCCCAGGCCAAAGGGAGCTTCATGCACTTCTGCTCTCAGCCCTGACAAGAGGAATACTAACAATACCGGACATGTGCAGAGCTGCCCGAGTTTACCACTGCCCACACTATCGCCCATTATAATAATCTATTCAAGGATTAAAGGGGTTTTATCTTGAAGCCCATGAATAATGAATGTTGAATTTCAAAATTTAATTGCCCCGAATTAAATGATTCAAGATAATGTTTCTTTTATAAATTTGTAATGGGGCTTGGGGGGCAAAGAATGAAAAAATACATTAAATAAAACCTTTTTTTCCCCTTCAAATGAAACGAAGAATGAAAGGACAATGGACGAGCGCCCTTATGTCTCTTAATGGATTTTTTTTTTTAAAGGCCCTCTTAAAGACAGATAGACAGGTCAAAGATTTGAAGAAAAGCACTCCACCTTATTTGATTCAGGTGAAAAATGCACACAACTTTAATCTTGGACTTGTCATTGTAGACAGACTCTAATGGCTTTTACCTATACAGTCGTACTGATGTACTAGGAGTAAGTGCAATCCACTATGTATCTTCTTTATGGCTAGATCATGTTAAAGATTTGAGAATAAGTGTATTAAAGCTGTTAGCTTTCCAAAGCTATAAATCTATATACAGAAGCAGCAAGAACAAGTGGCAGGTTTCCATACACATCTTTCAACGAAAACAAACCATTCTGAACAGTATATTGAACAGTGCTGTTTATGGGCAGAACATGTTAAAAGTAATGCAGTTTCAATTTCAACATGTGATTTCAAAAAGGACAACAAAACACTGGGGGCATATTTCGATTAATTTCTCATCACCTCATACAAGTCACTACTGACGGGTTGTGTGACTGGGTAGAGACTCAAGATTTAACAATTAGGTTACCCAAAAAGCAAAACCGAGTCATTATTTACTTAGCCTTATGTGGTACCAAACCATACTTCTGCTATTTATATTATTACATTAGTAGATCAAATGCAAAAACCCCCACAAAAATGTAACTTTGTTATTATTATTTTTTTATATTATTTTTAAGTAGTAATTACACATCTCTTTGCCAGTTCATAGTGACCAAGGGGGATAAAGCTCCAAAAAAAGACAAAAATAGCCGTATGATCGCCGTGTGTGAGGAAAAGATGCAAGATTATCAGTGAATAATCACTTAAATTTCAGTCTGTTCCTTACCTAAAGCTATCATATGGCTTCAGAAGACTTGAAATGTAGTGTTCAAGTTGCCTGTATGGACCACTTTCATGAAGCTTTTTGGTGATGCGGCCCTTGGTTACCACAGCTGCAATTTTAAGCTTTAAGGTCTAAAAAAAAAACAGATTTGAAACAACATTTGGGTAAGTGAATAAGGGTAGAGGTTTCATAAGTGGGTGAACTGTTCCAGTGATTAATAGTCCCCAATGTTTTGTCGTTTAAAAGTTGACAGGAAAAGAGTTTTGCCTTGAGGGAGGTGCACATCTGTAAATGCACATCCGTCTTCATCCTGGATCAATATTTCTACTTTAACTAAATGACATTTGTTAAGGCTTAAAGATGACCACATTAGTTGCACGAGAGAACTTTGCAGTGAATACTTAAATAAAATACTAAATAAGTAAAAAAAACGATTTCCCAAAGATCCAGTATGAGAGAAGTTAGTCCTCCGAGATCATAGACTCCATGTCCATTAACTGCAAGGTTGTTCATTAGCACAGAAGAATTAAAATGAATATATATACCATACTAAAGAGTGAATGGTTTTAACACACAAACTTAGAATTACATTCACAGCAAAGAGTAACCATACGGCCACAAACAACCTCTTATCCTCTGGTTCAGGTTACAACATTCAAAACCGGAACTAATGTTCACTTTGTTGAGACTTTCAGCAACTTTACTTTGTATGTGAGTAAAGTAACTAGCGTGCATCAGTGATGATCTCTTCACAGATCAATGTCAGAACATAAAAGAGTAATGATTGTCAAGCGGCACTAAACGTCAAGCATGTTTCTGCCATGATCTACAGCAATGGCTGGTTAGAGACAAGTAAAAATCCCTAAGTCAGCATTTTAGATGACTAAACAGAAACATCCTTGGCAACGTTACCATGTTAAAGTCTTCGATATATATATATGTTTTTCATTTTGTGAAGTCTGAGCAAGCCTTCATCTAGACAGGAGTCCATATGATTGGTTACTTCCTCACGTTGTTTACCAGGAACGTTTCTGGCAGCACGAGTGAAGCTACTACAAAAGAAAAGTTGTGGCACTGATTAAAAACTCAAACGAAACAAAAAATTTAAAAAAAATAAAACAACAGGCTTTTTAATAGCTTGAGCTAGCTCATACTTAAGCTGCATTTATTAAAAAACAAAACGAACAAAAAAACATTTAAACTGAAATCCTCTGCATTTTTTTTTTGTTTAGAAAGCGTTTGCTCCTATTTGTGAGTCTCTTAAACAAAAATAAATAAATAGCAGGAACTAAGATTGCCACCGTGCTCTGGTCATGACTATTTGCCACCATCTTTTGGTTCACCTTCAGTTCGTTTGGTACTCGGGTCGTGCTTCTCAACCTCTACTGCATCACTTCCTGGAGGATCCTCTTGAGTACCATTGAGATCTTTACACTGCCCATTAAGAACGGGGGATATGGAGGAGTCCAGGCAGGCAGCGTCGGGCTTGATTTCGGCCAGGTTCATCTCCTCCTGAACGTGCTCGTCTTCTTCTTCCAGTTTGCGCAGGATGATGGGGAGTTTGGCATCGGCGTTCTCCAAAAGGGCGATGTCACTTTCTTCGTAGAGCGGCAGCGCGGCTCCTTCGTCCAGCTGCTTCTGGAAGTGCAGGCGCTTAGCCTGACCGCAGGACACGGCGCGCTCCAGAATCTCTTTCTCCGCCAGCCGTAGCTTTATAGCAATGCGGGAATGCAGGGACAGGTCGGGCTTCTCCAACATAGAGCGATCCTCCTGATCAAGACAACAACAGTGAACAGTAGAATTTGGTTGAGGGTTAGTTGCATGCAATTACTTGATTAACACTTTATTTTGATGCTCCCCAAAAGATAATCTACTGACTAGAAATAACTTTGCAAGTACATGTCAACTTATTCTACGAACCTTAACCTAACAGTCTAATATATTCCGTACTAAAACTCTTATTAGAGTTTAGTTGACATCTAGTTGCAAATGAATGAGAATTAAGCTGTATTCGGACAGGACTAGTTTTCTAAACAATGTTTGTGTTACAATTCTTATCACTGGATGTCTGTGATTTAATGTACCGATTAGGATGGGAATAAAATGGTTGTGTTTATTCCAGAGGTGGGAGTGGGAGTTTTCTAGATGTTGGCATTACAGAAGGTCATCTGCTGTGCTTGTGTGCACCACTTATGACATATGCGTTTAATTACTTGTTGATACCTTTAATTTATTATTAAAACCCTATTTAAATAAACTTGACATGAATTTATAGAAGTGGATGTTTATAATAAACCCACATACAGTGGGGAGAACAAGTATTTGATACACTGCCGATTTTGCAGGTTTTCCTACTTACAAAGCATGTAGATTTTTACCATAGGTACACTTCAACTGTGAGAGACGGAATCTAAAAATCCAGAAAATCACATTGTATGATTTTTAAATAATTAATTTGCAATTTATTGCATGGCATACAGTGCTATGCATAAGTTTAGACACCCATGCTAAAGTTGACTAAAAAGAGGAATAAAAAATCATCTTTTGGAAACTGAACTTAATGCCTTAATTTAAAAAAATAGGAAAAATCCAACCTTTAAGGACACCAATTTTCTTTGTGAATGAATAATGTATCGTAAATAAATAAATGTTCTTCCTTAAAATACAGGGTGCATAAGTTTGGACACCCCTATGTTAAACTCCCATAGAGGCAGGCAGATTTTTATTTTTAAAGGCCAGTTACTATATGGATCCAGGATACTCAGCATCCTGATAAAGTTCCCTTGGCCTCTGAAATTAAAATAGCCCCACATCATCACACACTCTTCACTATACCTGGAGATTGGCATGGAGTACTTTCCATAAGATCATCTCTCAATGCAAATCAAACCAGCTGTTAGGCTAACTGAAATAAAACCATGCCAATCTCTAGGTATGGTGAAGGGTATGTGATGATGTGGGGCTATTTTAATTCCAAAGGCCAGGGGAACTTTATCAGGATGCAGAGTATCCTGGATCCATGAAGTAACTGGCCTTTAAAAATAAAAATCTGCCTGCCTCTATGGGAGTTTAACATAGGGGTGTCCAAACTTATGCACCCTGTATTTTAAGGAAGAACATTTATTTATTTACGATACATTATTCATTCACAACGAAAATTGGTGTCCTTAAAGGTTGGATTTTTCCTATTTTTTTTAATTAAGGCATTAAGTTCAATTTCCAAAAGATGATTTTTTATTCCTCTTTTTAGTCAACTTTAGCATGGGTGTCTAAACTTATGCATAGCACTGTAAGTATTTGATCACCTACCAACCAGTAAGAATTCCAGCTCTCACAGACCTGTTAGTTTTTCTTTAAGAAGCCCTCCTGTTCTCCACACATTACCTGTATTAAAGGGATAGTTCACTTTCAAATAAAAATTCTGTCATCATTTACTCACCCTCAAGTTGTTTCAAACCTGTATTAATTTATTTCTTCTGCTGAACACAAAGAAAGATATTTTGAAGAATGTCAGTAACCAAACAGTAGTCTGTACCCATTGACTTCCATAGTAATTTTTTTTCCTACTATGGAAGTCAATGGGTACAGACTACTGTTTGGTTACTGACATTCTTCAAAATATCTTTCTTTGCGTTCAGCAGAAGAAATAAATTAATACAGGTTTGAAACAACTTGAGGGTGAGTAAATGATGACAGAATTTTTATTTGAAAGTGAACTATCCCTTTAACTGCACCTGTTTGAACTCTTTACCTGTATAAAAGACACCTGTCCACACACACTCAATCAAACAGACTCCAACCTCTTCACAATGGCCAAGACCAGAGAGCAGTGTAAGGACATCAGGGATAAAATTGTAGACCTGCACAAGGCTGGGATGGGCTACAGGACAATAGGCAAGCAGCTTGGTGAGAAGGCAACAACTGTTGACACAATTATTAGAAAATGGAAGAAGTTCTGGATGACGGTCAATCACCCTCAGTCTGGGGCACCATCAATGATCATGAGGAAGGTGAGGGATCAGCCCAGAACTACACGGCAGGACCTGGTCAATGACCTGAAAGAGCTGGGACCACAGTCTCAAAGAAAACCATTAGTTACACACTACGCCGTCATGGATTAAAATCCTGCAGCGCACGGAAGGTCCCCCTGCTCAAGCCAGCGCATGTGCAGGCCCGTCTGAAGTTTGCCAATGACCATCTGGATGATCCAGAGGAGGAATGGAAGATGGTCATGTGGTCTGATGAGACAAAAATAGAGCTTTTTGGTCTAAACTCCACTCACCGTGTTTGGAGGAAGGAGGATGAGTACAACCACAAGAACACCATCCCAACCGTGAAGCATGGAGGTGGAAACATCATTCTTTGGGGATGCTTTTCTGCAAAGGGGACAGGACGACTGCACTGTATTGAGGGGAGGATGGATCCTCCCCTCAGAATGGTCTTCCAGCATGACAACGACCCGAAACACACAGCCAGGACAACTAAGGAGTGGCTCCGTAAGAAGCATCTCAAGGTCCCGGGGTGATCTAGCCAGTCTCCAGACCTGAACCCAATAGAAAATCTTTGGAGGGAGCTGAAAGTCCGTATTGCCCAGCGACAGCCCCGACACCTGAAGGACCTGGAGAAGGTCTGTATGGAGGAGTGGGCCAAAATCCCTGCTGCAGTGTGTGCAAACCTGGTCAAGAACTACAGGAAACGTATGATCTCTGTAATTGCAAATAAAGGTTTCTGTACCAAATATTAAGTTCTGCTTTTCTGATGCATCAAAAATGTATGTCATGCAATAAAATGCTAATTAATTTATTAAAAATCATACAATGTGAATTTCTGGATTTTTGTTTTAGATTCCATCACTCACAGTTGAAGAGTACCTATGATAAAAATTACAGACTTCTACATGCTTTGTAAGTGGGAAAACCTGCAAAATCGGCAGTGTATCAAATACTTGTTCTCCCCACTGTAAGCGAGCAGAGACATGCATCTTACTAGACATTAAAATCAAAATGGGCAGTCTTTGCAGTTTCCACGATTTGGCTCAATGTATTAATTTTAATTAATGTATTAATTTTTTCGTCGGATACCATTCATGTTGAAATTAAATGAATATAAAGCACGTCTGCAATCGCAAACATTAGCATCCGGACAGGGTTAGATTTCTCAGAGGACCGTTTAGTTTGCCGAAAAACAGTAGGTAATTTAATTATTTACTGAAGTTGCGTTTTAAAATCACGAAGTGCGCTTGTGAAACATGAATTTCTCTAATGTCCTCCATGAAAACTAGTCAGTCTGAATAGGGCTTGAGTTGACATGTAGTTGCGAAATCACTTAGAATTTAGTTAGTAGAAATAAAGTATAACCGATAATAAGAAATGTTTCTAGCATATTCTACCTTAGTTCCCTATTCAATTTAAATGTTTCAACAACTTAAAGATGCTTTGTAATATTTGTGTGAAAAGTTCATATATCGTTTGACATGATTCCAGCACCTCTGAGGTCGTCTTGTAGGTTTTGAGAAGCAGCGCAGCCCGTGTTTCCAGGAACGTCCACAGCTTGATTTCGTTCTCCCAGCTGACAGGGAATTCAGTGTTGCCCAGGGTGAAGATCTTGTTGATGGCGTGATCGCCCACCAGGTAGTCCCTGAGTTCCTCTGCAATCAGAAATGCACACCTCTCTAGTTAAGGGAGTAATCTGCTGTGCAAGTGAGCCGGCAGGTCTGATCTGTGACGATTATGTAAGGTATGATTACACGGCTGCTATCGAGATGAAAGGGCTTGCCGAACGAGTGCTTCGCACGCGCACAACGCTGAATCCTGTCACACCAGTAAAAAAGAAGCCCCCAGCACAGGGGCCGCGCTTCGTTTAAAAATTAACATAAAAATTCTGAATAATGTATCAACTCAGACTTAAGAGGTCTTGCCAGAGGACATGGCCTTGCTTTATGGGATTTATGACAAAAACTTCTCTTACATGGATGCTAATAAATATTTCACTGACTCTGGATCAGTCCTTCCACACATCTGCCACACTGTCTTGATCAATTAAACACCTGAGGGGGACTTGTTTAGGCTTCATTGTCCTGTCTAGTTTAGTGTAAGGATGTGATATGGAATAAGGCATCTCACTTCCTGATTTATGGACCATAGGTGGCCACTGGTGTACATTAGTGCCAGGCGTGATGGTATCAGGACAAAAGAAAAGAAAAGATTCTTACCTTCAGTCATGCAGAAGACACGCAGGAAGGCCAGGAGTTGAGCGGATATGGGCGGCTCGCTGCAGTGCAGGGCAAAGATACTGGACCTGAGGAGGAGAAGAACCGGAGAGGGTTCAAAGCACCAACTGACTCCCCCACCCCACCACCCATCTCAAATTAAACCCCAATTAACTCCAGCGGAACGGGCAGGTGCTAATGGAAGCCTCCTGCCTGCACGAGACCGCGGCGCTGCTCCCCGTCGCATGACAACTGATTGATCTGAAGCGATGAGAGGCCACTGAACTTGATGCATTTTTAAAAACACGCTCAATCATTTATAATTTACCGTTTAATTACTGGAGCATATCTATGGCCTCTTCCTGTCTGCCTTACAGGGGGATGAAAAGAAGCATCTTGACTCTGACCTGAATCAAAAGGTAATTTCATACGGGCCTGTGAGGATTTTTTTTAAGAGACTTAAAGGATATTGATCTGTGTGATAGAAAGTTCACTGATAGTATTATGCCACAATAGAAGAGGTTTTACAGCACTGTAATTCTGTTACACCTGTATGATGATTCTTGCAGCAGTAAAACTCACCACTGAGACCTCTAGGATTGAATCGGATGTTAACATGAGATTCGAATACCTTACACATTACATTTACAAAAAGAGAAGGAAATGCTTTTCTAAGGGTATGGAGAAGTAAAGTAATATGAATTACATGTACACTGCCCTCCAGTGCTGATGTTATCTATCAGCTAATATAATAATAATTTATTTAGTTTTATTATTAAAAAGTTCTCAAACTAAAACTTGATTACCATGAAATGATTTGTTTTCCAAGTGAATAAGAAGTTTCAATAACCACTTAAAGACATGTTACAAGACGTGTTTCAAAAATTGGTCATTTAAAAGACACGTTTTCCATTGCCTCTTTTGGCTCATCTTTACTAAAGAAAATAATAATGGAGGGAAAATTTATAAGCTATATAAAAAAAATCATCATTAGCTATACATATATATAATAATAATTTAATTAATAAATGCATAATTTATGCAATGCAATTATGAGGTCAGATACGTTTATATTGAATTAAAACTAGACTAAACACTAAAGTAATAATGCTAAAAAAAAGAAAAGAAGAAAAGCTAGTCAAAGACCTGACTCTACATAGATCATGTGTCATTTCTGAACAGGATACTCACGCAGGAATCCCTGCACGTGCCAGAACCTCTGCCTTCATGGCATACAAACGCTCGCTCTTGCTCACACCCAGCTTAATTTTCACGCGGTCGTGTGCGTTGTCCTCAAAGAAGAAACCATTGTGGATCACAAACTCTGCATTGGATCTCGTACCATAGAATATGTAGATCTGAGGGAAAATAAAGGGAAGAACTTTGTAATTTGACACATTCCTACAACAAAGCATAATTGGCACTGCCTTTTATTTCATAGCGGAAGTAGACATGGACACCTGGACGCACAGGTCTATGGGAATGGATGCAAAATTACACAGTGGCAATTTAGCCCTAAAACTTCCTTCCCACACTACCGTCCTCTCAAAACACCGCTCACGTCTTCCCCTCAACAATACATCCACAAAATTTACAGATAATGCTGTGCAG
The DNA here is from genome assembly GCF_949152265.1 of Phoxinus phoxinus. Lineage (NCBI taxonomy): Eukaryota > Metazoa > Chordata > Actinopteri > Cypriniformes > Leuciscidae > Phoxinus > Phoxinus phoxinus. The sequence goes on along the minus strand of NC_136888.1, from coordinate 16,119,640 downwards.
AAAGTGTGTGAGAGAGAGAGAGAGAGAGAGAGAGAGAGATAAAAACATAGTGCTGAAGAGAAAGAGAGGGGGCGAGAGAGAAGCACAGTTCAATCCTGTTCTCAGCCTCTCCACAGTGAGTTCCGGCCCAGTGCGAAATCAGCAGCAGGAATCAGGGATCAAACGGCTCTGTACGGAGCGACGAAACAGCCCCTCCTACTCCCCCCAACGCTTGTCCGAGTCCCACACACCGGCCCCCGCACTCTCTTTCTTCTTCTTCCACTGGCTGTCTCTGCGAATCTTATCAAATAATTCACATTCTGGAGAGAGGGGGGGGTATACCTGGCCTGTCACTGTGTGCCCTGCATATCCGCTCTCCCCATGGCTGGATCTGAATGCCTGCGCTCTGATATTACCCCCGGGCCTTCGTAATGGCTGCTGGCTGATAAATGCATCACGGAAGCACAAGCATAGAGCAATAGCGCGAGGTGAGAGTGCGCGAATAGAAATTGAAAATGTACAAGAGCATTAGGTGGACAGTGCATGGCACGAAATCCACCCGCTGATTTTTGTCAATCGCATAGAGAGATGTGAAACTGTCCGCAATATTTCTGCTGTAACAGACTAATTGTGACCTGTAAACAGTTGAGCTGCTGTGATGGTGTTGTAAGACCCACCTGTTCGCCCTCTTTGTAATCTTTGAGAGCTACGCATTCGCATCGGTCATCCTCTAGATTGTAGCCGGTCGTAATCTAGAGCAGAACAGAAAAAGACTTGTTAACATTTGAGTCACGTCATATACTCTGGAGGCATATTATTCATACAAGATACTGATTCCGCTATAATATATGAGAGCTGTATGCATACGTGTGTATTTTTTTAAGAAAAAAAAAACACTTTTAATTAGCAAGAATGCATTAAATTGATCAAAAGTGACAGTAAAAACTTTCACATTGTTATAAAAAATTATATTTCCAAAAAAAGCTGTTCTTCTAAGCTTTCTAATAATCAATGGATCCTGAAAAAAAAATTAAGCAACTGTTTTTAACATTTATAAGAAATATGAGACCACAAACTTATGAACGGTAGTGTGTATATGAATTATATTTCACATGAACAAATGGAGAATACGTTTAAATAAGCAGTACAATGGGACAAAAGTTCAAGGATTCATGTTAGCCTTTTTTAATGAACTGTCCCACCTTATTTTATATGAAATATAGTCTCTAAGACTTATCTATCCACTGACATCATCAAAAGCCACTTTTTAACGCCACTTTTCCCAGTTCAAGTGTTGGCATTGTTACTGCATTTTGTTTACACCTTTTCACTGGCCGTTTGTTACCAGATCACTGGAAACAGATTTTAATATCAGGTGTAAAAGAGCTCGAGTCAACAAAAACCTGTATCTTTCTGTTTTTGCGTTAAATACCGGTACAAACAATTAGGAACCACAACTGCAAGGCTATTTCATTAAATATTTCTGTGGGTGGGAAAAATATCAAAATAAAAACCAACAAATAAAATGGCACTTACTAATGGTTATAGAGCCAACCTATTAAAATAACACACCCTAACAAATACAATCCTTCACGATTAAACCTCTCAAAATCTTAAGAAATCAACTAAATCAAATAATCTTTGAGTAAATTGTACGGAAAAACACTGCTACCAAAAAATACAATATGTTTTTATTAAACCTTAACCAGGGGATTACCAGAAAAACATTTCATTACACATTTTAATGACTGTGATTTTCAATGCACATGGTAATTTGAAACAAAACTTCATTTGAGGATATAAGTGCATTACAGAGTCATATGAACAGAGGCGATATATTGCTCTGTGGCAAGAGCTGCTGAGCACAATCAAAGACAAATTATCCAAATAAATATAAAAGAACCCTTGGGATGAAGGCATAATCTACCGAAAAATCGCATTAGACTTTGCTCCCGCATTCCTTAAAAGTAAATGTTTTCCCCCTGTACATCAAGATTGCAATACAAGTGAAAGCACTGTAAACGTCCATGTCATGGAGGAATATTTGTTAAAAAAATAAAAAAATGGCTGAACTGAATTGGTTACAAAAACCTTCTGCTACCCATACATGATTTGACGGGGAGTTCTGTATTGGTTTTGCAGCACTCTGTGGACTCACCAGGCCGTTGGTGTGGTTGCACATGTCCCAGAGAGGGATGAGGGCCAGTGTGACCCGACTTCCGTCTGCAGTAGGAATCTGGTTTTGACGAGTCATTACAGAAGACACAGCCCACCTGATATACAAAATGGCATCACTTCATTACAGATTCAAAACACTACTAAAATGTACGGTACATGTTAAAAGGAAATATAATGGAAAACAGGAGTCAAAGTAAAAAAAAAACTTTTAACATGACTTTAACAAATTAAAAAAAAAACATGTATGGACACTAAGCTGCAAAAGTAGGTAATTCAGATATCTTCATGGTATTTATGTCACAACCTTTAGAACATTAAATTCCATGTGAACCGGACTGTTGCGACCGATTTTACTTCAGTATTGCGATGCATTTCCAATTGAAATTGAATATTGAAATGAGAGAGGAAAAAAATGCAGATGGGGCTTGATTTTAGCACCTACATGTCATCTCTTGCTCGCAGCAGACAGAGGTTAAGTATATTCTATTCAACATTATGAAGACAACTCATTTTTTCTGTGAGCTAATTGTCTAGTAATGCGTGCGAACTAAGTAAATGGGGTCAATATTGATTTCATCAGGACTTGATTTGATTTAGTATTCTGAATAGGCAGCGCTGTTGCGCATTTCATTTGCAAAAATTAATCAAAACAGGGGTCAATTGCATACAAAATTCCTAAAATGTACAAGGATAAAAATTACCTTTTTAGTTCTTAAGGCCAGTGAGAGGGTTGAAAATAATCATGTAAAACTAAATTACAACTGAAAGAAAATCTTCTTCCATTACGAGTGGACTTCAGATTTAAATAAAGTACAGAATACAGCTGCTTTATTAGCTTGCATTAGGCAATATAATGACCTTAAATCTGAATTTGTCCAGAAGAGAAAAATTCTTACTTATCTAGTCTAAATAATCTGGACATCATTTATTAAAAGGAACTTGAAGTCCACCGAAGACAACATTAGCTGTGACAAGACGCTATTCCATTCTCTTCACACATTACCCAACGGGAGCACAGACTTGCATCATATTCAACAATCTGAAGATGAAAGGGGACCAATGATAAATTATTCCTTCACAGATAATTTGGTGCTAATGAAAGAACAATGAGAACAAACGCCTCATTTTTAAAGGCCATCGCGTAGCCCTACAAGCAACCTACGGCTCATCTTCCTGCTCTTTTTCTTTTTTGAACCTCAGCAGGGAAGAGAAGTTCCTTTTTTTAACATAGTAGGACATTTCAACCAACCTGTAGTCGTCAAAGGTAAAAGCATCCTTCAAGGGCAGTTTGCTGGCGTTCAGTTGAGTCTGGGAATTGAAGATGAAGAACACAGAGTGGAGGGAAGGAAAAAGGAGAAAAGAGTAAAGGACCAGAGAGAAGGAGATATGGAGGTAGAGGGGAAAAGGAGGAAAGAAAAGAGAGAGAGGGGGAAAAAAACACAAATCAGTCAGTGGAATTTCATTATGTGGCTGCCTAACAGATCCTAACAAGAGTGTAGCCAGGCAAAGAGCGTCCAGTGGTGCTATGCAAGGATCATGGTGGCATTAGCCCCCCATACATCACTGTCAACTTAATTTGTTGTGCCCAGCAGCCGTCATAAATCTGCTTCATCAATTTGTGTGACAGAGAGCCACTGGTGCCACAGAAATCTACATTTAAAGCCACAGACTCGCTCCCTCCAAGGGCTCATTTGCAGCGGGTGTCATGTAGAGGGGGGGGGAAAAAGCTACAATCCCGAAGAAAAGGAAAAAAAGGTAGGGAGCAAAGAATGCCAGGGTCTAATTCAGCCGGCCCGTAGCACCCTCCTGAACATGCAAAATGAGCCATAAAAATAGATGTAGGTATGAAGCAGAGAGTGAAGGATATTCTTCTTTTCCCCCACAGGTACTCTCATGGCTGTGTGTGTGGTGCTTGTCCTGTGAAATGAAGCACTGTACTCCACAATGAGGTACCGTGAAAACCATAATGGTGCTGATATGTATATAACACAGTCCATCAAAAAGCTCGCGCTCGAATATCATAATCACGACTCAGGTGATCAGTCCATCACACAGACCGAGTGATAAGATTGCCCAACAGACACAGGAAACAAAACAACAAAAGAAAATGTGAACTTTGCAGATTTCAAAATATATATAAATCACTTACAGATATGAATACAAAATATAACCTCCATAAATGTCTCTTTGACATGAAGGTTTTCATCTTTAAAAAAATCATTTTTAATTAAATGTTACATCAACATACAGCAAATGTTTGAAAATCTATTTTAATTGTATTTTTATCAGATGTTTTTACACAAATATTGTTGGGTTGGGTATTGTTTGAATTTCTGCTTATCAGTTGTGATTCTTATCGATTCCTAATTTAAATTCCAATAAAGTAAAAAAAACAAAAACAACTTGTAAATCATTCAGATTTATTCTAAGTCGTATTGCAAAACATTTCATTGTAGCTGAATACCATGAACAAAAATCAAGAGGCTAAAGAAACACTTTAAAAATACCATAACAAAAACAACTAGCCTAACTAATATAAAGTTCAAGCATTATTAAAGACAAGTAAACAAAAGAACAAATAAGCAATCGCACAAATAAATACAACTGAAATGTATGATTGAAATAAACAAATTAAGATTTTCAGGTACCGGTATTCAGAAACTATTAAATCAAAATGTAAAAAACACTGCATTTTAGAAATAAAATATACATTACAAATATCGTTACAAAAGTTATTCAGTCAAGAATTTGTTTGATTAACGGCAGCAGGAATATTAGGCTGCTGTCACTTTAAGAGCTGCACGGATCCAATATACTGTTACACGTGTTTTCGCCAACTGTACTCCACAGTGAGGTACCTTCACTCAAGACGTGGAAGAGAAATCAAGTTCAGTATTGCGCACTATACAGTATGAGACAGCTTTCTGTGCGCACGTTTTGGATGTGTGTGCAGCACAGTAAAGTGTGTGGGTCTCCTTGCGCTTGAATGGTTTAAAGTTAAATGAAAATGCACACAAAGGTATCGATAAGAGGAATAAAACATTTTATAACAAGAATCCGGTTCCAGGATTGGAATCCGCAGCCCTAATCATGAGTTGATAAGCAAATAGATTAAAACAAAGTAAAGTTAAAATAAAAGCAATCAAGTTAAAAAATTACTAAAAAAAAATAATAATTTACAGTATTTGTTTACCTGCAAGTCATGTAACCATTAACTGACATCTAAGAACTGGAAACATTAACTTAAAATACTTATTTGAAGTACATCCTAAGATTAGGCTAAATCAAAGGGGATCAGCTGACCAAAAGTTGGGGAATCTCTGCTGTAACCAACCGAGACTCAAGGTCGAATATACAAAATTCAGTGAGTAGTATCTTTAAAATACTTATTTTATGGTGCTTTTAAATGCACACAATGTGCTTATGTTGTATGGAAATGAGCAGCGTGAACACTCCTTTAGTTGGTGTTCCAAAAATATCTCTTTTAGTTTTCCATGGAAGAAAGTTATCCGAGCTTGGAACGATAAGGCGAGTAATTGAAGACAGAATTTTAATTTTTTCCAAGTAGTGTGCTCCTTCACAGATGTCTCAGAGACAAACGTGCGCATACTGGAAAGAGGGCGCAAACCCATGCTGCACCATTAGGCTCACAAACTGAGGAATAGAAGCATTAAATGCAAGCGCTCAGAAGAAGTGGATAACTTTTACCTTCCACGTCTCTCCCCATTAATCAATTTCCCTGACACTAATTGAGCCCCGTATTCCCCCTTGCTGCTCTGGAACCCACACACACTGACACAGTGTGGTCACATCATTTCTTTGCCTGTAACTCAGTGTGTCGGCAGAGTAGAGTCCAGTTTTGAAATTGTTGAAGCCCTACAGCAGAGTGTGAGAACATGTGCATCGGCTGCCCCTGCTGTGAGTAACCAGGCAAAGGTGTAACACACTCAGGTGGATGAAGGTGTACAGGTCAGCTGTGATTTCATAAAGCATGACATAATAACAGAGCAAAGCCTGACCACTTCCTTTCATTTCAACCCCAATTCTAAGAAACAGGCTGACTTGGAAGCATCGCTCACGTACGCTGACGGACAACCATTAAAAGATAAGCTCTGGGTAAAGCCGGCAAGTCAGAAATCTGTGTCCTGGGTTTGAGCCTCACATTGCAGATGAAGGGAACTGGTTCATGTATGGGTGGGGGGGAAAGCATATTACAGGTTTTGATGGAAGTAATAGGGCAAATCTCCAGAGAGAGTCAAGCAGTTCTCCCCAGACTTCTTGCAGGAAGATGTGCTGAAGCCAGCTAAACAAAGTAGAATAAAAACACTTTTGCAAACCATGAACCATTACAGGCCACCTGAAAAGGGTTAAAGCGCAGTTAATGATATTTTCAGTCCTCTGAGAGCCAAATACTCGAGTGCCCAAGTACCGTAATAGATTCAATTAAGGCAATAATTAGTTGAACAGAGTGATACACCTCAGGGGGGAGGGCGAACCTGGCTGCAGAAAGGCCACGAAGAGGTCCGTCAGGAGTCCTGTGGCTAAGGATAAGGCCTCGAAGTCTGGAAAAGCGTAAAATGTGCTCAGGTAAAGACTAGAGAGGTAGTTTGAGACGAAACGGAGGTACTTTTAGACGGCACGTTTGATGAGGTGTAGTTTTCGGAGATAAAGGGCAGCTGCACTGCTGCAGGTTCATCTTGTGATGCATTAGCATCACCAGAGAGAGGTAATTCATCATGTGCCACAATGGCACCGCGGCTCAGAGAGAGACGAGGGGGGAACGGCCCTGTAAATCAATTAGAAAACAAAAGCTCCCACTACGAGTGCCTGCTCTCCTTAACGAGGACGGCGGGAAACGCGGCTAATTGGCCGGTGGCCTCCAGGAGGTCTTTCTGGAGCCGAGATCCCCGAGCACCCCATCCGCCGCCCTGGCCGGTATTAGAGAGCTTGATCAGTGCGCATGCTGAGGTTCAAAAAGGATTGATTTTTAACTTCTTACTTCTGTTACGCGGACCGTTTCAATTCTCGACTTTATGCACGTTACTGAAAATGATGAAACGGACGCATGCCTACGTCGTCGTTCGACGTCGCAAACTCTCCCTCATTTTCCGGGCTGCATCAGGAAGGTCAGACAGATATCTTCTCAGGTTTAGGGAGAGGGGGGTGGGATGAGAGCATACCACTGGGACCCTGTTCATTTCTCATCAACAACGGCAGATGCAGCACACCAAGGTTACTTTGCATTCGCTGCATACCGGGGTCACCTTATGAGGTTCACCTCCCCCACACACGCACGCATTCGGCCCCAATGAGGAAGGTACGGTTATCATTGGTCCCCCGCGGACACGGGAGGCGCTTGGATACTCCTCCGAGGGCGCTCGGCGTTGACAACAGCCTATCCCTCTTCACACAGGCAAATATATAAAAAGCTCCTCAATTCCAGCAGGTGAAGGGCCTTGCTTTCTCACTTCTTCTCGAGGAAAGGAGGGGGGGGGGGTGAGGCAAGGACCAGATAAAGCAGGCAGTGGGAGGAAGTAGAAGAAGGGGGGGCTGGGGTTGTCAGTCATGTGTGGAAGGTACATTCAGGTCAATTCAATTCAAAGCCAATGCGACAAGCTAATTTTCCAGCCCGGTCATCTGCGGCCGCCTCAGAAGAGAGGCTGACATTGACAGTAGTCATTACAGTGACACTGGCTCCCAACCTGAAGAGCCAAGAGGAGAGGAGCGGACAGGACACTCACTGAAGGGCCGGCAAAACAACCCTCCCCCCTCAACAGAACAGAGCTTTATGAGCAAAAAGAGTCATGTTCATTTTACTCTGAACTCCTGCCAGAATGCACAGAGAATCCTTCTGTTCATTAAAAGGTTTACTCGGCGTGATCAATGTGTAACTCATTACGCCAAGAGGTCATCAGGTCCTCCAGCTTTATTTGAGCAATACAAACTTTACCAAGTTCGTTTCGGAGGAAGTAACATTTCATTTAGACCAGTACCCTTGGAAGCTTAACTCACTTCTGCCACCTAATGGACTACATATTCAAATTGAAATCGTTCACTACATATACAAATTGATTAACTTTCGGATGACTGATGCCGGCGGCTTAAAGTAGCAGATGCATATATTTCAGTTTATTGTGTTTCCTGTTATTTGTCTCAGTCGCTGTATAGAAAACAGTATAAATACACTTGATTAAAGTTATTAACGGAGAAACAATAATGCAGCTCCTAATTACACTCCCACCCCCTTTTATAAACTAGAAAACATTTAATAAAGAAAATGTCAACAGATTTGCAGACAAAATGACAAATACATTAACTATCCACATGAATATTTGATGCCTTATCTTGACAGTAATGTGAAATATTAGTTTCTTTTCCCTAATTGACAGTCATCTAATGAAAGAAACAAAATGTACCAGCAAAGATTTCGAATGAAAATTGGAGAGAACTGGGAAGAGCATATTATTGCTTCCTTAATAGCTAAGAGGAGGTCCAAGAACCAGGATAAAACTTATTGGACAGATCACATGCCGGTCGAAATGAACTGCCATCTCAATGTGTCTGCATAACACTGAAATTACATTTTATAGTCATATCATTCACTTTTTGTAAACAAAGTGGAAATAAAATACATCCTAGAACTTACCAGGTGACGCTACAACAGAATATTAAGCATTAATATTTGACTGGACTTATGCAAAATCAAAACTTATTTTTGTTTAGTTTCAATGAGATATCTACAATTATAAATATTTACTTCTGAAGTGACAAGAAGATTTTATAGGATAAAAGTACATTTCTATTTAATTTCTTATTTCTATATAATTTCTAATTCCTTATTGTAACAGAGCAAAAAGTATCAATAATATTTATCATTAGCATATAATTTTTGTCCAGCACTAAAATTTAAAACTTAAGACATGCGGTTATTAAAAATATATATATATTAAAAAAAAAACGAATTCAAGCCCACTTATGTTTAGCTTTGAACACTACTTTGAGGGATACACATCTCCCCCTGCTGGTCAAAGATTGCCACTGCAGCACCATCTCTGAGCCATGTCAATGGCAGCTTATCAGGGGCCCTGAAATTGGGTGCAAGAGGGCATTATAAAGCTCCTTTTACCCATCTCCAATGTGCCTTCAACAGCAGGGATCCTTTTAAAACTGGATTTCCTCACCTCAGCAGACAGCAGTGTAAAGGACAGCTATTCATGTGGCTAGAGAGTCTGAATAACTTGTCACGCTGATTGCTTAAAAAACCCAGCACTCAAACGGCTTGCAGTCCATGAGACACAGATAGGGCTATCAGTCGCCGCACTCATCAAAACTGCCATACGTACGAGTACAACTCTATGAGTTTACTGAAGAAAGTTTGTACTTTTGTGTAGCTGAAATGTGAGAGTAGGTGCTTGAGTAGGTGCTTCAGTTAGGTCTGTAATAACAGCTGAAGTTACTTTGAAAAAGTAGGTAAATCTATGTAAAATAGTATGCAATAAACAATTAACCCATAACTTGATCACACAACATTGCATTTGGCAAACCACAAGAGGCTTTAATTGACTCTTTTTTTATATATAAAATGTATTCATGTTTTTTTTGGTAGTGTAATCAATCAGACTGTTAAGATTGTGGTTGAAAGTCACTTTTTCATTCTTCACACGCTAAATGAAAAATCAAGCCAAATGAAGGAATTAAAATATGAATAAATATATATGCATGCACACGGACTGTTGAGATAGCTGTGAGACTTACTTGGATGACTTTGTAGAAGTAGGCGTACTGTCGTGCTGTGTTTTTATATTGACTGAGCACGTCCTGTATGGCTTGTGTGGCCAGCAGGTGGCGCACTTCCTCCTCTTCAAAGTATAGGGGGGTGTCATAGTCAGCAGGCAGGGTCTTGATGTAGGGCAGCCAGGGAGAGCTGGGATTGGTCCGTTCACACAGCAAGTGGAGAGCCAGGGTCACGTTGCCCATGGCCTGTAGGATCCGGTCCTGACTGTACAGCGGCCCTGTGAATAAAGGTTCAATTAGGGGTCTGTCTGCAATGGTTTCCAGATATTAAAACAGAACTCATTCTTTTCACTTACAATTATGCTGTTTTCACGCTACCTTTTTGACGTGGACCCGTGTTTAATTTAGCAGAAAGCTTGGTTTGTTTGAGAGTTAATTCAAGTTTATATCGGGTCATGTAAACTGCAGTACAGTTACATTTTGAAAATGTGCCACTGTACAGATGGTTCAGATAACAACTAGTGTTGTTATTGTTAACTTAAACTATTAAAAAACATTTTCAGCAATTGACAAAGCTAAAATGAAAACAACATTATAATTTCACCAAAAAAAAGTAGTACATTACTATCAAAGCACATAATATAACCGTATACAGTATAAATAAAATTTAAACAGCACTAGTTCTAAATCAAATGTTTTGTAAGTGTGAAAACAACATTAATTAACATGTACATGGTAGGAGGACAATTTTAAAATACAACAAAAATTAGTTGTTATTATTATCATAAAATACAAATAAATATAACAATATAAAATCAAAAAATCAAAATCAAAAGTCAAATACATTTTCTGTGGTAATCAATAGATGCTGTTGATATTGGAGCTAAAAAAATTATTTAACCAGGGACATTAAGGTAACATTTATATAAATGTCTTGTGGTCTCCATATTCTATGCAAGGAGAGAAACATTTCCACGCTTCAATGTGGCATTGCATGTGATTGTTCGAGTTTTAGGTCAAAGACTGACATTGCTACACTATGCAAACTCACCAAGGACAGAGTTCTTGGCGGATTCCACAGTCATCAGCATTTTTCTAGGGATCCACAGGAACAGCTCCTCAGCCTGAAATGGACAGAAATTAAAATAACATGGTCAAAAAGATACATTCAAAAGCAAGTGTTACAATGTACAATTGAATAAAGATTTATTTTGATTACAGGGTTAGTTCTTTCCTGACACATTCAAATTCCACTATTTTAAACAGAAATCTTTGAAATATTGTGTACAATTACATTTTGTAAATAACAATTAGCTAAAGAACCACCAGAATATTGAACCCAATCAAGTCTGGAGGTAAAATACGACCAATCATTAACCTCTATGTATCAATCAGCACAAAAACGTTCCCCCCTAAAGCACTAACAAGGTTAATGGGGGGAAAAAACAATCTACTGCCAGTGCCAATATACAGTACAAGTTGGGTTACTTGTTTCAGCCTTCAACTGAATATATGACAGAAAAAGCAAGCACATCGCACATATAATTTGCAAGGGATGTAATCTCCATAATTTTCAAGTGTGTGTGTGTGTGATGCTAAGACCACTATCAGCATGAAGCCTGGTCCACATTGTACCTTATTGTGGCTAAGAAGAGCCAATTTAGAGACAAACAGCCTTTCAGACCAACTTGTAAAAACAATTCATCACAAAAAGATAAATAAATAAATAAAAATTCCCAACATGAAAAAAACCCCATGAAAAACGTATCAAGTCTCGACTCATCCAACTTATCATCAGTCTGCGGACTAGGTGAGGAAAAACACCAACCTTAATATCTTTGGTGGCCTTCAGACCATATCCTTCGTCTGCAAAGTTGGAGATCTCAAAACCATCACAAGAAGCCCCGCATTCTGCGGCCCAGGCCATCAGCTCGGAGAAAAAGTCTTCCCTGATTCCCTCAAACGATACAGACATCCCTGAGGAAATAATACAACCCCATCACAAGCGGATTTAGCTATTGTGTGTATATTGAACATCAGCGTGAGAAGTTCTCTCTGTAATGAATTCCATTATTCAACGGCACTCTGCTGTATTATATTGCTGTAACACCACACAAGTGAACCTAAACGGTGCTACCTATTACTCTTGTGTATCCTACTGCATAATGTGCTGTCTAATGTTTATTCTAATGGATATTTATGTGTTCTAAATGCACATCTCAGAGACGCCCACTGAGTATTTTATTAAGTAATGTGATAGGATCATTCTCAAGTCTTTACATCACTGTATAACTGAAGCTATTTCTGTGTTTGTTTCATCAACTTACTCTATGTAATGTGCATTTTGTTATCAAATTCATTCTATCAATTAAAGAAATGTACAACAAGCCATCTATTATGCCAAGTTTTCTTGTACTTTTTTATGTAGCTGGAAAGTAGTTAATCCTGTCAATATTTACTCACCCTCATGTCATACACACACACACACACACACACACACACACACACATATATGTGATCCTGGATCACAAAACCAGTCACATGGGTCAATTTTTGGCAATAGCCAACAATACATTGTATGGGTCAAAATGATCGATGTTTCTTTTATGCCAAAAATCATTAGGATATTAAGTAAAGATCATGTGCCATGAAGATATTTCGTAAATTTCCTACCATAAATATACAAAACATTTATTTTTGTGACTGAATGCAGCACAATCGCAAACATAAATGGAAAACTTTAAAGGTGATTTTCTCAATGTTTCTATTTTTTTTGCACACTCAGACTCCAGATTTTCAAATAGTTGTATCTCGGCCAAATATTGTCCTATCCTAACAAACCTTACATTAATGGAAAGCTTATTTATTCCGCTGCCATATGATGTTTAAATCTCAATTGCAAAAAATTGACCATTTGACTGGTTTTGTGGTCCAGGGTCTCTCACACACACCCCCACACACACATAATTTTGTGATAATACAAAATAATAAATTACAGATACAGAATTAATTTCATATCTGGGTAAACTATTAAAAAGTTCCACACCATCTGTTTTTCCGTCCTTTTTATTTTTGCAACTAGGTTAAATACTTAACAATAGCCAATGGCAAATCAAAGGGAAAACCACGCTACATAAAAGCTCGAGAACTGCTAAATCATATTCATGTGAAGCAATAATGTACCTTTCTGTTTCTTACGGATCTTCTCCACCAGAGCTCGGATCTGAACATATTCCTCCCACTCTTTCCCAGGAGAGGGAGCAGCGCTGCTGCACTCTGAATGGGGGAAAGAAAAGAAAACGTTCCAATAATTTATATTTATCAATCACTTATGCTTGGATCAACAGAATCCAAAAGGGGACTGTGGGGAAATAGCTCAGTGCTCTAGTTCCGAGAGTAACCAAATGCTGGCCAATTCATTCTCTTCCGGGTGCTTTTGTAAAATGTTACGGCATCTATCGGCCTGGTAAAAGTCCTTGCGCAAGAGCACGGACCGCAAATTGTCTTTGATATAAACAAATGCATGTCCTTCCCAAAATGACATGCTATTTTGGAGATATGTTTGATGTACGGTTTAAAAATGTAGATTGATGACCAAAATGATTCCATGAAGTACCACCGTACCCTTGAACACAACCTCAGGAGGCTCCATTTGTTTAAAAGCTTCAGATGATTAAATGCTAAATAGATTTACTTAAACATTAAGAAATCATTCACACGGAAGAGGTTTAATTTTCAGGATCCAGTTGCATCTTAAACACCACAACAAATATTATAACAATCATGTAATGCGATTATGGAATAATCACAAAAGCCTTTTGTGTACCAGCGATGCACACATCCATGAGAGAAAATCATTGCAACGGTATTTCAGAGCAGGAATGCAGCCATAAAGAATGCTTTTATACTCACTCTGCAGAAGTTCAGAAATTAAATTCATCATCTCTTTTGGAGAAACCACAGCTGTGGCACCGGTCCCCGATTTCTGGGTCTTCACTCTGCTCTTTTTGCCCATCTTGCTGGTCTGGGAGAGAGGATGGCTGTGGAAAATGCAAGTTGAACGCAAAAATAAATACTTTGTTTTAATTACAGCAAAAAGGAAGTAAAAATAACGCTAAAATGTGACCAGGTTGTATTCTCCTTTTTGCAGCCTAGAAGGCTGTACAGTAAATGAGCCAATAGTCTGAGACGTACTGGACTCCAGTCACTCCACACTTCTTATAAATATTTAGGTGTAAGTGGACTAGGTACAGTATATTCATAACTAAGTGGTATCCAAATAATCTCTGAATCTGAAATCACTGCCAAGAAAGCTTAATGGTCTCTGTGAGGGATTAAACGGATGGCTACAGCGAGCCAAAGGCCACTAAATCAGGTACTCTATTGTAAACAATGAGTATGTGCCTTGTACATGAAACTAATCAAATACAACATGCTTGTATGTAGTTCAATTCAATAAATGAGTCATGTGGCAGCTGTTCCCATATTTCAACTTCTTTACCTGTGCAAATTTGGGCAACGTACAAAACTGTGAGAATATTTCAATGGTAAAGCATACGTTTCGAAAGCTCCACTGGTGCACTGTTTATGATTGCAATCATACATGCATAAACTGACTTTTATATAGAATGCCATTATACATAAATTACACAATATGCATGGCCAGTTGAACTGCCAAATTTTCAAACTTGGATATTTCCATCAAATCACCCAAAGCCTACCATTTAAAAAACAATGAGAGGCACAATTGTATTACTGAAGAGCAAATTGGATTGAAACACTTAAAGTAAGCTACTTAAGACTGAAACCATCAGAGAAAAGGAGAAGCAATGCAATTATACTGGCTGACAGCAAAGACATGCTACATAAAACAAACTCAACAGATCAATATTCAGAATACAAGATCAGAATATATTAAATAATAATATCAGCAGCTTGATGCCTTAAAATAACTGGCCTTGCCCACTGCATCTATTCAAACCCACCAGTAGATGATCCTTCACACTGCACACTATTACACAGCATGTCACTCTTCATTTTAAACACTGGGTGGTCCAGTGATCAAATGCATGAATTAAAACCTTAACATACATATTCATCCATTCATATTCATCTAGCTATCTGTCTCTTCCTGGCCCAAGAATCTCAAATCCTGGTTAGCTGCCTACACAGACTTCATTTTAGGATATAAAGCGCGTTTGAAACAGACAGCTTTCAAAACGTTCAACAACATTTTGGGCAGGGTAAGTTACTCAACGCTTCAAGCTCGCCTACGACGCCCAGATATGCTGTCTAGGTAGGCAGCTCACTAGTTTTTGAGACACATTCAATGTGTTAATAATAACCAGCATGCTTGTGTTTCGCAATTTGCTGAATTAGACACCATTTACAGCGTACATTTACCACGCATTTACATGCATGTGACGTATTACATGTTGTTTAATTATACACACCTCGCGCGTATTAGTAAACATCATATTATGTCCCATTATATACCAAAACTACCTTCCAATTGACTGCAGGGATCCTCCTGTCAACCTGGAATTCAATCCTCTTCAGCTCGGTTTACTGGTAAAACCTAACCTTTCTTCAGAGACAAAGCCACGCCCTAATAAGATTTCTAAAAAGCGGATTGGGTCATTGAAGCGGTATCCCGCCCTAAGCTTGCCCAGAAACGAATTTTAATTGGATGATGTTACATACGCAACTGCATACGTGCGAGCCAATTGGTTAAAGTGTAAATGTATTTCACTTCGCTAAACTGTACGTATCTATTGGTTTTCGCTAAGGCGGTACCCGTTTGTCGTGACTTCACTGGTCGTGGTCGTGAGAGGAGTCGATCTGTTTGGTCAGGTTTACAAGGTTGGGTTGACTACACAAACAAAAAAGGCTTGTGTGTCTTGCGATTGGAAGTTTACTTTGGGTTCATAAAGTGACCATAAAAGGATAAAGTTTGCGCAACGTGATTCGCGGAGGAAAATGTCACTCAAATATAACATACAGTACTTTAAACATTCTGTTGTAAAAGTAAGATAATTTATGCACAAAACATATATATTATAAATTACCTAAAATTTATAGTAAAGTCAAATCATAAAATCAATAATTTAATTGCTTTTTCTACCAATTTATACTTTATAATGTATAATATTTTTACTTCTTACATTTATAATTGTATATCATATTTTATTGACCAATTGTGGGCATGTATGATAACTGATTATTCCCTAAGCTTGTTTAAATTACATCAAATACATGAATATTAATTTAATTTAGAATATATTTCTTAGAAAACAACCAAAATAGGGTTCAATGTTAAACTACATTCAGACATATCACACATTTTATTAACCAGACTGGAAGCTCATATATAATTAATAAAGAATACATGTAATATGTATGTAATATTTTTTTGACCTAAGCACCCACGTTCTCTCATAACGTTTGGAAAAGACAAAAATTCAGTCACAAAATCTGTTAAGATTAGGAGAGTCCATGCAACTGCAATACATCCCCAGTAGATGGCAGACTCTGCCTTTTATTCTGCTGTTCATTTCATACAATACAAATAAAGGAGAAACATTCTACAAAGAGGATTCTTTATTTCAAATCTACAAGAGGGTTATTTGCAATGCATTTAGAATTTTTTTTATTAGCTAAAATACAGGTCCGTTCTCAGCTACTTTCAGCTTATTAAAAATATATAAACGCATGCTAGTTACAGGTATTCTACAGTAATAGAAGTTATTTACATCGCGCTGAATTGTCCTTGAATACAACTTCATGTGTGTTTCACATACAGATGAGCTACACAAAACAATGAATTTCATGAAAGATTCAAACATCAAATCCTCATTCACAAAAGAAGCAGTGCATTTGAATGAAAAAAGGAAGATTTCAGCATTTCAGATTATTTTGTGCTTTAAACTTAAATACAAAAAAGTCAGTAGTTGTGTAGACTAGATCTGCTTATAAAGGACACTTTTAATTGGATTTCAAAAATAGTTTTAATGAATATGTGTACTTCAACACCAGTATTTAGGCATTGTGTTCACATGAAACACTTTACAGCATAACCGAGACAATATGTACTGTGTTGTTAACAGCATACACCGTTTTACTGACCCAAATTCACAACGTAGCTTTTTCATAAAAATATGCAATTATTTTCTTTTTCAAATGTTTGCTGCATGCGCACTTTGTTCTCATAAACATCAGACAAAAAAAAAAAGTAACACCACCAAAAGCCACCTGCTGCATCCACTGTGAACAAAACCATCCAATAAGAACGTGATTTCAGTATAGCACTGTAAAAATTGCTCTCATAAATATACAATTTCAATGAAATTCCACACAACTTTAATACAAAAATAACTAGATCGGCTGAGTGATTTTCGGCAATGCTCAAAATAGCTTCGATTTAAACAAACAATACAAAATTATGGCTTATCGGGTCACTGGTTTTCAGGAAGAAGAAAAAAGAGCTTTTGTGTGAATGCAGCAAGCATCTTTTCAGGCAGTTCTTTTATACACAGATAATGGTTCTGAATTATAACACACAATACACTTCATTTACTGCGTTCTCATTAACTTCCATTCAGACTTTGCTTTATATCATGTACAGTACGCACACAAAAAGATTTTTGCCTGAAGGTCTCATAGGCCTATAAAGCAGAATTAGTTTTACACAAAATTCAGCAGAAGAAGCTCATTATTAACAATGCTAACCTTATCCAGTTCTTATCAGCACATACTGTGTGGTCTGATTTAGTTTAGTATACGCAGAAGCAATAAGCTTTGTAAATGGAATAATGTAAAAAAACAAAATGTGACTGGCTGAGGTACTGTACTACATGATTTACGCCATTAAAACTGCATGTGTTAAAGTTGCATCATATAATAAATGCTTTTAGAAATAGTGTAATGATGAAACTGGAATCCTTTATGCTATTCCAGGCTGAACTGAAAACACACAACACTTCCACACTTACATTCATCCAGACAGTTTCTATATTGCACCTATTCAGTGTCTAGAACCTGAAATTGGGTTCCAGTTCTTTTCATCCAGTTTATTTTCACCTAATACAGATTTAACAGTACTTTCCATTATGACACCATTAAGCCATTAGGTCTAATATGCAATTTAAAGCACTACACTGGGATACATTATAAAATAACAATATTGAATGTTGACATTTTTGATCTGCTTTCATTTGATAGACCACAAGGATAGAAGTAAAGGCATAGAAAGCAGCTTCAATTGATCACGATTGTCAGTTTGGAATTTAAAGTACTTTACATAATATGCTGTGAAAGTTGAGCTGGCATTTTTAAGTACTATTTGGGGGGGGGGGGGGGGGGGTACTTTAATTAAATGCTTATAATCATGAGCTGGCCTGACTAGAATTTTGCCATATAAAGTAGTATTATTTTATTGTTATTTTATGTATGTCTGGGAACCTGAGCAAATGCATTATATGTATTCATGCCTGGGAGAAAAAAGCGAGAAAAAAAAAGCTTACTATCATATTTTATTGTTCCGCTATGTGAACAGGTTCCAAAAAACAACTGTCAGCAGTAAATGAGAATAAAAACTGGCATTGTGGAGTAAATGAAACTTGTTATTTGTCAGTGGCTGGCAACTGTCACATGATGTGATGTGAGTGGCTTAAATCAAAATAACTTACATCCATTCAAAAGTTTGGGGTCAAATACAGTTTTTTTTTTTTTTTTAGAAATTAATACTTTTATTCAGCAAGGATGCATTAAATTGATCAAAAATGACAGTAACGACATTTATAATGTTTCAAAAGATTTCAGTGACACTTCTGAATAAGGTTTCATAAGTTAACTACATTAGTTAACATGAACTAAGAATGAACAATTCATTTCTACAGCATTTATTAATCTTAATGTTCATTTCAACATGTACTACATGTATTTCTTAACATTACAAAGTGAACAAACATGAACAAACAATGAACAACTGTTTTTTTTTAACTAACATTAAAGATTAATAAATACTGTAACAAACGTATTGCTCATTGTTAGTTCAGTTAATAGTTCAGTTAATACTTAATGTTAACAAATGAGACCTTATTGTAAAGTGTTACCAAGATTTTTATTTCAAAGAAATGCTTTTCTTTTGAAAGAATTCTGAAAAAAGCATGACTGTTTTCCACAAAAATATTAAGCAGCATGACTTTTTTTCAACATTGATAATAACAAGAAATGTTTCTTGATCAAACCAGCATATTATTATGATTTCTGAGGGATCATGTGACCCTGAAACTGGAGTGATGATGCTGACAATTCAGCTTTGCCATCATATAAATAAATTCAATTTTAAAATATATTAGGATAGAAAACATTTATTTTAAATTGTATTATCATTTTACAATATTACTGTAGTGTTTTTACTGTATTTTTGATCAAATAAATGCACCCTTGGTGAGCAGAAGAGATAAAAACATTAAAAGATCCCAGCCCCAAACTTTTGAATGGTAGTCTACAAAGAAAAAAAATCCTTGGATAACAGAATATTATGAAGTGGTCTTATGCCAAAATCAAAAAAGCTTTTAGGAGTGAAGGTTTAATCTTGTATAAGTAACTCCATGGGGCATTTATCTGTGTGCTTTCATTCCGTATCTGGAATGAGAAATGAATCCATTAAGCTGCCTCGTACGAATACTTGGAAGGTATGCACATAAATGGAGCAGTGATTTAGCTTGTGCTAATTGTGAGTCCATTATATATTAAACTACCACCTGCGTTGTAGGTAATAGGTTTGAAATGTCTCAACTGAATGCCTTGAGAGAAGCTGGCAGTAGAAGCCAAGTTCTTTGTGTGGTTTCCCGAAGTTGCCCTGTTCTGTCTGCTCCTCTCGTTATATTCACAGATTTGTTTGTTTGTTCAAGGCCCTGTCCGTCATTGACACTGGAACTACAAAGGGCCTTTGAACTGGTTCCCAGAGAGATGTTGGCGGATGGAGGGTTTGGATCCTGCTGCATCACCGAGCTTTCGCCACACCACCTGAACACACAAAGCAAACACACAGTTGGGTCAAGCTTTCGACTACTTGAAATCTTGTGAAATGAAAAGTGTCTTCAAAATATTTATCCTGTGCTACTGAACAGTTTGTCCTGGAATCGACATCTGGTCATGTTATAACTGAAGATTTTTGTGTATTGTGTGTGATAATTATGATGTGATTTTTCGGGTTCTGGAGATAGATCTCCCTAACAGAACACATTAGCTAGCAGCCAAATAACAAAAAAATGTATATACATATTTTATGTACGGTATGTAGTATTTATTTATATATATTTTTTTCAAAATTAAAAATTATACTGACCATTTTAGTAATGATAATAAACCAACTCATCAACTTTAAATTCGAATAATATTTAAAATAAATTACTGCAATTTTTGTTATAAAAATTACTATACATTTACATTAAAATATTTTAACTTCTTAGGGAAAAGTGCTAAGTATAAATTTCCTGATTTTTTTTTTTTCTGTATTTATAAGATAAGTTGAGGACAAACCCCAAAAAAGATAATTTTTGAGAATTTTACAAACTTAAAGTCACACGATATTTGTAATTATATATATATATATAATTACAAATGTCGTGTGACTTTAAGTTTGTAAAATTCTCAAAAATTATCTTTTTTGGGGTTTGTCCTCAACTTATCTAATAAATACAGAGAAAATTTTTTTCTGTATTTTTATATATATATATGCCATCAGAGAAGCTGGCAGTATACACAATACAAATACTTTAAAAAAAAAATATATATATATATATATATATTAGGGCTGTCAAAAGATTAATCGTGATTAATCACATCCAAAATAAAAGTTTGTGTTTACATAATATATGTGCGTGTACTGTGTAGAATTATTATGTATAAACACGTATCATTCATGAACATAAATCATAAACATTATCATGTATACACACACATTCATGTATATATTTAAGGAATAATTGCATTTATATACTGTATATACATTTATATAATTTATATTATATATAAATATTTTATATATAAATATAACCAATTTTTCTTAAATATATACATGATTGTGTGTGTTTTTATATATATAAATAATTATACACAGTACACGCACATATATTATGTAAACACAAACTTTTATTTTGGATGCGATTAATCACGATTAATCTTTTGACAGCCCTAATATATATATATATATATATATATATTTTTTTTTTTTTTTTTTTTAAGGGTCTTTATACATATAAAGACCCTTAAATACACATTATATTATATTATGTTTTTCGAACCAGGAACCTGAAAAGTGAAAAAATACCTTTAGTTACGCAGTGACTCAACATACAGAGACTCAGAGAGATCTGCTAAAAGGGGGTTTAGTGGGACTGGGGACTAATTATAATCAGAAAAGAAAGAAGCCCTTGTGCTATCTGAGGTTTTGCTTTTGACAGGCTGCGGTTCTCGGGGCAGAAACAAATCACAGGTCCCAGATTCCAGGGGCCCTTCAGGGAGCTGATAAACCTGCATTGTTTCAGCGATCAAGTTATTTTAATTGCACGGACAACTGTGCGGTAAACACTCCGAGGACTTTTGCCAAGGCCTCTCATTAAAGTGGTCTGAAAGTGGGTCTCTGTTGTGAAACATTCAAACAGTGTCCTCAATCAAAGCCGGCGTAATTACACAAAGTGACAGGAAAACAAACACATGGGAGAGGGAAACTTACAGCCTCTTTCTGTTGAACGGGGATTTATCAATGCGCTAGAGGAATCTAAGCTGAGGATCAGGGTAGGGGGAGGCAGATGGGAGATGCTACTAGGTAGACTCACATTACACATCTCTCTGACAATGGCTTTCTCTTTCTCACTGAGATCCTCCTCATAGTCCTCTGGGATCTTCCTGTCTAGGTTCTCATGGACTTCTAATACCTACAAAGCAAATCAACAGAGGGTTAAATGATTAGCGGTGTTCACTAAAGCAAGCTTCACTATTACTTAACTGTCTTGAATGAACCCTCCCTAACCCAAAGTTTTTAGGATTCAGGTACTATTTATGCTACAAAATTAATGATACCTCAGATCAAAAGTGAAAACTTTTTTTTTTTGTCATAAAACGAATGAAAGGGGGACCCAGTTAGAATATCACAGAGACAAGAGGCTGGGCTATTTTCCCTTGCAGCAGTAAGAAAACACATACAGTAGTAACTTCGCAGCTCAATACAATTTTATCTCTTTTTTTTATTTTATTTTTATTGAGCACGTCTGGCCGAAGACATATTACGACAGTCATGTTACATGATTTGACTGATTTGGATGTTATGTAGTAAGTGCGACGGCTGCTTTAAAGGAAAGGAACTGAATGCGGCATCATGTTTTCATAATTGTCGGAAGCCAAAAAATCAAAACTAAACTAAAATGCTAGTCATTAAATCTTCTTTGAGAGGGGGCCCCCTGGTGGTTCGGGAACCTTATAAGTAACTTGGATACTTCGCATATAGGGAGGACCAGCACTGGGCTCATTTTCATTGTGTTTTGGTTTCGTTTTCACTGTTCCCATTTTGCCTGTGTTCCTGATCTTTATTCGTCTCTTTGGTAGTTCATTAGTTCATGCAACTGCAGTATTTAAGCACTCGTTTTTTTCAGTTCCCTTGTCAAGTATCGTCTTTATTTAACGTGGTTGTATTAATGTTTCCTCCTGCGATTTAATAAAGACTTGTTATCTACTCCTTTCGCTGTGCACTCTCTGTAATCAAACGTTACAATAACAAAATTACTCAAATTAAAATGTAAACTGAAAATATAAAAATAAAAGCTAATTCAGAATATTAATAAATACTACAAGTGTGTATAAATAATACTAAAATTACACTGAACCTTGCACTGTGTCAGTAAGTTTTGCACAGGCAAGCACTTAATCTCAGAAATTTTTAAATAAATTATAATGTTTTGGTACTTTATTTTTGTTTTATGTGGTATTTATTGTCGTATTTATATTCTGCTATATATAGCTCTCTCTGCTTCCCCTGGCCAATGTTTTGTTTTCTTTCAAATAACAGAGATTCAACAGTTCACAAAAAATCCTCTAGGTGACAGTATTAGTATAATAATAGTTCAACTCGTAAAATTAATGATGCGTACTAAAACCTATTCAAGGGGAATCAAGCAAGAAACCAATCAGGCGTTTCTACCATGAAACTCAATCTATTCCTGTGAAATCAGGCTTGATCTTTAACTTTTTAATGATTTATGACACTTTTTATGGGGATGACAAAGAGAGGACAAGAAATTATTTTAAAAAATGATGTGGGAATACAACTGGGAAATAATGATGCAAACTAGCCTTGAACTAAGTAGAATGCATGATAACTGCTATAGGCCATGAAATTAACAGTAATATTTAAGCATACTACAATTTAGCATAATATATTTTGCATATCTAGAATTCAAACACAAGAAGTATGTCTTGATTTCGCAACATCAGCATCATAATCTTACTTTCATGGCATGTACAACAGCCTCTGGTTTCTGTGCTGCCGGCAGGTATCCCGTGACAGGGGGCGGCAGATCACCTCCAGGCATCCGCGTAGATCCCTGTGGACAGATGGACACACATTCGTCATGATCAAAGATCACTCATACTGCTCTCTCAGATTACCAGAAGAGATCCGAGCGCTGGAAAAGCCATTAGCTGTTTCTCCGAGTCAACTCAGGCTCGAAATGGGTTAAGCCATCTCATTATAACTCATCTCTGCTTGTACCCCCTTCATGGGTACCCATCAACAAAGAGCTCTTTCAGTGCACAGGGTCTTGTGAGCCCCAGTATAGACACAGCCCTTTGAATCCCATTCTAGCGTTAAATCCACAACAATTGAGCTGGCATTTCAGCAGCGGGGTCGGGAGAGGACCCCTGGATGGAAACTGCAACTCGCTTTTAGCCTGAGAGAACAGGACTGTGATGTTCACTTGCAGTTGCCAGCAGGTTTATTGAGGGCTGGAGCCGTGGGTACTTTACCCTGGACTGACCCGAGAACATCCCGACCCAATGCTCGCTGTCATGCATCGCCCCGTAGCCTGATTAGAGACGCCCAGGAGTCCCACAATTCATTCTGCATGGATTCGTTTGCCAGTACAAGCCAAGCAGTGGTCAACGTTATGGATTTTTTAATAGCAAAGGCCGATGACTATTCAAGCCCTTACAATTTAATTATCTCATATAAATTGTATAGTCTACATTATAATTTAATTTAATTATATGATATTAAATATGACCAATTTAATTTACAATTGATACATATATATATATATATATATATATATATATATATATATATTATATCTAAATATATCTTCAAACCAAGATAACATACTGTTTATCAACCTGAATGAGATTTATATACAGTATATCAAGTGTTTACATTCTAGTATGTGCAAAATTATTCTAAATAGTCTTCCATGTGTTTATTCTATTGCCCAAAAAAGACACAATTTCATCAGATCATCGGATTATAGATTATTAAATAATCTATTAAGTAGTAAGTGGCATCTCAAGGCATTAACAGGAAATGAGTGACCATCCTATTTGTTTTGGAGCCCAGTTTTGAAGCCTTGCCACGAAGAACATCTGTGTGATTGGCTAGCGTGCCAAGTGCTGTCACAAACAGAGCACTGGTGATAGATGAAGCCAAATTCAACCATTAAGATATTTCTATAGTCCGATCAAATCCAGGACCAATATTTTTGGATAGTCTGAAGAGGCTTTCTATAATCCGCCAAATGCATTGATCATAAACATCACTTGGAAATCAGAATCAGATAAGAGGCCATAGCTGGATTAAACAAATCCAAAGACTAAACTTGCGCATACAAGCTTACTCTGATGTGTGTGACGCTTCTCATTAAAAAAGACAGGAAAATGTGGATGATGTATGTATTAAAGTTATAGGTCCATCATAAAATAAAATAAAAAGCAAAATTTAAAAAAATGCAATGAATCAAGTATGAGCCTGTTTTTTTTTAAGTCCGTCTGGAAACAATATAAGACCCTGGGCAGCTAAAACGATCACTTAAGAAGAACAAATAGCTTTATTTCCAAAAGTTTGAAAAGATATTCAAAGGTTTGGGGTCAGTAAGATTTCAACAACAAAAAAACTTATTCAGCAAATGACTCAAAATTGCTCAAAAGTAATAGTAAAGACTATTATATTGTTACAAAAGATTATTTCAAATAAATGTGCTTCTTTTTTAACTTATATTCATCAAAAAAAATTATCACAGTTTCCACAACTATATTGTATCAAGCAGCACAACTGCTTTCAGAAATGTTTCAGCAAATCATTGAATGATTTCTGAAGGATCATGTGACATGTAACTGGAGTAATGATGCTGAAAATTCAGCTTTGATCACAGGAATAAATTGTATTTTAAAATGTATTAAATTAGAAAACTTCTTTTAAAATGTAGTAATATTTTACATTATTACCGGTTTTACTGTATTTTTGGTGAAATACTGACCCCAAACATTTGAACAGCATTGTCTACATATACATTCCTGTCAAAAGTACATTTTACTAGGGTTAAGCAACTCGAAAAACAGCTAAAGCACCAAACTACTCTGATTACCTCTCCTCAACTCAGGTAACCCCTAACAACAGCAACCGATCTGTTGTGTCACTTGTACGAACCTGATTATTGTTTCAGCAGTTCGCTACTGCATTATTTAGTGCCGTCGTGATTAAAGCGAAAGTTCAAAGCCATGCTAATGAAGCGATGAGCTCGTAGACAGAGCTGAGACGAGCTGGGATAAAATAAGTGCAGAAGCCTCTGAGGACGAGACCCACGCCACTCTCTAATTGATTTCTCTTTCCTGTGGAAGCTGTCTCTCATATTAAAGTGGAGCAGCTGCACTGTCATAGCTGATGAGTGCACTTATTAGCTAAAGCACCAGGTTCGCAGATGACCTTTTCTGAGGATACGGGTGTAGGGGAATAATGATGGTGATGAAGATGAACATATCTCAGGAGAGAGAGAGAGAGAGAGAGAGAGAGAGAGAGAGAGAGAGAGAGAGAGAGAGAGAGAGAGAGAGAGAGAGAGAGACGTATTATATACTGTATACACATATATTTTACACATATATATTACTTTTTAATCGCGATTAATCGATTTGACAACACTGATATATTAAATTGTTCCTCTAAGGTCATTTTTAGGTTAGAAAGGATCTCTAAAACAAAGAACGGATCAGGACTGAGACTCCAGCAGAGATCAGAGCACAACAAACCCCTGCAAGGCCACAGGAAATGACCTATGAGTATAGCATCTTTCACTCAATATTTTTTTTAATCAATAAAAAAAAAAAACTATTATAATTCTAACTTCAAAAAGTTCTTGTTCTCAGGACAACAATGACCACAGAGACCAGTGGCCTTATCATCCAATGTCATGAAAGCTTTGGAGACGATTATAATAGAAGAGCTGTTTAGGGAAGTGGAGCCATCCTTAGATGATCAATACCATTTTTCATGTAAGAGAGTAACTACAAATAGTACTAATGATGCTATTTGTACACTAATACACCTTGTTCTGAAGCATCTGGAAAGTCCAGTTGCATATGCTAGACTGCTTTTTTTATTTTAGTTCTGCATTTAATACAATTCACCCACATACTGGAGAAATTAGTTCATTTAAAAGTCAATACTTTCTTGATTCATTGGTATCATTCGTTTTTAACAAACAGGACACAATAAGTGAAGTTGAATTATGTGTAGTCTGATGTTGAAGTAAGTAGTACAGGGGCCCGCAAGGTTGTGTAAGCCCACCATTTTTTATTCACTCTTTACACAATGATTGTGTTAGTCAGTAATCAAATCAGTTTGTATTATGACATTTTTCAGACGATACTGTAAATGTGAGTCTATTAAGATATTGTGTGTCTGTGTGTGTGTGTGTGTGTGTGTGCGTGTGTGTGTGTGTGTGTGTGCGTGCGTGAGTGTGTGCGTGCGTGTGTGTGTGCGTGTTTTTAAAGCAAATTCAAGCAAGTTAAAATGTTTTTCTAAACATCCTAAAATCAGTTTCTCCAAAATATTAAGCTGCACAACTGTTTTCAACATTGCTAATAATAAGAAATGTTTCACCGAATCAGCCTTAGAATCATTTCTAAAGGATCATGTGACTCTGAAGATGTGAATAATGGCTGCTATTTTTTTTTACTTTGGCATCACAGTAACAAATTGAAACTAAGCGTATGCTTATAGTTTCACATTTGGTAATAAACTTTTTTTTTTTTTAAAGGGGAAACAAATTTAGTTCTAAAAAGCTACTTGTTCTCAAACTGTAGTTGGCAATAAATAAACTGTGGACCTAAATAAATAAAATGATTGACAAAGAGCACCAACGTTGAGTTATTTGAATGATAAATTAGCAGATTCGGCTAACGATCATTCGTTAGTTTTTCTGTTGTCTCATTTCAATAACGCAACTTACAGTTATGCAACAGTTGGTTCAGTTTGTGTATTAGCAAACAGTGTGGTTCATTTCAATGAAATATAAAAACAGTCAGGCATCTAAATTATCAGACTATTTCAAGATAGAGCTGGTGCACAATTGTTGTTGATCAATGTTGAGTTATCCGCTACCTGAAAATGTTTAAGAACCACTGAACTAGTGGCACCTATTCTTTCAAAAATAAAACAAAAATAAATAAATAAATACATGAGACACGGTCCTGAATGGGACTTTACTCTGTCAGTTTTAAGCTCCTGATGTTTTAAGCTCCTTGGCATGGGTCAATTCTCATCTGCTTCTACAAAGAGCAATGCAGAATCCTGTAACCAGCTGGAATTGCAACAGCTAATTGTTGCCAAATCTCTTCCAAATCGGCTCAACGTGACAAATCTTTTTAAGCTCAGCTGTGATTTCGGTTTTGGCTCTGATGCAAAATAACGGGGTCACGTTCGATTGCATCATTGGAATACGTACATTCTGTAAGGTGTCCTGAAACTGGGATAGTGAGGAGAGCTGGGACTCTGAGTGATACAGGGACAGTCCTTTCCGAAGTGTCTTCAGATCGCCCACGTTCCCCTGCTGTAGAGAGAAGCATAAATGTGTCAAACACAGATTCATTTAGATAAATAGAAGAATTAACAGCAAAGTTAACTTCAATCAGACACAAAATTATTTCAGTTCCCTAGATAAATCAAAACCATTCCAAAAAGAAATATAACGAACAGTATTATATATGAAATACATTTTACAGAAGATATATGAAAATACATTTTGATCAAAAAGATTAATTGATGAAGAGAAAGTTCAATAGAACAACATTCAATTGTAATTGAAATACTTTTTAACATTATACAATTATTTACTGTCACTTTTGATCAATTTAATGCATCCTTATAATAATAATAATATTAATTTCTTTAAAAAATCTCAGTGACCCCAAACGTTTGAACGGTATTGTATATGTGCAGAGAGATGAAAAAACACAATCGGTGTCCAGACATAAAGCTTATGATGTCATGAAATGCCAGACCACTTGATTTCCAAAAGGTAATAAACTTTGCATTTGTACTTGCATAGCAAACAAAAATGTATACGATGCATAAATCCTCAATAATAAAGGCACTGATTATTTAACCTCTAAAGTATAATATATGAGAAGCCTTACAATAAGTTAATTTAAGAGCTAACTTGTCATCTCTGGATATGTAAAAAAAGAAGAAGTATGAAATCAATCCGTGCAACTAGAAAGATCCAAGACTGAGTGTGTGATTACAAGATAGTAAGGTATCAAACCATTTTAGTCTCTCTTACCGCTAGTTTAACCAATACAGGTTTTTCAACCTTTCCTGACCTCTTCTCACAACACCTGACAACTGCAAATCTCATAGTTCATATCCGATGAACAATGATAACGTTCTAGCAGTCCAAGCACAAAGAAACCACAGGGACAACCACTTCCTCTATCATTATGGCCATGAAACTGTAAAAACAACTGTTACGATCCGTAGAATGTGCTGTCTTCAACATATTTGACTAAAGGATGATAACAAAACCTCTGCAAAAACGTTTGCGAATGAAAAATTGATAGCGGATGGCACGTGAGATCATTTCCTGAGAGGTGATCTGAGAAAAGGGAAAAAGTTCTGGAGCTGAGAGGTAATGTCAGTCACGCTTCATAAATAATGACCTAAGAAATTTAGCCAAAAGGCACCTGTCCGCAAAACTCTTATCGCTGCATATTTGAGTGTCACAGGCCATGAAATAATGAAATAAAAATGTCGAAAATCCCTCAGCACAATGGAGAAATGAATGAGTATTCCATAGTAAAAGCATCTGTGTGTGATTATCCCCGTTTTGAACTTTCTTGCCCCGTATGTTGATGTCTGTTGTGTGCCAACAGCTCACAAAGGGATTACTGGAGTTTAATTGAGGCTGTGAACTTTTTTCAGGGAAAAGTGGATTGTTACAAAAGTTTTATGTGTGTGTGTCTACGTGCGTAAGTTGAGTAACCGTCCAGCATGCCATGTACTAATAAAAGTTCTGCTAAGAGAACATGAGACTGCAGCTAAACCCATGGTTGTACTGAAAGGGTCTCATTTTTTTTTTTTTTTTTTATGAACATTGTTAAAAATGCAAACATGATTCAACTTGTTTGCATTTTGTTTGCACAACATATCTATCTATCTATCTATCTATCTATCTATCTATCTATCTATCTATCTATCTATCTATCTATCTATCTATCTATCTATCTATCTATCTATCTATCTATCTATCTATCTATCTACCTATCTCTATATATAGTTAATTTAAAGTTATACAAGTCAAACGTTTGGAAACATTACTATACTAAAAATTAAGTTAGAATGATTTCTAAAGGATAATGTGACACTGAAGAGAAGACTGGAGTAATGTTGGATGAAAATTCAGCTTTGCATCACAGAAATAGATTATATTTGATATTTTTAAGTCCATTATTTTAAATTGTAATAATATTTCACAATATTACAATTTTTTTCTATATTTTTGATCAAATAAATGCAGGCTTGATGAGCATAAGAGACTTCTTTCTGAAACATTATTAAAAAAGTAATGTTTCCAAACTTTTGACTGGTAAACGACTCAATCAAACGATAAAAAGACTGGAGTGAAATGAATTCCTTTCTGCTCACAATGTTTTACAAAGCATGCATAATTGAACACAGGTTTGACCCATGAATGAGATCTTTGGCATGGACTGATGACCCTGAAGGTAACGACATTCTTCTCCTCTAAAGATCTACATTACGCAGCCAAAGGCAGCTTAATATCTGGTTTAGTACCTGCTAGAGGAATACAGTGACAGAGTTATATCTAAATGGAGTCCCATCAGCTAAAAACCATTCTATGAAATGCTCATATTTCTTATAGTAACAGCAAGAATGCCTTGATCAGCCATTCTTGAAGGTTATCGGGCACAATATAATACAGAACAAAATATACAATACTTGCAAATTCCGAGATATCTTTCTTCAAACAATTGAGTTATCTATGGAGGCAATAAAAAGAAAAAGCAGCTCTATCCATCATCAGAGAAAGACAAAATGAAGAAGTATCATTAGAATATCAGAGGTGCGCGTATGCAATTAAACTGACAGCTACTAGTCGCATGTGCCGTCTTTAAATATTGAGATGGATGTGCTATCTATGCCTATAAATCTGGGCTCGGAAAATGGGAGATGAAGACCGTCTGAAACAGAAAATTGTTAGTGACAGATCTGTATCTTTGTCTCATATAACTGTCAGAGCTCCAGGGCTTTTTGTTCAAAGCTCTTGCAGTGTCATAAAACTAAGAATAAGTCCTGGTGCAATGACATGCATTTAAGGAACCAGATGTACCGGTAATTAAAAACGACATCTTTAATGCACGCCTTAGCCAAATTTGTGAGCTTATCACCTGAGCAGTGAAAGTCATGTGACTAAATTGGTAAAATATTTGACACCATCCCTACTATCTACCTCTTGTATTACAATATTACGATCTACAACACAAACACATTAAAGTGCAAATGCTATTCTGCAGGCAAGCCTGAAAAAATGGGCCCAAGCTGACCACAACATGCGCCCCCTGCCCACATAACCACACTCGTTTTTAATTTTCATTATATTGCTGATCATGTGCTGTGTAAGCTACACTGGGGCAACATGCTTTTAAACATCAGCACTTGATTAAAACCCTCAAGCAAACTATTATAATGCTGCACTGCACACCAAATCCATAAAAGACTATACTGTACATGGTTGCAAAACAGTTAACAAAGCACATCATATAAAGTGGTCCTATTATGCCCTTTTATGAAGGATTGATTTTGTTTTTGGGGTGTACTAGAATATGTTTTCATGCTTGATTGTTCAAAAAACGCATTATTTTCACTTATTTTACATTATTACAGTACAGTCCTCTATACCCAGTCTTTCTCGAACGTGTCATTTTCGATGAAGCCCCTCCTTCTGAAATACGAAATGTGATTGGTTAGCTGGCCCAGTGTGTTGTGATTGGCAGCATGTGTTCGGGAAATGACACGCCCCTGCATAACCGCGAACTCTACTCAGATGTGAATATTAACGATGGTGTCAATTTCAAACCAATTCGAGCTCGATTCAGACCCTGACAATGTTAGCAAAGAAGATGTTAGCTGAACGGATTTCATGCAGACTTTGCAAGCACAGATTTTGCAAGACATTTCGTGGAATATTTTTTGACGAACGTTGGGGTTGTAATGTTCAGGAACAGTTTTAAAAATAAATTTTAACCACTCTTAAGTTCGTCAGCCAACAAACTTTTTCCAGGGTGAAAAAAAACTCTTCATCTTTCCTAGCGCAGCTCAACCAGGCCTTGCCAACTGTTTTGCGTTGTAATTTTTGAAAAGGGGATTCTGTCAAATAAAATATCTCCCAATGGAGTGGACTTTGAGCTTTGCAACCTAGCAGATCTTTTTTTATGCTCAAACATCAACATTACAAAGTTGAAAAAGTGAAACAGCATAATAGGACCCCTTTAATTATTATTAATGATGATCTATTTGATCATATTATCATATCCTATTATTATTATTATCATGTATCATTCTATTATTAACAAAAACAACTGATTTAGACACAATTTAGATCTACATCACCACTTTCCACTCTTTCTGACCGTTAGAATTCCACAGGCTTATTACTATAATATGTACATTCTGTATGCAAATGATCCTATTATGATAAGCTGAGAGCTGGCCAGGGAAGGAAGCTTTTATGTTTTCATTTTACGTACGTTTCCATCACATTGCTGACGGATTAGACTCTTACCTGGGATAACAATTGCTTGTGGTCATCCTCTAAAATGCGGACTTTAGTCTCCAGTTGGCGGATGTAGTTTGAAGAAGAATCTGTACAAAGAAAAAAAAAGGGGGGGCAGAAATATGGATTAGAAAGTTTGATCATAGAACATACAGCACATACTACAATTTAAACATTTGAAGTCAGTCTCTGATGCTCATCAAGGCTGCATTTATTTGAAATGTTTTCCCCATTTTATTTAAATTTATGATTTATTTGATCAAAATACAATAAAAACAGTAATATTGTGAAATATTATTACAAATACAATTTTATTTAAAAAACATTTCATATTATTATCAATTCAATTGTGCGCTGCTTAGTATTTTTGTGGAAACCGTGATACATTTTACGGAATTATTTAATATATAGAAAGTTCAAAAGAACAGCATTTATTTGAAATAGATTTTTTTTAAATTCTAAAAGTCTTTACAGTCACTTTTGATCAGTTTAATGAATCCTTTCAGAATAAAAATATAAATTTCCTTAAAAACAAACAAACAGTCCATTGAGATCATGCCAGTTAATGAAATTAAGATGATCTGCAGTTCTGTGTGGCCCCTGATTTTTCATCTACATGCAGCTTGTAAGATTTGTTTTCACCCTCCTCATTCCTCAAGTTTCTCTAAACATAATTTCTCATGTTATGAAAGCTGGTTTACTGTGAAAACTCCCTAAAAGTAATTTGGTCATCCCGGAATCGTAGTCATTTTGTGCTGCTTTCTATTATGCACTGACATACAATACCATATCCCAGAATGCACTGCAGCTACATAAGTTAAATAGAAGACATCTGTCAAAGCAAAAGAAAGATGTTGAAAGACGACCGTTTAGCACAGTTCACAATCTCACATGATCACATAAAGGCTTATACTTTAAAGACCTCATTTAGACAAAGAAATCTCAAATCAGGAAATCTACATTGCCTTTGACACACAAAAGCTGCTTTCATTTAAGCCATCCAACGTTTGTCTCGAACATAATCAGATGTTAGAGAAACTAGAAGCACTAGTAAACACACTGATTTCATGTCTGTGAAGTAAAAGCCAATGAATCAGAAAAAAAAAAGAAAAGTTTAGTCATAGTGGCAGAGGGGGATCTTGAAGTGTCTGGTCTTGTGTTTATGCTGCATTCCCAGCATGCCTTTTATGACCTTTTGGTGATGCAGGATCTGTTGACCTGAGGAGATGCCAAAAGTGTGCCTGTCTTGTCATTTTACTTTTGCAATCCTTAAATATCCATTTTCAAAACACTCCTGAAAGAGACCAAGAGTTGCTTATCTAAACATACTGAAATATCTGAATCCAAATCACAAGTCCACTCCAAAGGCAATTATTCTCTATATCAGTAAACACTGTTTCTGAGCTCCCTGAGCTTTCTTCCGAGAACGTGCAAGTCACAACATTCCTCATTTAAATAATTCCTGCCAATGGCATGTTATGGTAAGGGGCATGGCATTTCTGAAACACATTGAAGCGATTAACCAATCACAACACACTGGTCCTGCCAACCAATCAGAGCACATTGTGCTTTTCGGAAGGAGGGGCTTCATAGAGACCGGAACTAAACAGAGCGTTACTGACAGACTGGGAAGAGAGGTGCTGCAACAATGTAAAATATGTGAACAACAATGTGTTTATTCAAGCATGAAAACCTATTCTAGTAGACCCCAAAGACAAAATGAAGACTTTGTAAATGGGTATGGAATGGTTTCTTTAATACATAATGATATTTCCTGGGTTTTGTTGTTGTTTTTTTGCAATTGAATGAATTACACAAATGCATTTCATGTTTTTTTTACAACAATATTTGAGTCATACAAATTCCAGAAGACAAATAGCATGAGGGTGATATGGGTACCCTGCATTTACACCAATCAGGAGCGAAGACTGAAGAAGAGATTAGCTGCATGTACACACTCACGTACACAAACTCACACAGAGTGTGTGTCAAACCGGAACAGAGTGAGGTGTGATTGGACAGATAAAGGCAACAGGGCTCTTTAATGAAAGCAGAATGAGTCGTCATTAGGATTTATTGCTTCCTTTCTCTCTGAAAGACCAAGGAGGACCCCTTGGTGACAGAATAGAGAACCTCTGTTCAACACTGTATAAAAATGTATGTTGTATTTTAAGCCTGGCCTAAAATAACATTAAATAAAGTGCCAATTTAGCGTATTTACATTACATAACAATACAATGATAATTTAAAGGGATAATGATATGTTTGTTTTTGGTTAAAGTTACTTAAAATTGTATTTGTGTTAAATGCATATTTTTATACAGAAGTTTGGGGTCATTAAGATTGTTTTTAAATATATTCTTTGATTATTCAGCAAGGACTAATCAAATTGATCAAATTTATTTTTATTTTAAATAAATGCTGTACTTTTGAACTTTTATTAATCAGAGATTCCTGAAAGAAAGGCATCACAGTTTCAACAAAAATATTAAACAGAACACTGTTTTCAACACTGATAAAAATCAAATCAGCATATTAGAATGATTTCTGAAGGATCGTGTGAAACTGGAGAGTCTGGATGTCACAATATTACTGTCT
This sequence comes from Phoxinus phoxinus, assembly GCF_949152265.1. Classification (NCBI taxonomy): domain Eukaryota; kingdom Metazoa; phylum Chordata; class Actinopteri; order Cypriniformes; family Leuciscidae; genus Phoxinus; species Phoxinus phoxinus. Next base: position 16,084,814 of record NC_136888.1, on the reverse strand, counting down.
TTACTGTATTATTAGTCAAATAAAGGCAGCCTTGGTGAGCATAAGAGAGACTTACAAAAAAAAAAAAAATGTTCCAGCCCACAGATTCACTCTAATACCCTTTGAAACATCAGAACGATTTTAACAGCATCAGTCAAGGTTGGGCCGCCCCGGCCCTTTGAAATGAGATGTAAAGGTTCGTCTCCTGTGCCCTATGAACCCAAACCGTATAAACCATGGCCAATCCTCATTCTCCAATCAATCATCCATGCCATTTTGTATGGTTCATCACAGTGAAATTGATGATCTCCACCAGGTGTCACTGCTGCCTCTGACTTGTTTACAGTATCTGATGAACCCTTAATGAGCCCAGAACGAATTACTGTGTTTGTTTTCCCTTCATCTTATTTCTGACAACAATACATGCATGAAAATGCCGATTTGAAAGGTAATTTAACTTAAATAACTCATATGGGATGGACATACGGTTGCGAGCCCACTAGACCCGCAGCGGTAGGCAGAGGTCCTGCTTCGTTAATCCTCTTTTCCAATCCTTGTGACCCTTTAATCTAACTACAGTACATCTGATCACCTGACTCACAGCCAAGCTGATTAGGGAGACTGTCTACAAAGCCTGACCGGTTCTGCCACGTACATAACCCCCGCCATGACCCTCTTCTGGCGTGACCGGAGAAAGACGAAGCGGAACGCTACACTCCCTCCTGCTCCATTCACAGCCGGAGAGTCTTTTATCTCCGCAGGGGCTGAAATGCAACAGGAACTCTTTGAACATGCGAGAAAAATAGTTTTCTACACCCCTCCATAATGTTTTGTTGGGGAATGAGGTATACACCCAGATTTGAATACCACCATTATTTGGCGTAGTAGAGGATAAATGGCGAATTGTACAAGCAATTTCTTTTGTTGACATCGAAGGATTATAAAAAGAACACGTGTAGTCACATTCAAAAAGGATAAAAACACACTAGACATCATTTGTTAGGCAACACGAGATAAACCTGGCAAAGTATGTGACACAGGGACGGTCGTGAGAGCGTCGCCCAGACGCCCACTTCTAGTGATCTCGGCTAAATTAGACATCCTCAGCCGCACAACACTCACCTCCATCCGCACAAGTGCTGTAGGCTCTCCAACAGAGCACACAACTTAACATTCAACTCTAACAAGCTGTCCTACTGTGTCTTTAGAGAAACGGAGTGAAACACATGTTAGCGGTAATGCCAGATCTATCTGCTATCGTGCTGGCAACATCTCAGGGTGCGCTTGACTTAATTGGAGAGACGCTGTGATGTGGAATAGCCTCAGAGAAAGTCTCCCTCTGTCTTATTTGATCATGTCTTAGTAGTGACCCACTTGCAGAGCCATGGTTTTACTCTTTCTGTCGAGTCTGTCCAGTTGAGGTGTGGTCAGTGTTATTAGCATTAACAAAAACGAAATGAAATTTTTTTTTGCTGACTGAAAATAAGGATGTGTTTACACTTGTAGTTCGGTTCTCTTAGTTCGTTTGATCTGGACCAAAAAAACCTAAAGTTACAAAACAAAAGGATAAAGATCCTGATTGGTCACAACCTGATTGGACAGTTTTTTATGACGTATATCTGAGAGGTAACTTGCTGAATATCCAAAACATCCAAAGTGTCTTGGGCTATATGTGCTCGTTGTATGTTGGTACCAGTGATGCGCGGGTTGATCCAAAATGAGCGGGTGCCTGCGGTCACCCGCGGTTACGAGTCATCCAAAAATATTTGTAATGATATTTGGGTCGCGGTCGGTCGGGTCGTTTGAAATAAAGATGCCAATTAAACCTTTGTACGGTAATTTATATAGTACCAGACACAATTTTATATCAAATACATAGGCCTACGCTTTATTGTCTGAAGATGACGCACAAGCTCAGTCTGCAGGCAGAGATGAAAGTGGGAAATCCTTATTTACCTTTTGAATGTTGAGCGCGTTATTAACTTTTGTATAAAACCTGACGTGGGACAAAATGCCCGATTTCCCAAGACGTTGAACTTTTAAACGCATATATAGCTCAGTAATGTCAGTTTTATGTATTTTATGATTTTTGTTGGGAAAGTCGGGGGAGAGACGCACACTTCGATTAGACTGGATTAACACATGCAGCATCTTAATTGTTAAGAAAATGAAACGAAATAAATGAATAAATCAAGCCTTTATTACATAACACTAAGCAATATCATACAGCATTCAGAAAAATGCTGCACCCGCACCCCTAGTTCCTACGTCTATGGCCTAAAGATGCTACTATGAATATTTACTTGCTACTTTTAAAAAATGCGGGTCAGGAAGCGGGTCGGGTACAATATTTTCTTTCTTTTTTTTTGCGGTCCGAGTTGCGGGCGGGTTAGTTGAAAACGTCGGTCGGGTGCGGGTTGTTTATACATTGACCCGCGCATCACTGGTTGGTACATATGGTGGTATTTTACCAGCTGGGATGCATAAAGTAGTAAAAAAAAAAGCGACATATGGCAATTTATCAGTTCAGTAAAATACCTTACTCACCTGTTGAGTAATAAAAGCGGGATCTCCGCATCGGTTTTACAACAATCCTAATCCAGTTCTCGCCATCTCTGTAAAGCCAAGCTAATGTTGATACTTGTTTTATTACGAGGACTTTCACGTTCTCTTTTTGCCAGCAGACTCTCCTCCTTTCAGCGTTTGTTTGTTTGTTTGTTTTTAAAAGGGTGATTCCTCTGAGGTTTAAAGTTTAGCGTGCTCTATATAAACCTTTCTCGCTCATTGTGACAACTAACCTATGCCACTCTCACAGCATACACGTGTCGAATGTGAGCAATTTCCTATGTAAACCATCAGATCTAAAATATTACACTTATAATAGGCTTACCATAGTGAATCAGGGTAAGATAGAAACAAGTTTTGGATGAAGGATTGCTATATTGACTGTGATTGTGAATTTCTAACAAAAAAAAGTTACATAGTGTACCTTTAAACATAAAAATCCCTGCTAGTGTCATGGATTAGTGGTTAGCAGTTAGGGTGTTCATATGGGCAATGTGAAATTAAATCTGGCCCTAACTTTTATCCATCATTTCCTGTTCTCTCTCAACTATAAATATTAATGTAGTCCAACCTGGGTCATGTCCTCATCTCATTTCCCCCATCTTGGCCATACTTTCCTGTCTACACTCACCTATCACTTTCCTATCAAAATAAAAGCAAAATCAATAAGAAATCAAATAAAAAGTGTCTAAAACTGTTGTTGCTAGATACTGCAGTAACCTTCAATCTGCAAGTTGGTAGCAGCAAACTCCTCACAAGAGTTTCTACATAATGAGCATTACAATATAGCCATTACTGACAAAAAAATCTAAGCGAAAACTGCATAGATGTTCTTTAGATGTTGGAAAAACATTAGCATACACTTTGCTACAAACTTTGATCTCCAGGACACATTGGTTACACAAGTTATGTAATCTTAGTCATGTGATGTCTGGAAAGATATTACAGTAAGGGTGTGGAAGAGGTGTTTTCAGTGTCAACTTTTGCAGTTCTTGATATGAACACAGCCACCCAGGCAGGTTGACTGCTGGAATCAATAAAAAGCTCATTAGCTTTTCCAGTTGACCCCACATTCAATTCATACATAAAGTAACACTCTACAAAAACAACTCTACACCCCTCCCACCTTCCACGGGTGTACAAGTCCCCGAGCAGCACGGAGAAATAAGCTTTGGTAGGATGGAGGCCCAGGAATGATTTCAATTACTGCAAGATGTGGAAGTGGGGCTAGCCAAACAGTGAGGCATTGTTCCACAGCACTGCGGTCCGTCTCGCTGGTGTTAAGCATTTCCCCATGAAACCTGAAACGGGTTGATATTCAAAGGAACCTGGATACTGTCCACCCTGCAACTAGAACATTGATCCCCTCCAGCAAGAGTTACGAGGAACTAAATACGTTTCTCAGGTAACAATTGCTTCATGTTCTTGGGTAAGTTTTGCATTATAATGTTGCTAAAGTATGCTATTGCTAAATACGCAATTATCCATTTGAAAGATTTGACATAATTATGAAGCCAAAAATCATTTTCGATCATCAAAATAGTTGTAGCACAAAAGGTGTAACACAAAAGCAAAAAGTATTTGGACACTAAAGTCACATTTAAAAATTTAATTGAATAAAAATGTGAAAGCAAAAGTGTCAAGATACTTTTGTCTTCATTTTGAACAGAATATTGATCAACAATTTTCTATATATATATATATATATATAGAGAGAGAGAGAGAGAGAGGGAAAAAAAACACACAAAAAAAACATAATTATAAAGTGTTTAAATACTTTTGGCGGTTGCTGTGCTCTCCCTAAAATAACAAACTGACAGTTCACAGACATCTCAGAATCAGTTGCAAAGAATAATCTTGGTATCTCACGTTCCCTACTGTGAACAGATAAGAGCTCAGCATTATTCAGAGATACGGTGTCCCTGTAGGTCCTATAAACTACTAATGACTCATGTCCACTCCATCAAACATTTTCCGACCATAAATGAAGACTCAGCAAAAAATACTCCTCAAAGAACTTAGAATAGAAAATATAGCCTTCCTCTCATCAATGAGGCTGACCAAATTACAGCAAAGTCAAGATCGACTCTCCCTTCAGAGCAATCGCTAATGACAAGTATAGAATTAAACTGTCTGCTTCCTGTAAAACAACCTTGGCACCGAGAGGCAGAGTCAGGAAGCTCTGGCGCAGGTATCCAGTTCAGATTGCGCAAGCTCAGCAGGGACACATTAACAATCATGAGATGTGCTGATTTCACTCATTAACTGTTATAAAACAGGCTCCTGTCCAGGCCCCGTGGGCACGTCTGCAGCACTGCTGTCAGGGAAAATACAGAGAGCCTTCTGACATGAGCTGCAATGACAGCAATGAAACTACAGGGCATTAAACGCACAGTAGAGGCATGTCCAGACTAATACTAATGACAAAGTACATCGTATCACTCACTCACCGACAAATATTATATACGTTTTCGCGCAGACTGTCATATTCCTGTTTCGTTGTTTTTTTTTTTGCGCAGCAAATGAATTGTGAGTGTTCTCAAAAGCATTATAAAACACTACTTTTTTGTTGTATACGGTATTGTATATTGTGTGTAAATACAAAGTTCTGTCATGAAACTGATGGCGCAGGTCCTAACTCATTCTGCTTGCAAGGACATCATTCTCTATTAGGGCACAGCTGATTGGTTCCTGCAGTATCATTAGCCAATAAGCTTGCTGTGCAGCCTTCGAATACTTGGTCAGCATTTGCCATAGTAGTACAGCATGCTTTCAGAAACCCTCCACCTTCCCCAGCTCCACCTGTATAGATCTGCTATGGATAATTAATGTATGCTATATTGTAGAGCAGCTTGTCTTACTTGCTCACAGCAATGTGTCATGTACTGTATGTATTGGCAGTAGCAAGTCCCATACTTGCTCCACAGCAGCAGCGTAGCGCATCTATTTCCCAAACATAATAATATTTGTCACATACATTACCATGCTAAACACTCTGAGTGTGAAATAATTTAGCATTTTTATACATTTAACAACATTATTTAACATTTTAAAAATATTTGTAAAAATATTATTTTCATACTTAGCAATTATACTTAGCATACTTAGCAGAATTATCTTAGCAGCATCCTAACATTAGCTTATAGATCAATTGTGTGCTTCACACGAGGACCTCTATTAATCTTATACGGTTTCATTTTGGTTAGTGAGCTGCCTTGCTCTCTATGGCCTACATAGCTTACTAGGTTTTAGAACAGCTCCTTGTAAAATTCCCAATGAGTAGATTTTGAATAGTAAATCTCAAACGTCACTGAAGATTTCAGGTTCCATATCTCTATTAAGACAATTCCAGGAAGAAGAAAATGACAGATGGGAAAAGTAAATATATGAAAAGTCTTATTCATCTAAAACCCTTGTGATTCCTTCACATTGTCTTCATTCACACAAACCGGTCTTCAAAAACAATGCCTCTGTGTCAAGCAACAAATATGAACTATCATTCTGGCAATGACATATCATGTTCAAGGAAACACCAGAAGGCTTCATGTGCTGCGGAGCGCAGCATGTGTCAGTGACGAACGTGTGCTTAGATGACGCGGCCCACGGGTGTATTTGAATGTCAACAAATGCTTTTCCTGTATCCTCAATGGGGTCCGCAGCCTAAACAGCCAGAGGCGGAGAAAAGATGGAGGAGGAAAAGAAAAAGAGCGAGAGAAGGAGACAGACTGAGGAATAACGGGGAGGGAAAGAGAGGAAGAGCGTGCATGTGCCCTTGTGTACGCAGCCTCGTGCAGCAACGCCACTGTCACTATCAATCTCTGTCTGCGGCGCTGAACGCAGGGGTGTAATAAGGAGGCAAGGACGCGAGTCAGTCATTCCCCCCCCCACCCCCCACCCCCCACCCCCCACCACACTTACTCAAACATGATGCACGCTGCCTTGGCAACCACACCACGACCCTCATGTGCAAGACACAACCCTTGATGCTAAGCTGAGAGACCCAGAATGCAGCAGTGCCACACAACAACCCACGCATTCTTAATGAACACTAAGGGAATCGTGCGAGTACAGAATCTTCCAGTGAGTGTTGATGTCTATTTGAACAAACTTCTAACCCTAAACATATTTTGAAAATTGCCGCAAATCATAAAGCTTGTTGAGGTGATTTGATCAGACTTGTGAATATTGGACCTGTTGGATGATAAAATAGGTGGGGGGAAAAATCAGTATAGTGACTAAAATATCATATCACAGGTCAGGGTACAAGCTCAGATTTTAGGCCTTTACAAATGACAAGATGATTCCCTCAGTCTAATTGTGGGACGACTAAATCAGTCTCTTTCTTACTGGCACAGTTCACCCAAAAATTACAATTCTGTCATTATTTACTCAATTCTAATAGTCGTTTCACACCTATATGACATTTAATTTTTCTGTTGAACAAAAAAAAATGACATTAATGAATTCTGTGTTGTTATTCTCCATAAAACAGCATGATCAACCTCAAAAAAGGAGAAAAGGGCATCCTAAAATTAGTCCATGTGTAATATTCAAAGTCTACCGAATCCATCTGATAGTATGTGCAAAACAGACTTAACATTTAAGACACTATTCTCTCCAAATGCATTTACAGTATAGTGCTTTAACTGCTTTTTGGTAAATAAATGCTGTTATTTGGAAAATAGTTGCATCAAAATACTTCAAATATTCTCCTTTAGAGTTCCAGAAACAACAACAGCATACGGCTGAGTAAATGATGACAAAATTTTCATATTTGTTTGAATGCACTATTAGATACATCCCACTGTTAGAAAAATGCAAATCAATCTACACAGTCCATTAGAAAAGCAGCTGAATAACAGCAAGCAACACAATTAAGGCGAGAAACAATAAAAACAGCTTTTTAAAGATTCCTTTGCTGTTTGACCCTGTACTGCGGAACAACCAACTGCTGAGCGAGCGTCTAATTAATGAGCTTCACTCTGCCGGGGTGCAGCATTCCCTTTAAATACACAGTTACTAAGTTGTTTTGGATGGACTATAGCCATTTTGCCCACTGAGTTTTTCAAGCAGGCCGTTCTGTAATCATCTTACAGCTGAAATCTGTAGATTAGCACAGGGGCATATGCTCTCTCTCCCATTACATTTCCCCCCGTCTCTCTCTCTCTATGCTCTATTGCCGTCTCTCTCCATTTTGAACTCGATGTTTGTCTTTTTAAAGAGGTGTAAATTGCCCAGGGGTCATCTGCTTGCTTTACTGACCTCATAAGAGTGAATCACGCTGTGTGTTCTCTTGGTGAAGAATGATTGCACAGTGTGTGTTTACTGCCAGGTAATTGTCACCATGAGTTTTGCGAGTGACTTTGGAATATACACAGCAATAAATGTGCCTACGGCACTGCCATATTACGTGCTTATCTGGTCATATGGTTATTTTATCGCTTATCTACAGGTTTTAAAACGACACCAGGGAGTAAAGCACTTAATGGCGGTGAAGGAAAAGCAGAGCATGTCTCCAGACATCACTCTGGGGAGGAGGAGGAGGCATCAGAGGATCTGCTGACACCTCACTTACCACGACTGTGAATGGAGACGACAACTACCATGCTCAGAATGCAATCCTAATGTACTGCTTACAGCCTAGCGGTTTTAGAAATAAAAATTTAAATATCAGTATGCTATGGTTACAAGAGACGGATTGATATCCAGCTAAAAAGAAAATATGTTCTAAGAACGTTTTGCTAACGCTCCCATTAAGATATGAAATGTTAGGTTATGATGACGTCACATGCTTAGGCCACGCCCATGACTGCTGACACTCAACCCTATTAGCATAAACCCTGCCCTGAGTGAGCTGTACACAGTCCTCAGCATTCAAGAAAGAAATGTATTCTTATTAAAGCTACTAAAGTTATTCAATCAAGAACAGAGTGATTTTCTGTTTGATTCATAACAGCATATAGCAGTAGGTACTGTATATTACGCTGCTTTCCCTTTAATACTCATGCGGTTTCTTTACTTGTTGTTTACGTTCACAGACATAACGCTCACAAACACAGTAGGTTGTGTTTTTTTGACAACCTTGTGTGTATTTGACAGTTTAAGCGCAACAAGACGTAAAAGAGAACTTAGTACTAGTTTAATACTCAAAGGATGCGCCGTCTGACATCCAGCTTTCTGTGTGTGATTCGGGTGAGTGCGCTCAGAAAACCATATATCTGAAGTTTAGATGATATGCCTGTAAAACGCATGCATATATTAAACTTTCATGATGACGAAGAACTGCAGTGTCACGTGAGCATGACCACGATAGAGATGATAATCATATTTATAACCAAACAGATGTTTTAGTTTTTGGCAGAGTATCCGATGCACGAGCGGTACAGGCTCCGCCCTCTTCTGGAATGCAGGGTGGGGAGCACCAGCTCATTTGCATTTAACAATATGCACGAAATCAGCATGTTTTTCATTCCACGCTAAAATTTGCATTTACAACATGGTATAATAAATGAGCTGTGGGGTATTTTGAGCTGAAACTTCTCAGACATATTCTGGGGACACCTGAGACTTATATTACATCTTGTAAAAAAGGGCATAATAGGTCCCCTTTAAGGAAACAATTAATTTGAAAAAACGTTATGGGATTGTTACATTTGAATGCACAGTCTGAAAATAAGTACTACATACTAAAATACAAAAAATAAATACAAAATTACAAAAATAATAGATTACATTTTTAGAAAGTTTCAGAAAGTTACATAAAAGGTTAAAAATCTGCATATAGCAGGAATTAAACCAAAATAATTGTTATTGTAAAAAAAAAACATTGATAGATCTCTAGTTGTCGAGTTAATCGTGTTAAAATAAACATTATTTTACATTTTGAATAAAAATTACAAATAAAAATACAGTTCTATTAATGAGAGAACAATATCACTTCTAGTTCATTTCTCACTCAAAATTGAATGTCAAGTTTAGCATAGTGCATTGTGAAATTGTACATTATGAGATGGACATTTTGGTGTGTGTAATAAGTCATCCAGGTATTACATACATACAGAAGATTTGCACAATGTGCACATACAGTACTACTGCATTCCTAGAAGAGTTGTGTGTAATACGTCATTGACTTTCCGCTTACAGTAACTAATGCATTGTTCTCATTTGTCTTGTCCATCATCGCACAAAGGAAGAAAGCAAAGATAAAAGAACCCATTTGTTTGCACACAACTACGCAACATGGAACCTATGCATTTATAACATTTTGTTTGCTTGTCTTAATATGCACTTTCAATGACTTAATGAAAGATAACCGTTACACACTGTCTGGACGCATTACGTGACAAAAGAACCGTCTTATCACAGACTGAAATGACTGAACACACGCCCTCTGAAAATATGCAGACATGAGTAAAGTTCAATCCAACAGTGATTTGAAGAATCGCTTATCTTTTTTTTGCACAAATTAAAGAAGAAAAATATATTATGAACGCATGAATAGGGACTAAAAAGTGGTTGCAAAAAGACAAAATGTATTCAGAAAAATTAGGAATAACGACACATTCTAGAATTAAAACACACACACACACACACACACACAATCTAAAAGGAAAAAATCTGAGTTATTTTTCTTCAGAATGCATGGGGCGTCTCCTCAACATTAAAAGTCAACACAGGGGTTTTGGGGTCTCCCAGCTTGCTGCAGACTTGGCTTGATTCAAAAATAGAGCAGTGAATAAGCGAGTGGCGGAGCGCAGCTCTGAGAAACGTGTGGGGAAGATAGACGGCATACCAAGGTATTGATAAGAATGTATCCTAGCAACAAGCCCTAGTGTTTGACTAAAGGGCCTGCCAGTGCTTTAGTATTACACCTCCAGCCTCTGCCAAATGAGCTTTCTCTTTGCTTCTTTCACTCTCTCTCTCTCACTCTCTCTCTGTCTTTCTCTACACACACACATGAATTCAGCATGCAAAGACTGCAGTGTAGCTCACACTAGAAGAGAAAACACCATTAACCTGGTATTTTCTTATACAAATATTCTTTTACAGGGAAACTTATACAAATCTACATGCAGTACACATGACTCACTGTTTGATTGCACATCTTATCCTGAGTAATCACATGATTATCGGGCAAACAGATCACACCCATAATGAAGGAACACTAGTACAGAAAACACAATCATATGATTTGGACATCTCTAAAGGTGAGCAGTTCATGTAAAAAGTACTGTACATGCAACACAAAGTAATAAATTAAACTATATTTAACTGGTCAATGAGACAGGAAGTACTTGAATATGGCATCAATAATTTTTAAACCATATTTTCTGGTGGAAAAACCCATTGCACTTTACTGAGGCAAGAGTGACATGTTTATGTATTCTACTTCTGCCCACAACAAAAACTGGTAGTAACAAGTACAAGTATGTCATGCAGGCAATGTATACGCTATTCTCCCTCCCATGAAGTGTGAAGTTTCGCCCTCAAGGTTTCGAGCTGTAATTCAAACTGGCAAGTGAGAAATTACAGTCACTCCGCCACTGGAGAATCTTTATAAACTCACGCTATTTTAACTCTGTTGGATCGTGTTCAGTGGGGGAAATCAGCATAGGTGGACAGGTGTGCTGATGGCAGTGATTTCCAAATACACCTCGCCTGGCACAGCTTCAAAGACATCTCATAAGACAGACTTGACAGTTTGAGGGCACCGAAAACACACAGGGTGCGTCTCAATCAGCTCCCTAGCTTCCGAGGTCATGAATCAGTATATCGTGTTCACAAATTCTATTTCCTGCGACATGACAATGTCCTCATTGTACAACATAACAACAGCAGAACTGATATCTTTTTTATGTTATTTAAAGTACAATATATATATATATATATATATATATATATATATATATATATATATATATATATATATATATATATATGCCTATATATGGTATATGTGTGTGTGTGCAACATTTCAGCTGTAAATAAATTATAAATGTTAGCTAGATTATGTTCTTGAGATTATGATTATGTTACCTGTCTAGATGTTTATGCAGAAACGATTAAATAATGGTTTGTATTTTAAAAGATTTATGTTTCACGCTTCCGAACTTTTGTTAAGGGAACATAGTGAATATCGATGCTCCCGGGTTTTCATGGTGCATTTTGGGACTTTTTAGGGAGCGAACGTCATCCAATCAATGATACCTCAAATAGTGTGACTTACTGACTTTTCTAAGTGATCAGATTTTTTGCCTGGGGTTAATAGTAAAAAAAAAAAAAAAAAATAATAATATCATGGAGACTTGGAGATGGTTTCTTCTATATTGGTTTCTTTTTTTTTGTATAATAGTAGTACTTGTTAAAGTAGCTTTAATTTTTATATACTTAGTTTTCATTTTAATTTAAGTTTAAAGTTTCTATTTAGCTTTATTTTATTTCAGTTTTAGTTATTTTATTAAATTATTTACTAAACTTTTTTTCAGTTAACTGCCAAGGCAACCTTTCTAAAAAAAATTGTTTTAGTTTTAGTTAAAAACAACAACAATGACTTGGACCAGTGAGCAACCACTAGAAAAACACCCATAACAACCAATTATAACACCCAATCAAGTTTTGCACAGTCAAGCACCACTCATATTTTCTTAAAAAAATTAAAAATGCAGTTTTATGGAATAATGTTTACACTATTAAGAAATGCAGTGCTAATGTGAAGTGCTTCGTGACTCACAACATCCAGGAAATCAAGTATTGAATCACTTTACTGGCTGCCCAACAATGACACATTAAACCCATTTGACAATTCATAAACATTGAAATATCTTCTTAGAGCAAATACACTGAAATCCCCCGACTTCATGTTCTCACATGTTTGTCTTTACAGAAGAGCGTAAGGAAAGATTACAATGCATCTTTTCTCAGTGAGGGACTGAGAACAGCTAAGACAGTGGATCGCAAGCGTTTGATTGGAATAAAAAATAAAGTAGGAATGGGGCAGGAAGTAGAGATCAGGAAACAGAGATGCTCCAGAACTAGAAGACGCTCTCATGCTCAAGCAGAATGACGTTATGGCTCTATTCACTTAGTGGTCTTTGAAGGGCTCTTTCCCCTTTGTGTGTTAAACAATACTGTCCGACAGATGGCTCAAGCGAACCGAGGGCACACAACCTCACACCCCCTCTAGACAGTGGCAGGGGTCCGCCAGCCCCACTCCCCCATCTAGTGAAGGGATGCAGAAGGACAATAGTGAGAAAGATCCATTTCACATTCAGGGCGGTTATCAACTGTAAATACGAACATGATATTAGAGATGCATCGATATGAAAACTTTGGCAGATACCGATCATTCTTTATATTTTAAAGCCGATAACCGATATATTGGCAGATACATCTAAATTTGTATATAATTTTTGAGAGCCTGATTACAAAAACAAAAAGTTTCATCATTAAAAGCCATGTCCTTAGCACTCAATTATAATATTCTCATTATAATTTTATGTAGCCATATGACACAATATAACTGTATTTTCCTTTTTTGAAGTGATTCCAATATTTCAAGCAGTTCAATGGCGACCAGTTTTCATCTGAAGGTTTTCAGCTGAAGGAAATAATCCATTATTTATTAACTTTAATATATAGGCCAAATTTTCTTATCGGGCCGATAACGATGACATTAAAAATTAACATATATCGGCCAATACCGATATGATGGCTGATATATCGTGCATCCCTACATGATATAATGTATTAGCGAAGAAAAGGCAACAGATTTTGATAATAAAATAAACACAAAGGATAGGATGAGTGTGGAAAGAAGCTATAAAGTTAAATACTTGCTATTCTGCACAAAGAAAGTTGTTAATGAATATCCCAAATGAATATGGGCCTCAGCAAGCACAACTGATAAAACTGCAATCCTTCATAATTCAATGAGACATATAATATAGGTTTGTGCTGCAAGATTACTAAGTCACATACTGTATGTCACTGGAATATCAAATTATTGGCAGACCATTTTCCAAAGAAAAAAAATTCAGCAATATAAGACTCATCCGACCGGATTCATTCATGCTTGGCTATAGTTTCCTCCAGAGGTAGCATGCCAAGACAAGGAACCTGAGTCAACAAGATCAGTGCAATGGAGCTGAAATCTGACCTTCCATTTGACATCAACTTTAGTACCCAGGCTGCTCTCTGGAAAACACTGACCCGTTTCAGAGCTGCCATGGAAAAGTGCTCCCATTAAAAGAGCATCAATTCACATGGATTCTGAGCTATTACAGAGAAAAACGTGCGCTAATAATAGTACTTGTACCTAAGAGCAGGCATTTTCAAATTGGAATCCCGCAAGTGTTAAACAAATGGAAAGAAAACGTCTCGGGTTACGTATGTAACCCTTGTTCCCTGAGAAAGGGAACGAGACACTGCGTCGGTTACGACACTAGGAGAACGCCCTTCAGCGTAGCGCGTCTGAATTTATGAATGAAACCGAATCCAATCCTATTGGCGTTGCGTGATGACGTAGAGTGTGACGGCATAAGCGGATGTACACAAAAGCACGCCGGCACACAGGAATGTCAGCTTTTGCTATGAAGCAAGTGCTCCAGGCGGGGTGAGGTGTGGCGAACCGACGCAGTGTCTCGTTCCCTTTCTCAGGGAACAAGGGTTACATACGTAACCCGAGACGTTCCCTTTCGAGGGAACTCGAACTGCGTCGGTTACGACACTAGGGGAACGAGATACCCACTATACCACAACGAACCCCGCTCATTCTAGTGTGAAGCTGTCTTCAGGCACAACTTAGGACGAAAGCACTCGTGCACCGGGTGTAGAGGGAAGGTCCAGACTGTAAAACCTCATGAATGTGTGCGGAGTGGCCCAGCCAGCCGCCTCACATATGTCATGGATAGAAACCCCTGAAAGGAGGGCTCTAGAGGACGCCATGCCTCTGGTGGAGTGAGCCCTCACAGCCATAGGTGAAGGCAAATTGCGCACCTGATAGGCCAGGGAAATAGTCTGAACGATCCAGTTGCTGATGGTCTGTTTAGAGGCGGGAAGCCCCTTCTTGGGCGACCCAAAACACACCAGCAACTGGTCTGACTTCCGCCATGAGGAGGACCTCCGGATATAACACTGCAGTGCTCTGACAGGGCAGAGCAGATGAAGTCTCTCCTCATCCGCCGTCACGTGAGGTGGTGGATGAAATGCCTGCAGAACCATAGGCCGTGCCACATTAGATGGCACTTTGGGCAAATAGCCGGGCCTGGGATGTAAGATGGCCTTAACGTTGCCTGGAGCAAACTCCAAGCACCCATAGGAAATAGAGAGCGCCTGGAGATCTCCTACCCTCCTCAGAGAAGTAATGGCCAACAAAAAGACCACCTTAAATGAAAGGTTCTTGGCCTCAGCCGACTCCAGTGGTTCGAAGGGGGCCTCGGCCAGCCCTTCGAGAACCACTGCCAGGTCCCAAGAGGGAACCCTGGTGCGAGTCGCAGGTCTCATCCTCCAGGCTCCACGGAGGAAGCGTACGACCAGGTGATGCCTCCCCAGAGGACCATCACTCAGAGGAGCGTGGAAAGCCGCAATGGCAGCCACATAAACCTTGAGTGTGGACGGGGTAAGCCCGGCAGAAAAGCGGTCTTGGAGAAACTCCAGTACTGAAGCCACTGGGCAGTTAACTGGGTCCAAATCACGCTCTCTGCACCAAATGGAAAATACATTCCACTTAAGGCCGTATAACTTCCTCGTGGAGGGAGCTCTGGAAGTTAATATGGTTTCGACCACTCCAGCTGACAGGCCGGCTTCTAGGTACTGTGCCCCCTCAGGGGCCAGACCCACAGTTTCCACAGCTCGGGTCGAGGGTGGAGAACTAAGCCCTCTGCCTGGGACAGCAAGTCCCTCCTCAGAGGGATCTGCCATGGCGGGCCTGCCAGGAGTGAAATGATGTCCGAGAACCATACTCGGGCCGGCCAAAACGGGGCTACTAAGAGTAGACTGACTCCGTCTCGACGGACCCTTTCCAGAACTGCTGGGAGCAGAGCGATCGGGGGAAAAGCATACAGACGTAGCCTCGGCCACGTCTGTACTATGGCATCCAACCCCAGTGGGGCTGGGTGCGTGAGGGAGAACCACAGTGGACAGTGTGTCGTCTCTCGAGACGCAAACAAGTCCACTTCCACCGGGCCGAACCTCTCGCATATCAACTCCACCGTCTCGGGGTGGAGTCTCCATTCCCCGGGCCTCAGCCCCTGCCTCGACAGTACGTCTGCTCCCTGATTCTGGTCCCCCGGGACATACATCGCCCTGAGAGACGATAGTCTCCGCTGGGACCACAGGAGGATCTGATGTGCCAGTCTGCACAGAGGGCGCGACCTCAGACCCCCCTGGTGGTTCAAATAAGACACAACCGACGTGTTGTCGGTTCTCACAAGGACATGGCGACCATGGAGGTCTGGCAGGAAGCTCCTCAGAGCCCGGAACACCGCCAACATTTCTAGGCAATTTATGTGCCAAGAGGAATGATGGTCCTGCCAGAGGCCTCTCGTAAAACGGCCGTCCATGACCGCGCCCCAGCCCGTGAGGGAGGCGTCTGTCGAAATAGATACTCGGCGACATAACGCTCCCAATTTGGGACCCTGGGACAGGAACCAAGGCTTCTTCCAAATTGACAGGGAACGAAGGCATCTGTGCGTAACCCTTATCAAGCGGAATGGGTTTCCCCTCGGGGAAAACCCCTTGGTTCTCAACCACCACTGTAAGGCTCTCATGTGTAGCAGGCCAGAAGGTATCACGCTGGACGCTGCTGCCATGAGACCCAACACTCTCTGAAAGTGTTTGACAGTGACGGCCTGGCCTAGCTTTATCCTGGACACTGTGGTCAGGATGGACTCGATCCGAGCAGGAGACAACTGAGCCTGCATCGTGACCGAGTCCCACACCACTCCCAGGAACGTTGTTCTCTGGGCTGGTGTCAACACGCTCTTTTTCGTGTTGAGTCTTAACCCCAGGCTCTGGATGCGGGCGAGGACGACATCTCGATGCCGAATCGCCAGCTCTCGCGACTGGGCCAATATCAACCAGTCGTCGATGTAATTTAGCACCCTGATGCCCTCGAGCCTCAGGGGTGCTAGAGCTGCATCCATACACTTGGTAAAAGTGCGAGGGGAGAGTGCTAGGCCGAACGGAAGAACCCGATATTGGTAAGCTTCGCCCCCGAAAGCAAACCTCAGGAACTTCCTGTGAGATGGAAGGATGGAGATGTGGAAGTAGGCGTCCTTTAGATCTATCGTGACAAACCAATCCTCGGATTGAATTTGACTCACGATGATGGGAATAGTGAGCATCTTGAACCTGAATCTCCTCAGAGACCGATTCAGATGCCTCAGATCTAAAATTGGACGCAACCCTCCATCCTTCTTTGGAACTATGAAGTACCGGCTGTAGAACCCGGACTCCCTGTCTGGTGGGGGAACACACTCTATGGCCCCTTTTTCCAGCAGCGAGTGAACTTCCTGTTCCAACACTAGACCCTGCTCTGGGTGCACTGAAGTCCAGACCACCCCGTTGAATTTTGGTGGGCGGACCCGGAACTGCAGTCTGTACCCAGTTCTTACAGTGCGCAGGACCCAAGGAGAAATGTTCGCGAGGTTTTGCCATGCCTCTGCAAAATTCACCAAGGGAACCAGCCCCTCGGGGCTGGTGTCCAGTGTTTTGTGCAGGTCTTTGACGGCCCCCTGAAGCGGAGAACCGGCAGGGGAGAACCGACAATGACCCACAGTGTGCGAACCTGAACACTGACTGACTGCAAGCCCTCGGGGCAGACAGACCAGTGTGTGCTCGCTGGGAGCTAGCGTGTCCCGAAGCGTCAGAGACGGCGGGATACTGACGCCAGCTTCCCGAGGGCCCAGCGAGAGAGGGGACCACAATCGCTCTCTCTCGGGGGGGGCGGCCCTTTGAGGTCTCGTAAGAGCTAGGACCTCTTTCCCTTAGCCTTCCTGGACTGAAGGACGGTCCTCAGATCCGCCCTCTC
Organism: Phoxinus phoxinus; assembly: GCF_949152265.1. Lineage (NCBI taxonomy): Eukaryota > Metazoa > Chordata > Actinopteri > Cypriniformes > Leuciscidae > Phoxinus > Phoxinus phoxinus. Next base: position 16,067,242 of record NC_136888.1, on the reverse strand, counting down.
AGGTGGCTGCGGGTACGAGCGACGTCTAGAGTCCCAAGCTTTTTTAGGGGGAGCTCTAGAGGCGACACTCGCTTTCTGTGCCTGGCGATGAGAGGAACTGGTAGACGGCTGTGGCTGTTCTCTAGCAGCCGCCCTCCTGGACCTTGAACGGCGAGGGAGATATTGTTTAAAAGCTTCGCCCTGCTTTTTAACATCCTGAAACCTGTCAACCACGGCGTTAACGGCTTCTCCAAACAGACCCGAGGTTGAAACAGGCGCATCAAGGAGGAAGGTCCTGTCCTTCTCCTTAATGCCAGACAGGTTGAGCCACAGATGTCTCTCCGTGGTTACCAGAGCTGACATGGAGCGACCGATGGCACGGGCCGTCTCCTTGGTAACCCGGAGGGACAAATCTGTGGCCCTGCGAAGCTCCGCAATATCCTCAACCGAGGGACCTTCGCCTTGGTCCATGTCCCTCAACAGGTCGGCTTGGTACGCCTGCAAAATAGCCATCGTGTGCAGGCTCGCACCAGCCCGACCTGCCGCCATATACGCTCTGCCCACCAAAGCTGATGTGGTGCGGCAAGGCTTAGAAGGCAGCGCCGGTGTCTTCAGGGATGACGCAAGGTCGGGTGAAAGGTAGCTAGCTAGTGCTTCCTCAACCCGAGGCATCATCCCGTATCCCTTATCCCTAGCCCCCACGACATTACTGTAGTTTAAAATCGGGGGGTTAGACAGGCGCGCAGAAAATGGCCTGTTCCAAGATTTACACAACTCATTGTGTAAATCCGGGAAGAAAGGGAGAGACCGGCGTGAAGGTTGCGTGCGGGGCTGCAGGAAGCGCTCATCGAGCTTGCTTTTAGGACGCGCTTCCTGCCTTTCCTGTGGCCAAGAAATATCAAGCTTGGCCACAGCCCGTGTTAAAACCTCCACTAACTCACCATAGCTGGGTGCAGGCTGAACAGTACTGTGTCTTTCACTTAGATCCCCCTCCTCAACATTAATCACATCTAATTCCTCGGAATCAGAGAGGTGTAAAACTGCATCATCCCGAGCGGGAGAAGCCGCGAGGCGGGCTCCCGAGCGGGGAATAGGGGAACCTGAACTCTCAGACGAAGAGTGGGAAAGTGCCTCGGCAGTCCCACTGTCGTCTAAAAGATCTCTCTGCGATCCCCACGATGCGAGGCGCCGCATTGCCTCGGCAGATGCGGGACCCGTACCGCGGGGAGAACGCATTTGGCCATCCTCGGAAAACAAAGCCAACCGAGAACGCAGCACTCTCACTGACATCAACTCACAGTGAGCGCAAGCAGCCCCCTCGAGAGCTGCTTGAGCGTGCTGCCTTCCCAGACAAGACACACACAATTCGTGTGTATCCCCAGCCGTGAGAAAGCGTGGGCATGGGAACACACATTTAGAAAACTGTTCACTTGCCATGATGAGACGAAATATAGGATATATACTTTCTTTTCAAATGATTCGCTAGTTCAACACACACACAGAGCGCTTGCTGAATAGTAAAAAGCTGACATTCCTGTGTGCCGGCGTGCTTTTGTGTACATCCGCTTATGCCGTCACACTCTACGTCATCACGCAACGCCAATAGGATTGGATTCGGTTTCATTCATAAATTCAGACGCGCTACGCTGAAGGGCGTTCTCCTAGTGTCGTAACCGACGCAGTTCGAGTTCCCTCGAAAGGGAACACCCATACAAATGTAATACCGTAATAATAATATCAAATCAAATAAATAATCAAAAGTAGTTCAAATAAGACATTACTGTTTTCTAGATATATTTCTAGAAGGCTGCAAGTCAATGAAAAAATTAAATATAGGCAAAACGTAATGCAAAATGTAAATATAATAATAGTTCAAATGAATAATTAATTGTAGTTGAATTAAGACATATTATTACTTATTAAGAAATAATAATAAAAAATAATGATATATTAATTATTTGAAAAAATTATTTGTTCGAGCCCCACTGTGAAACGTTCTTCTCAAGTCGTGCTTGCAAGGTTGGTTCCGATCGATCGGCTTGATCATCAGCATTTTCAGGCTCGAACTGATATGGTAATACCGACAACATTATTAACTGTGTGTTTACAATTGCTTAAAGCCTTGGAAGCTGAAGCTCATGATTATGGTAAGAGGCGTTGCATTTCCGACACACGCTTGAGGCGTTTGGCCAATCACAACGCACTGGGTCTGCTGGCCAATCAGAGCACTCTGGGCAGAAATCAGCTCGTTTCAGATAGACTGGAGATGCAATAATGTACAAAAATGTGAAAAATTATGTTTTTGGAACATTTAAGCATGTTTATAGTCAAAATAATGACCTTTTAAAATAGCATCATATGACCACTTTAAGTTTCATTCTTAAATTTCAGACTTTTTTTTAGCTTTACAGCCAACTGGTCAATATCCAGTTGTGTTGTATGAAATAGAGCAGCCTAGGTATTGAGCTGGTGACACAAGGGCAGGTAGATGAAGACCAAATTTTATTTTTATTTGTGCACTATCCCTTCAAATCCATTAAATATGAGAAAAAAGACCCAAAATCCTCCACAAATGTCACATACTGACTTGCATTCCCTAAATGTGGTCCAGAAATCCAAACATACTTCCTCTCAATCATCTCACCCCAGGTGCCCTCCAGTCTCCTGACCCACTATCTCTGTATACAAACAGTGGTGCCCTTATCTTCCTCTACAGGATCAATCAACCAGCTGATAATTACTGTTGCTATGGCACTCACCAGCTACCCAGTGCTGCCACCCACTCTGTGACCCCCTTTCCATCTACTGCCTTCATATTTTCCACAGGGTAAAAGAGAGGAGGGGATATAAAAGGGAGGGAGAGCAAAAAGTAGACAGCTATAGGAAAACCTATTTTTTTTCGTATGACTGGTTAATTAATTCAATCTGGACTTTCTTCGGCTTCGGTGGGCAGGAATTTCAGGCTCATGTAGGCATGTGTAAATGTATTTATTCAGTAGTGACTTCATTACCTTACATCTGTTCAACACTCTGACAGGGTTAACCAGTTCACTGACTACAGCTGATGGCATTTCTTCTTTCTGCACATTCAGAGTACAACAGAATTCAACAGTTAAACCCTGACCACCCCCCGCCCCTTCAGCAGTATTCACTTAGTAACAATGTGAAACTTCCACTATTGTTGTTACGGAATGTAGTAACTCCGGATAGCCAACTTTTTTTAATGCACATGAGTTGCAATATCTCAGGGAAAAAAACTCACTTGGGATGCTTCATTTATACATCACAAAGCCTACATATGGGCACAAAAGCTAAACCTTCAAACGCATTTTCAAATAGTTTACACCAAACACCACATCTTTAATATGATTTGGTTCACTCAGATTTACACGTTTCAAATCTGTGTAATTTTTGTATTTAGGTTTCGTTTTAATACACTTTTAGTAATTTTAGTGCTTACACGTATTTTTTGGTTAGTCACAAAAATATTTTCATCTTCATCAATATTTAAATTCCGTAGGATCATTTACAATATTTCGTTTTATTTTGAGCTTTATTTCAATTAAAAAAATATATTTTAACAGTTTTAATTAACATAAACACATTCAATCATACACTTAAATAAGGCATGTCGAGATGCTTCACACCAAAATGAAGTCAACTACATTAAAAGTTCATTATGTCTCTTGACCTCACTGACGTCAAGTCTACCACGTTGCACCTTGACACAGCATGTTCAAATGGACGTAAACTATTGTAAAAAACACAATGAATGAACCATAGGTTTCTATTGAGAGAAAATGATGTATCCATCAACGGACTTCTGTCTTTCCTGAAAAGTAATTCTCTAAAAGATCATTCTAAAACTCTCCAGTAATCTCTAACGTTTTTAGTTTCATTCCGAGTAGACGGTTCTTTCCAGGAACAACCAGTCAGCTTTAAACATTGGCAATGTGCTAAAGACTGGAGTTAGGTGATTATATTCATTAACTTTAGAATCTGATTAAGGAGTATCAGAGGATTATTCGCATGTAAAGATGATCGATGAGGTTCTGTGAGAGAAAATTGAGGCTATTTTGCACTTTTTCTTCCTTCCAATTCACACTTAGACATAGCCAATGCTTTCTGATCATTATCAAGAACAACTCAGAGCTCAATCAATCAATCAATACAAATCACATCACATCAGCGATAGTGAAACATTGTATACAAATCTCTGGGGCAGGCTTAAAACAATTACTTTACGAGAAGGCCTTAGTTCAATTAGGACAAACGTGCCTTAGAAAAAAAATATATCACTGGTCTGCATCTTGAGAAAAAACAATGGCACTGATATATTTTAAGATATGTCACTGCAAGTTGTTTTCAGTTAAAACAGCTCAAACAAGCATTTTAGGGACTGTGTCTTATGCCTTGATTGTGAAACCGGGCATAAATGTAGGCTAATAATGTAAAAATGAACCCATAATACTTCTTTAAAAGACAAAACTAAACACCATCTTCCTCTCAGCCATAATCATCACTAGCACTAGTAGATCTGTTGGTCCCAGGAGACCATTTTGTAAATGTCAGTGGACTGGAGTGGGACAGCCCAATTACAGGCCCATTTAAAGCTCGCTCTGGCAAAACCGCCTCACAGGGACTTTGCATGCTTCGTAAGATTATTATTTTCTTTATGAGGCAAAGACGAGCGGCAGGGAACAAGCAATAACACGGTAAACTTCAGATTCAGCAGAACCAAAGACTCCCACTGACAAGTCTGAGCAGTTGGGGAGGTGCACTCCGTCACTGTTTGTTTTTAAAAGAACAATGCCTTGCACCAACAGCACAAGACGGTCACTCGACTGATAAAAATGTGATCTTTACTGTTAAGATTACCACCTGAAAGTATGACTTAACAAAAATTGACATGGGGAATTAAAAGGTGCAGCCACGTTATCCTATATTTGGCATTCCCAGGAGAACAATTAAATTACCTCACAGATTTCTTAAGGGAATTCATGAGTTCCCATCATTGGTAAAGAACTGTGAGCTAACTGAATTTAGCATGTAATGCCAATGCATAATAAAACAATGCTTTTAAATCCAATTCAACTTCAATCAAACACAATGGGGTTTTTTTTCAAAGGGGTGACCTCCACACTGAAAGCTTCGCTCGTAAATTGGGATCTGGTTTATGACAAGCCAGACATCTGTACCTTTGAGTGGCGCAGAAGGGCTCTAAAGGCTTGATGGAGGGTCGTGAATGGGGGCAACTGAAGGCCTTTTCACTTCAGCCGTGGGAAGAGTCAGGGAGGAGTGTTATCTGAACTCTGAAACAGAATCTCGACCCCAGCCACTAAACTTTCAGTCCATTGGTGGCTTGCTGGGGGGCCAGGGTCTTTTCAAAGCAGGACAGAGACACTTTTACCTCAAAAGGACAGATACATACCTCTAAGTCAGGTCTCGCGATGGCTTAACCATAAAAATGATTCTAACTGAAAAAGTAATATAGTGGATTACACTTAAAGAGATAGTTCAATTAAATTAAAAATATATGATATTACATTTTACATTTTTACATTTACATTGTCAAGTCAATGGTAACCAAAAATTGGTTCTTCAACATTCTTCAAAATATCTTCTTTTGTCTTCCACAGAAGAAAGAAAATCAGACAGGTTTGGAACAATACAAGGGGGAGTACATGATGACAGAACTATTGCAGATACTGCACTAGGGAAAAAAAAGATATTTGTAGGAGAAAAAAAATAACATGCATCTTTTGATTTGATACTATGTAAAGAAGTAGCTCTCTGCTTTTTCGTTTTTAATGCAAGCCACGTCAGAAAGAATTGGAACTCTTCTCATTTTGTCGGTGCGGAATGGGGAGGATGGAGGAGAAATGTTCTCCTGGTTGGTTGGCAGTCCAAGTTGGTTGTTTTGAGTTTTGTAAACAAGGAGAACCGCAACCTGTGGGTCAGATTAACTCATTGGGGGGTCAGGCCTGGGAAAGAGAACGCCGGCCAGCCTAATCTCTCTCCCTGACTGAACACAGGCTTACATACAACACTACCACAGTTCTGAGAATGCGTCACAGTTTGGAAAGAATCACGGAATTATTTCAACGTTTTCTTAAGAAAAAATTATAGTCTATGCATAACTAGCCGACATGATGTTTTTCTGCGGCTGCTAAGGTGTTCTGAGTAGCTTTTAAGCTTAGTAAATGCCACTAATTATTTTTAGAAGGACAAATATGTTAATTAACCTCCAATCTTAGGGGTTGCTCTGCAAACTCAGCTATGGAATGTATGTGTATGTGCATAACATAATTAAACAAAGTAATCTAAACTCAAATGATATGGAAACGCCACTATGACTTTTTTTAAAAAAGTAGAAATAATAACTATATTATAAGTCTGTTTTAACCTCAGAGTAAAAATTAAAAAGGTAACTGTGAGATAAAAAAAAATTTCACTCTGAGGTGGAAACAAACGTCTGTAAATTCTCAAGTAAAAAACATACTAAAACGCTAAAGAAAACCCAAAAAGACTAATCTGTCTAAATGACTTGTGCTTCACACACGTGACTGACAGCACGTATGCTATGGCATGTCATGATAGGAGGAAGGATGGAGGTGGAGTTGTGGCTCAGCAGACAAAACTAAGGATCACTGAACAATAAGACGAAAGCATCCTGGCAGGCGTAGGTCAAATGGCACTGTTCACTAGCCAATGACAGGCACCTGAAGAAAAGTGCGAGCAAAGGTATAAGCAAGCGAAAGTATGAAATAAATAGCAAAGAGGAATCCAAATGTTCTGTAAAATTGGAAATTAAAAATACTTTTTAAAATCATTTGAAATATTTACTCACATACCACTTTTGAGAATGTCTATAAGCATAAAAGCCACATCTTCACCGATGCCAGACACTTCCAGCTGACACTATCAGCAGTAAATAACAGGCATTTTTTCTGCTACAGTTACATGCCGCACTAGAGGCGGTGAGCTTGTCATAAATCACCAGTCATGTAGCGGGAACGAGTTGAGAACCCTACTGTAAGTCTTGTGAATCTTGCAGATTGAATAGACCTTCTGCATGAACATGCACATATTGCACATATTTAAAAAAAATGTGTCCTCTTCTTATGCACCAAAAACCCACAGGCAAGTTATGCTTATGCCCAAAGCACATACCATTCAGAGAATTTAGTATTAAATTGCAATGTAGCATTCTTAATTTATGTTGAATAAGCATCTGCTAAAATAGTTAAAAGCGATGTAAATAACAAATGTAAAGCTCTTATTGCCTCAGTGTACAACTTATTGAGAAGATTGTGGAAATAAAATGTGGAACAGGGGGAACAAGTAGTTGTGAATTAAACTGAATAAAACAAGCTACACTGGAACATGTGGAATGAGCATCAAATGATGAAACTAAAAACAACGCAACTAATACATACAGTATGACCAAGCAATCAATGTGATGTGACGTTATGACATCAGATAATTTGGTATCTGTATGCAAACCAAAAGTAAACACATAAAAGTACATGACGTAAAAGCAGATACACACCCTCTATGGTCACAGGTTAGCAGCACTAAAGGTACAAATAGAAAGAAAAGAAATCTCTGTAATATCCTCTGAAAATGTAGGCTACATTACATATTAATTGTATTTATATACTATGATTCAAAATTTGGGGGTCAGTAAAATAAAAAAATAAAAAAACTTTTATTCAGCAAAGATGCTTTAAATTGCTCAAGAGTGAGAGTGAAGACATTTATAATGTTACATAAGACTTCTATTTCAAATGCTGTTCTTTTGAACGTTCTATTTTTCAAATAATAGAAAAAAACTAAGCACCACAATAGTTTTCAACATTGATTATAAGGAATGTTTCTTGGTGAGCATCAGAGACTTCTATCAAAAACATTTAAAATGATTTTCGACTCCAAACTTCTGGACAGTAGCCTACTGTATGTATATCATTTCCCCACCACAATATAGTTTCTCAGCCATTTGTAAGAATGAAAGTGTCTGAATGAATTGTCTGATGGTCTATGACAGACCTGACAGCATGTAAGCCACAAGGCTAAGACAGCATTAAATCCTCATTAGATCTGACTTCACTGGCTGAGGCAATTACTGCAATACCGTAGCATCTGTAGCTCCAGCCTATTTGGATAAGTTGTTGGTCATGTGTTAATACTGTCACATACGCGAAGTAAACCTGAGGCCATAAGTCCCAGTGATCCTGTATAGTCTATGTTTCCCTGGAAACCCTTTAGAAGTCTCAATGACTGCATTTTACTCAAGGATGAGCATCCTTTTCTATATTTGGATGCTAGTGCACACAATTGCAAGACTTTCAGAAAAACCCACATCTACATGAGTCGACTATTTCAGCTCCATCAATATGACACCCATATTCCTGCACATCAAATCTCCATTACATGTTCTTCATGTAAATGAACTGTTAAAACACCAACATTTGGGAAAAACATGGAATGTTTTCCACAAAACCCTCAATTTAAAAGCCCAAACTCACCATGGAGCCCATTCGGTATGCTTCTGAGAAGATGGTTGGCTGATAGATCGTCCATAGACCTTCTGATAGACACTATCTTTCCCTCTGAAGGCTTGTGAATATGACTGTGGTGGTGATCTGGGCTTCCAGCACTGCCCGTGCTGGAGGTGCTGCTCCCGTCTCCAACATCCCTCACAGTGGCAGAACTTCCGTTCAGATTGGTAAGACTGGACTGGCTGTCTATGGAGCTCCTGGATCCAGCTCCATTCCTCTCATCGTCCAACATGAGGACGATCTCCTTGAGCTCCACGTTCTCTCTCATCACACACTCCTGGTTGCTCTCTAGGTCTTTCAGTTTTTGCTGGAATATGCCGACCTCCTTCCACATAACACTGGCAGTGTACCTGCCAAATCTCTGCCATTCCCTGGACAGCTTCTTCCCTTTCTGCCGATCATCATCCAAGAAACAGCACAGTTCTCTGAGCTCCTGGTTGTCTTCTTGCAGTTTCTGGTTTATCTCCTTCAAGCTCCGTATTTCGTGAAGATGCACTTGTAATCTCCGGTTGACGTCCTTCATCATGTTCCCGTGCTCCACCATTAAGTTCATCTTTTCACTATCCACTTTTCGGAGTCTCCTAAGCAGCTCATCTTTGCTACATTTAAACAGTTCTTCTTCGGATACTTTACTTAAATCATCCCTAGGGACGTCTATAATATTTTTTGCCATATTCCTGTCGTTAAAAGTGGTAATCTGGTCACGATTTTCTAATCATTCCTTCGCCAAAATGTAGCGAGCAAATATTAAACTCATAATTCAAATTAATCCAGTTATTCGAGATAAAAAAGGAACCAAGAAAAAAAAAACTCACGTAACTGACCCAGATAAGTAAACACTAAGTCGTGTTTTATCTAAATTCCTTTTATGTCGTTATTTCATATTTGTTTGAGCTGGAATCTCCTCTTCCTGACAGTGATGATGAGACTCTCCGGCCGCGAGACAGATGAATGGTGAGAAAATGCGCTTCAGCTCAGCTCAGCGTTCAGTGACGTCAGCGCTGTACGCGACGCGCGCGCTGCACTGCATGCTAATGTTAATGTCCTATAGGGGGCGCTTGACGTCTCAGAAAGCTCAGAAACTGTTTTGAGCTGCATTCAAATATCACGTTTTTGTCTTACTACTGTACATAGGCGATAGGCCTATATGTATAGGTTAATATGAATATATTTATATATATAAATGTATTTTATAAAAAAAACTGTAAAAAATATAGAGATAATAGAAAGGGAACACAAAACTGGGATAACAGACAAAGACTATAACCTACTAAATATGATTTTGTGTAGAAAGAAAGAAAGAAAGAAAGAAAGAAAGAAAGAAAGAAAGAAAGAAAGAAAGAAAGAAAGAAAGAAAGAAAGAAAGAAAGAAAGAAAGAAAGAAAGAAAGAAAGAAAGAATACAAAATGTTTTTTTAAGTGCTAGGCCTAGTTTTTTATTTTTTATTTTTTATTTTTTTATTCTTAACTCAAAATATGAATAATATAAGGATTACATTATTTAATTCAATTTTTTGTCACTATTAATTGAAATGTGTAAATCTTGATAAAAGGCTTAATATTGTTTTATGTGTATCACTAATACTCACTAATTCATCCAGCAGGGATTCAGAATTGAGTTCCATGATTATGATTCATTCATGACTCATTCCTGAAAATGAGTATTAGACCCTGGCCCCTCGACACATACAATCCATATCACTACCCCGGCTACTGTTTTAGATGTCTAATGTACACCTGTGTAAAAACATTTGACAGTTTTTTAAGCCAAATTGCCCATGTAGTGTAGACATTTGCTGACAGGCATTACGGGATCATGATTCCTAATTGAAACACTTTACATAATTTAGATAAAGAGATTAAGAATCTTAAAAGACATGCTCAACTTGGCAACGTCAGCAACACATTAAGTATATAAAACCAACAATGTAGTGGCATTTATAGCACTACAAAGTGCCTGATTACACCACTTGAGATGTGTGAATGACAAATGTTAGGGCTAAACACAAGCAAAAGAGTGGTAAGCATGTTTCAGCCAATAGGGAATCAGTACAATTCTGTTCCCAAAAGAAGTTCATAATTTTCATGTGAATGTTGTTACAAAAATAGCCACCAAGCTTTCTGTGAGCATTCAGACGGGGCTTAATTTAGTTAATAATAACGTTCTAAATTGCTGACCCATATTGAAACAATGAAGAATTATAGCAGGAACATTCCACTAGACTAGAGCAACATCGGTAAATTGTCTATTCATATGTTAATACATTATGTAATGTGAATGAATGAACAAAAACATTTCCATATAAAATGATCTCCTGATCTCCCTTAATAGGTCTGGGTATTGAAATAAGACTCTTCTTAGGGTTGTGGTGTGAACACACCGCCATCTAGTGACTAAAATGACTCAACGTTGCTCATCTGTAATTGTGGCATAGGATCAACATGATTACAAGGAAAAAAATAATAAGTTGGAATAACTTAAACTTAATAACTGCCGTGTGACCTTAAACAAATATAATGGCTTGAACTGACCCAGAGATTGCAAAGAGTTTGTTTCCAAAATGTTTCCAAATGAAGGGTTAAAAAGTAATTATCTCCTTTAGTTACAATAATTGATTAGAAACACACCTGCAGCTTTATGTTCATTCAGATAAAAAAAAAGTAATTAGGCTAAATACAATATATTTTCACATGCTGATTTTATATCTGATTTGTGTGTACACTGCGCAATCCTACCATTTGTATATTTGCTTTAATTTGATGTTACTATCCTGGATAATAAACACCTTTCTGAAGTTCACAAGTAGTCATAGAACAATGGGCTAATATTTGATTAATGCTTTTTTTTTTTAAACACTACTGAAACTCTCTTCACATCCTGATAATACTAATTACTGTAATCAGTAATAGACGTGGTCTAAATATAATAACAAAACAAAAAAAACATACCCGTATACTGTATCTTCTGTACCAAAAACCGTCGGCCGGTCGATGTTCTACTTGCCTGTCAATATATATATACTTCCATACTTCGGCGCAGACATCACACATCATCAGTGCGTTCCATGAGGCTGCAGAGTACAGATACAGGGGGTGTTTCTCATTTCTTATTTGTGCATCCTCGTTTCCTTTCCTCATGTCTTAGCTCCACCCCCTTAGGATGTGAGGGAAGGTAATGTTCACGTAATGTCATAGCCGTACGAGATGGCAACCCGTGGCGTTCCCGTACCCTGAGTTGTTCATGTCCCCAGTTTCAGATTTATGCGTTTCTATGTCAGCACTATCAACACCAGAATGAGCCAGGTGCAAGTAAAAGCTCTGTAAGTTGTTTACACATTATTATTTTAATGTCATGTGCTTTGAGACATGAGGTAATTTAACACCGTCTCTCATGGCGCTTAGCAAACTGCTGTGTGCGTTCATGTGTTTTGAAGGAGACGTGGTTTTGGAGACGCTCTAAAGGGAGGCAATGCTAGCTTGCTATTGCTAGCCTCTCCGAAATTGCCTACCCTACCTTAAAGTTGTTTCATTTTTTTTTAAATTAGGCTACTATTATTATATTTGATGCAGCAAACAGATGAAGTAAAGCCAGTTTCAACAGAACATGAGTTAAAATAAACAGCACAAAGTGAGGATATCCAAGTGTTTGAAATATGACTTGTAAGCTCAGCTGTGATTGCATAACAGAACAGATGGAACAAAGATTATTTTTTAGTTTTCGTACATTCAAAGCCAGTGCTCTCACTTTAAGCCTCTGTTTAAGTTGACTTTCTTTCTGTTTGGGTTCTGTATAAAATTACTATGATGATAATAATAATAAACTTAACCCATTATTTTCTCTTCAAATTGTTAATGTCTTAATCTGACCTAATAAAAAGGTATGTGCAGACATGTACTTTTGTTACTTTGGTACAGACATGCACTGATTGTTATACAAAATAGAGATTTAGATTTTACTCCAGCAAGAAAACATACACACACAGCTTAGCCTACAACAATCAGACATTACAACCTGTGGTCTCCGAGACCCACGCTTAGGATTTTTTGAAACATGAAATTCTCCTAAAATCAGCAAAAGCCATAAAATGTTTAAAGCTGAAATGTGGCTTAAAGGGTTAAATTAAACCCTAAACCTGTGATAATGTGTCTTTTTATCGTTTCTATAACTGCAGCATAACAGGTTTAGAGAGACATGTATTACAGTCGGAGAATTGCTGTTCGGAACTGTGTGTGTTTCACAACTGCTCAGGTGGATGTAAGACGCGTCTCGTAACTCAAACAAGGAGATAGGATAGAGGTCCAAAAACGATTTGCGATTCGCTACAGTAAATAAGTCGTGAATTTGTTTGGAAATGGTTGATGATTAAATTCAGGGCAAAGTGCACGACAACATAGGCTAAGTCAGTGAGGACACATGCACGTCGAGTATCCTCCTCGCCATTGCATAACTTTTACTTCCATGTAGGCTAACTGAAGTTGGGCACCAGGATTTGAGCGCTATGTGGTACTTTTGCGATATTTTCGGCCGTATATGGCAATCACCGTTTATTTTGTTTTATTTGTTGGCGTTTTGGGTCGCACCTGCGTTCCTGCATCCACAGTGTTTGGATTTTAAACCCCCCTTTCAGCCTCAACAAGAGCTTCAGTTCTGTCAAATGTATAAACACTTCGGCTGCTGTGACTTTGCCAAGGACCAAGAGCTGAAGGCAAAATACTATCGAATAATGGATAACTTCGATTATTATGGATATTCGAACTGTGCCGCGTACGTTCAGGATATGCTTTGTCAGGTAAGTTTGTTTGACCGCACAATTATGAAACGATATTTTTTGTTTAAATTTTAGTTTGTGGCTTTATACATGTACTCGTAGTCTCGAACCACTGTGTGTTTGCTTCTCAACACGTACCGCAATTTGCAGCCATAAACTGTTAACGATGATGATTGTACACTGTCTGTCAGAGTTGCCAATGGAATCACGGGCCACCACGGTTCGGTTGGGGCCAAATGACGTCACTAGAGGAATCTCTGTTTTGCCAATATTAACAAACAGTTCCAATAGATACATGCACACTGCATAGTCATGTAAATTAACACACAAAGAGCATGACTAAAACAAAACAACATAAAACACCAAATAAAATTATATAAAAAAATGCATAGACTATAATGTAACAAACAAAAAACAACACACGTAAACAAGTACGACTCCAGATATAGATATGTAGCCTACAATATAGATAAAAAACACCCAGGGTAATCAGTCGAATGTTTAAAAAAATAGCATTTATTTAAAATAGAAATCATATAGGCCAACATAAATGTCACTTTTGATCAGTTTAATGTATCCCTGCTGAATAAAAGTATTACTGTAATTTCTTCAAAACTCCCTGCCATGCTAGCAACCCGCCAGAACACCCTAAGACCAGCAACCATTCACCCCTAATTGGAAACCTATTGCTAAAGCAGCTTATTTTAAACTTTTAGGTTCAGATGTAAGTTACACGTCTAGGAGTCACATCAAACTTCATGGATTGCTTTTTTCCCATGAAGTGCAGTGTGGGCCACTGTAAACACTACATTGAGGTTTAAGTGCTTGTGGTTTCACAGAGTGTTGAATGTGGGGAAGCAGACATGACTAGTCAAATGCATTGCTTGAGGCCGTCACGATTCAGTTACATCCCCCACTTTTCCTGTTTCTCTTCTTCAGGAATGCTCTCCATATGCTGCTCATCTTTTTGATGCTGAAGACCCCAACACACCTTTACGGACCATACCTGGACTCTGCCCTGAATATTGCTCTCAATTCCATTCCAAGTGCAGATCCTTTCTTACCTTGTTGTCTGACGATCCACGTCTTCCAGAACTTGAGCATGACCAGCGCAGGCTTTGTCAGTACCTAGAGCTGGATGACCCACATTACTGCTATCCTCATATTCTGAGCAACGAACGCTTGACCAAAAATCTGGGCCGCACTGCAGCGGACTCTGAGGGCTGCTTGCAGCTATGTTTGGAGGAGATAGCCAATGGACTCAGAAATCCTCTCGCCATGGTTCACGCCAATGATGGCACGCACAGGTTTTTCGTTGCTGAACAAGTTGGCCTGGTCTGGGTATACCTTCCAGATCGATCAAAGCTTGAAAAGCCATTTCTAAACATCACAAAAGCTGTGTTGACATCTCCATGGGAAGGTGATGAAAGAGGATTTTTGGGACTCACCTTTCACCCCCGTTTTAAATACAATGGGAAGCTGTATGTATACTACTCTGTTGAGGTGGGCTTTGATGAGAGAATCCGCATCAGTGAGTTCCGCATCTCTCCTACGGATATGAACGTGGTTGACCACGGTTCAGAGAGGTGAGCAGCTGTTTTTCTTTAAATGAATGGTTCCAAAAGAGGGCTTTCATTTCTGTGCAACAGAACCATTGTGGGTTCCTCAAAGAACCATTATGTGAACACTTCTTTAAAAAAAACTTTTTTTTTTTCTTATTGTGAAAAATAATTTAATAATCTGAAGAAACTTTTTCCAATATAAAGTACCTTTTGAGTAATGGAAAGGTTGCATGGTTGTTAAAGGTTCTTCATGGAACCATCAATGCCAATAAAGAACCTTTATTTTTAGAGTGTATGCTTTCAATAATTTAAATTGAGTTTAGAGTGTACAATACTCCACATACAGTATCTTCATGTCCCCTCAGAATCATTTTAGAGATCGATGAACCTGCTTCTAATCACAATGGTGGGCAGCTTCTCTTCGCCGATGATGGATACTTATACATCTTCACTGGAGATGGTGGAATGGCAGGAGATCCATTTGGGAAATTCGGAAATGCACAGAACAAGTAAGTTTAGATGATTAGTCAACTTTGATATTATTGGAATATTTTGAACAAGAAGCTAATTTCAGTTTGGAACAGTTGTAATAATTTTCCATCTCTTATCTGGATGTTACTGCTAGATCTGCCCTTTTGGGAAAGGCTCTTCGCATTGATGTAGATGACAACGAGAGGGGGCCGTTGTATAGAATTCCACCGGACAATCCATTCGTACGTGAACGCAATGCTCGCCCAGAAGTGTTTGCCTACGGTGTGAGGAACATGTGGAGATGCTCTGTAGACAGAGGAGATCCGAACACCAAGGAAGGAAAAGGACGAATTTTCTGTGGAGACGTGGGCCAGAATAAGTATGAGGAAGTAGACATTGTGGAGAAGGGCCGGAATTATGGCTGGAGAGCAAAAGAGGGCTTCTCTTGTTACGACAAAAAACTCTGTGCCAACAGCTCCTTAGGTGGGAATACATTTACTCTCATTATCAGTCCTTTAAATTCTTAATGTTTGGATTTTGAATAGATTTATATTGGATGAATGGACGAATTAGTGTCTTTTAAAAGTCTTTTTACGTTAAACTCTTTTACTTCTAGATGATGTTCTTCCGATTTACGCATATCCACACAAAATGGGTAAATCGGTCACAGGTGGATATGTTTACAGAGGCTGTGAAAATCCAAATTTAAATGGCATGTACATATTTGGGGACTTCATGAGTGGGTAAGTAAAGATTTTTTAAAAATAAAAATTAATTAATCAATCATTCAGAAAGAGTGTATTAAACTGACGGTGAAGACATTAATTAAATGTTACAAAATATTTCTATTTAAAATAAATGCAGTTTAAACTTTGTATTTATCAAAGTAAAAATGCCATGGTTTCCACAAAAATATTAAGCAGCAGCTGTTTTCAGCATTGATAGTGATATGAAATGTTTCTCGAGCACCAAATCAGCATATTAGAACGATTTCTAAAGGATCATATGACACTGAAGATTGGATTAATGATGCTGAAAACGCGTAACCATCTCAGTAATAAATGCATTTTCCCAGAATATATTCAAATACAAAAGTTATTTTATAATGTAATAATAATTCTCAAAATTACTGCGTTTACTGTATTTTTGATCAAATAAATGCAACTTTAGTGAGCATGGGACTTTTTTTTTCAAAGCATTAAAATTAAAATCATTTGAATGGTAATGAATATGCAGTTGTGATACTACTTGAGGTCATTAGAAATGTCACGTTTTCAAAATGTCAAACATTGTTTTTAAATGTGACTATGAATTTCCAGACGCCTGATGAGTTTAAAGGAAAACAGAAACACACACAGTTGGGAATACAGTGAGATTTGCATGGGTGTGGGTCTGACTTGTTCATTTCCAGGACTTATCAACAATTACTATCCTTACATCATTTCGTTTGCAGAGGATGAAGCAGGTATGTTCAAGAAAGGCATAAAGACATAATCTTTTTACACTGGCCTATGCTGCATAAATTAGTTGCTAACACCTAATGTAGAGTTTAATGTTAATTTGAGTAGTGTTTTATGTGACTTAACTTGTGTTGTCTGTGACCAGGTGAACTCTATTTCATGTCCACCGAAATACCAAGTGCAACATCTCCTACAGGCGTTGTGTATAAGATTGTTGACCCTTCAAGGTATTCTTTTTCATCACTCATGGTATAATAATGTAGTCTCTGGTGTTCAAAGATCAGCTTGTGTTGCCTCTTAACAGACTTTAGTCTCAAAATGCTGTGTTGGCAGCAATATGTGCTGCTGTAATCTCTCTCTCTCTCTCTCTCTCTCTCTCTCTCTCTCTCTCTCTCTCTCTCTCTCTCTCTCTCTGTTTAGTGTTTCAATTCTGTGTAAAACTATAGCCACTTTTACAACTATGACAACTTAACGTCTAAAACAACCAAAAAAATTATGAGAAAGCTCAAATAATACACAAGTTTAAACAGAATAAAATATTCTGAATATAAAATTTAAAGTTTCACATTATCAAGAATTATAAATCCTCCAGAAATTGGACCCTGTTTGCTTCCATGTGTTTTACCGTAATCTGAACTTTTGCTTCTGTAAAAAAAACGAGAGACAAGGTGAAATTAATTCTGTCATAATCAACATTAGGCCACAAATACTGTTGATCTCAACTTGTAATAAACCCAGAATATTCATTAAAAGATTAAAATGTTCTCCCTTTATTACAGACGTGCACCTCCAGGAAAATGTAATTATGAGCCACTTTCAGTTCGTGTTAAGAGCAGTCTTGTACCATTCAAGCCAAAGGAAAGTAAGTTTGCTTACTTCATAAGAGATCTAGTCAATCTGTACATCCAAATCTGTGTTTTTGTCATCAGATTATGCTTTTTTATTTATTTATTAAATGTTCAATAGAGTACCACAATTAGAGTAGGCCTCTCAGAATCATCATCATCTTGGTTCCCTTAAAATTGCAGAAAATAAGCTCAGCGTCCAACAAAAGTTTATGATTCTTGCGTTTTGATCATCATGACAATCGTCACTGCAAGTGCAAGAAGTCAAAATGAAAGTTAGGCTCTAATGAACTACACCATGTACGCACAACTTCAACTTCACCACCACTAAGCTTCCGAAAACTTCCGAAAAGTTTAAATTCATATATTTGGAAAGTTTGAGTTAGAATAGTTTTTTTAAGATCTTGAGTATAAACACAAGGAGGCTGTGGAAGCAGACTGGTGAGTAGAAGAGTTTTCCTGTTCGGTGTGATGTTTAATGTCCCCGAAAGCCCTATTTAGCCTATTTTACAAGATACGTAAAACAGGACAATAGAACCGCAGTGAAAATAAAATAAAAATGAAACTTTATTCCAGGTTTTAGGACTCTGCGGCACTCTATAACAACATGATTAAGTAACTGATTTTTTTTATAAATCCCCCTTTTCACAGCATTGATAGGAGTCCATGTTCCAACAAAGCTTCCAAGACTCTCAAATGCAGAGGAACCTCCTGTCGATGGCTCAAAAGGCTGGATTCAAGAGCTGCTGGACATCTTAAATGAGCAGGATGGGCAGGTCACCACCACACCATTCACCCCAACTACACCCAAGCCCAATAGGACATCTAGACAGAGGAAGGGTAGACGCAGGAAGGGCAAGCACAAGAACGGAGTGGTGAGATTAGTCGGGGATGAAGAGGGCCGGTTGGATCGGGGAAGGGTGGAAATATTCGCTAATGGGGAATGGGGGACCGTGTGTGATGATCTCTGGAACACCAAGAATGCCATTGTGGTCTGCCGGCAGCTCGGGTTCCGCCATGCACTCAAGGCTGCCAAGCACGCTGAGTTTGGGGAAGGGACGAGCCTGAAGATTATTTTGGATGATGTGCAGTGTGAGGGGACTGAGGAAACTCTCTTGGATTGTCAGCACGCTGGGGTTGGCACACACAACTGCGCTCACTACGAAGATGCAGGAGTGATATGTGGAAATTCAGATTCAGGCCTATAGAATAATCTGAAACGTTTCAGAAACAACCTTTTTGTTATTAGTTATAGCACATAACTGATCTTTTCCAACTGCAAGAGAGAAGACATTTGGATTATAATACAGTTTTTCCTATCACTTTAGGTCTATTTCTTGAATCATCCTTAAAGGGATAGTTCACCCAGAAAAATACAATTCTGTCGTTAATTACTCAAACTCATGTCGTTTCAAAGCCCTAAGATTTAGTTTTTCTTCGGAACACAAGTAAAGATCTTTTGGATGAACAGATTTAAGGTTAAATTAAATTTGTTCATCATATAAAGCGATTGTGTCTCTTCAGAAAATTTGGACTGAACGGCTCAATTCATATATTAGTTACTCTTTATGAACATTTTTGAAGCGTCAAAGTGTTAGTTGCGCAGCCGTCTATGGAGGGACAGAAAGCTGTCAGATTTCATCAAAAATATCTTAATTTGTGTTTCGAAGATTAACAAAAGTCTTACAGCTTTGGAACGACACGAGGGTGAGTGATTAATTACATAATTTGCATTACTTGGTGAACTAACCCTTTAACATGGCAAATCAGTAAGTGCTGGTGGTCTGTCAACAAATCATAGTGCAATGTCATTGTGATATAGAAAAGAAAAAGACAAGTATACAGCATTACAGTACAGTGCACATTGTTGGATTACATACCTTTACTGTCCACAAAACATTTGAATGTTCTGCCTACCATTTTGCCTCCATGCACCCTTCGGCTTGCCTTTGGCCATTGTAAGGCCATGATTGAGAACATGTTTCATAGTGGCCCTTATTTCATCAGAAATGTGCCTATGTCCTCTGCCTCTTCTACCTCTGTTTGCCTCGCTAACCTTCCATCATGCATCCTTACATGGCTGTTGACCCTGTTAATTTCTTTGTTCTTTCATTCTCAGAAATTGTAACACTGTGTTGTGCTCTGTCTATATGCTTAGCCTACTAAATTGAAGGTTCATAAGATGCACCTCTGAGGTATTTTACAGAACTGGTTACAGACGTGTCTTCATTCGTGAAATCCAAGATCCACCTGTGCAATTCATCAATTTGGGACACATTTGTAAAAAAAAGAAAGAAAAAAAAAGTGCTTGACATTATGACAACTAGTGTTAACCATTTTGTCATTTACTGACTTTTGCAATGACCTAATGCCTAGATGTTTTGACTATTCAACAGAGAAGCAGTAAGCAATATATTATGATCAACAAGAATAAGCAATTGATAAAGTATGAAACAGCAGACAATTGTACACAATCATTTGCATGAATGTACCAAAGCATTGGCAAGTTGTTCAAAAGAATGATAAATTGATTTATGATGTGCTCACGTGAGATGTGGAGGTTGAAGTAGTTTTGAGAATTATGATATAAGAAATGTCCCTAAATGGCTGAGAAAAACTGTAAAATATGATATTTAAGTTTAGTTTGAATCATGACGAATCAATCATGTTCATGATTTTTATGCTCAAATTAGACCAGTGGATGTTTTACATTTTCTGACTCTGAATCAAAGTTTTGTTGTCCCATAAATTATATCATTAGGCCTACATAACATTTGTAACAGTTCATTTAGTGTTATTCGTTCAAATAAATTTGGAATGCTACCTTTTTTGTGATTATTTTAACCAACCCAAAACATGAAACAAAATCAGCATGTAGCCTAGTACATGTTGGACACTCGTTTGTTGTAGCCTATTGTGAAGTAGCCTGCATTGGAGTAGGCTATAATATGAGTAGCCTATGGTAAAGCCTGTATGCTCATTTGTATAATATTGTAACACTGCGTTGTGTTTCAGAGTAGCTATGGTAATATTACTATCCATCTTTATCACTTTACAAATTTGCACTTCAATAAAGCTATCGTGAATAGGAAACGCAACAATCAACTGGCAAAACTCGTTTTGTTGTAGGCCTACTTTTAAAGATACCGCTTTTTTCTCTGTTTTACAGATAGCAATTTTTTCTCTAAACAGTAGGCTAACAGTTTCCGTAAAATAATTGTAGCAAGTGAATATTTTTTGAGTAGCCTAGCAAATAGGTAATTTACACAGTTGCTAGAATTGGTTTGCTAACGTTTGTAGCTAAATAGGAGATTCAAATGTGTTTCGAATACAAGGAAAATATCTTCGAAGAATATTATCGTACCGGCATAGTCTTACTATTTTCGTAGTAATAATGCTTAATCATGTACAAAAGCGTATATTAGCTATTAGCACGTTAGCATACAACAACATGGCTCCATAGCTCAGTGGTTAGAGCACTGGTCTTGTAAACCAGGGGTCGCGAGTTCGATCCTCGCTGGGGCCTTAATCGGTTTGTTTTCTTCTAACTTTTACAATCACGTTAAGTTTTTATTGTGAAGTGAAACTAACTATTATAGGAATAACACAATTAATCGAAGCAGAATGTTAGCAAAGGATGAATGTGTTTTAAAGCAACAACCCCAAGTGTGAGTTAAGTTATAATTTACTTAGGCCTATTTTTACTTTTTATAGCCTATAGCCTACATTTTCTAATAACATGAAGCGTAAAATTAAATATTGATGTACAGCAAAATGCCTTTTCTTTTTATGAGTTCTATTTAAACATAATTTTTAGATTGCTCGAGAAGTTTTTAAATCAACTTTGACTTAAAAAAAACAGGATTTGAATGTGAGATATTCCTCTTAAATCCACATCCCAAACTAAATAACTAAATAAGCTATGTTATCCAAATGTGGGTAGATGACATTGTTCTCATTTCAATGATGTCTTTGTGTGTTGAATTCCAGCTCTGCTTTGAACGAGGTCATTGATATGCTGAGCATTCAATCACGTAGGTAGTGCCAGCCATCTCTGCCAGCTTCCCTTCCAAAATTGGCATCCCTTTGAAAAGTAATTTAGCTCTCTCTAGAAACACATCATTTACAAAGCAGGTCTTCCTGTTAGCAGAAATGGAGAGATGAATGTAATTTTAGTTCCCTTTTGCGCATGCGATCTGAATTCTGACCAAATTAGCCGTCAAAAGAGTTTTCGTTTACAGATTTAAAATACAAATTAAACTTTTGTAAGATCACAAAACAAATAAGGCATACAAACTTATTTATCATTACAGGCTATATTATCTTTAAGGGTCTAAAGGGTAAATAATCTAAGGGTCACCATATAATTATGGTTATTGTAACATCCCTCACAATAATGGACAAAATGTGTGCTGTATGATGTGCTGTTTTGCCAACAGTCATATTAGGCTTTTTATTAAAATCAGCGCTGGACCTTCTGTTCATTTCAAATGAATTAAATGTGGGGTTAGACTGACACCTATTGGCATTGTAAGTGAATTGATTTGGGAAAAGAAATTTGTGTAGTAAATGTAAACATGTTATGCCAAGAGATGGCAGTGTTGCACTGCCATAATTATTCAGTGGAAGATTAAAAAAGGCCTTCCTCCTTTTGTGAGTTTTCAACTAATATGCACAGTTCAACAATGCTCGATTTTAATAATAAGAGCATTTTAACTTATATGTTATGTTTTAAATAAATTCAAATAATTTAATTAAAATAATTAATAATTGTTTTGTTTAAAATATTTCCTGTTTATTTACTGTAGGCCTATGTATTACACGTTATTTTTATTTATTTTTAATAGATTAATGATCTGTCCCTTCAGGGCACCTGTCATATATAACAGGAATCTGCCATTCATGGTCATTTCATGGAATAAAATATTAATAATAGTCTGCCACCCATATGGTGCTTCTGCTCATCCCTCCCTTTGTCCAGCACATTAAAAGTGTGCTTAAAAAAATCCTATTACGTTTAAAATGCCTATTTAATTTCCTTATGACTCACATCGGATCAAAAGGCGTCCGAAGCAGAAAACTCCATGACTGAAAACTGAGCCGCCTTCTGTGTGGAATACTTTTCCAGATGATGACACAATGATTAATACATGATGCAAAATCAGCAAATGTTGAAAGATTTGACTACTACCTCCATTATAAAGGATGGATCATGTGGCTGTAGGATGTAAGTGGTTAAGCCATTTCAAATCAGAACAACCATGTCACCCCAACATGACCCCATTTCATATCTCACATTAGTCTTCCTGTTAATTATGGTCAATTAATGGGACACTAGTGAGTGCTCTCCTCTAGCAAGCTTTAAGTGGAGCGCTGAACCTGAACAAATCCCATTTCCTGTCATGTTTCCCTCTTCTCTTATCAAAAGGTTGGTCATCTCCGCCACACAGACACAGATCCTGCAGTTCTGGAGAGGCACTGGAGCATTTCTCACGGCTCATCACTCATCACAGGCCACGTCAAATAAAGAAGTATCGTCCTTCTCAGAATAAATATGAATTTGCTAATAACACAAACATACATTATATAATAATAAGACATTTTTGAGCTCCAAATCAGCATATTAGAATGATTTCTGAAGGATCATGTGACACTGAAGACTGTCATGAAATTCAGCTTTGTCACAGGAATAAATTACATTTTAAAATATAAAAAGAAAACAGATCTTTTAAATAGTAAATATTAAGTTTTTAGTGTGTTTTTGATCAAATACAGCTGGTTAAGCATAAGAGACATTTAAAAAAAATCTTACAGACCCCAAACTTTTGAATGGTAATATATAGACCTATTATCATTATTTCTATCATTATAACATTTTTCAAAAAAGTATTTGGACACTTTCTGGTTGTCAGACATTAGTGGATCATGTCAAACTTATAACTTTTTTGGGCCTGTTCACTGTTCTGAAATTAGTTAATCTGCAATATTATATTATGTAACAGTTCTTGCTTTATAGATTCAGTGGTTTACCAAACAATGAAACACAGATCTGATGAAGGTCCATTGTTGTCATGCCTAACGTTTTTCCGTTTAGAAGTGTGTGTATGGCTGCAGGTCTTGTCTATTAGGACTGGGGTGACTGACACAAACGGGTCAGTGAGCGGGACTAGGGGTCTGTGCCTGGCTCCAGACCGGCCGGCGATCCTACATACAGCTGTTTACTCACAGCTTGAGGCCTTCCTGAGGACCTGCCCCCTCTAGAGACCCTGAGTTATGGAAGCTTGTTTCCGCCATGGAATGAAAAAGGTAATTGTGACTTTTTATCTCACAATTCTGACAATTCTGTTATAAAGTCAGATTTGCAAAATATAGAAACAGGTAGGCCTATAAACAAGAACTGCGAAATATTATGGAAGCTTGCTCTGCCACAGGATAAAACATTTTAAACGATTATTGCAACTATCTATTTATCTAAAAAATGCGAGTTTATATCTTGCAATTCTGACTTCTTTTCTCAGTCATAAAGTCCAATTGTGAGAGAAAAAATGTCAGAATTATGAGATTATCTAAAAAATTCTGACTCACAATTGCAGTTTATATCACACAATTCTGAGAAGAAAAAAATTATTGTGAATTTTAATAAAGAATTTTATCACAGAATTGTGAGAAAAAAAGTCGTAATTATCTTATAATTTTTATTATAATTCCAAGCCAGAAACATGGAAGCTTAATTGTTTCCGCCACAGAATAAAAAATAAAAATGGTAATTGCGACTCACAATTTATCTCACAATTCTGACATTTTTCTTGCAATTGCAAGTCTACATCTCGTAATTCTGACTTTTTTTTCTCAGATCTGCGTGATATAAAGTCACAATTGGAGTTACAGTCAAAATTGTACATTCTCAATTGTGTCACAATTGTGAGAAACAAAGTCAGAATTGTGAGATAAAAAGTTGCAATACCTTTTATTTTTATTCAGTGGCCGAAACAAGCTTCCGCAGGAAACAGGCTTCCATACTGAGCACAAAGCAGCTACTGCCCCAACACACAATGGGGCTCGGCCCCAACCCCTCCCCCTAGTTAACAGCAGGTTACCATTGCATAGCTGGCAAAGATACAGATTGCCCATAAAACTAATAAAGTTTGATAAATGCATCTGCCATAACTAATGATGGGCTTAAAATGTTATATTCAAACTTTCACCTTAAGGAAAGCACTTATTGCTATTCCTATACAACCACCCAGAACAGCCATTGTGGAGGTGAGTTTGGCATGAGTAAGCAAAATCCACCCGAAATCTAGTTTGCACTGTTTTCTGGTTGACGGAAAAAGCCCTCTTCCCAGTTCTCAAAAGCTACACACACTTTTTGAGTGGTCAGATTCATGTCTGAAGCACCACGGATCAAGGGTTGCCCTTTGGAGGCTGTAAAAGCTAGCTAAACACAGAAAAGCATCCGTTAAAAAATAAACAGTCATAAGGACCCGGGAGCTCAGCAGATGTGGCGCCGCATGTAGAGAGCCAGAAGCAAACATTTGGTTAACTCTCCTATTGAACAACGAAAGATCTGGCTTTACAGCCATCCGTAGCAATTCCATTCTATTGTCTGCGTGGCCAGGTGAGTTATCTTCTGCTATTGTGCTCTTTGAATGAGAATAGCTGAAATACCCTCCCCGAGTGATAACATCTCTTAGGCATAGGTTTTATGAAGAACCAAATGTGCAGCACACAATAGACTGGCCCCAAGAGGTTAAGTTCCAGTCGCTCTGATAGTGAATTCTCTCTAATACCACAAAAAACGCGGGTTTTTGTATGCGCCCTCTACTCAAAAGACCAAGATTCCTTGCGAATAGAACATGCGCAGAACACAAATCAATGTTCCTTTTGATTGGGATATGCCGATACGCGTTTACATGACCAAATATTCGGGTTAGAAAAGGGGTAACCCAGAGATCATATTCGTGTTTTTAAAAACCGGAATATGAGCATATTTGGGGTTTTGCCGGTGTTTACATGGCCGTGCACGACCGGGTTATTGCTAAAATTCTGGTTTTGAACGGGTTATTGGCTGCTTGTAAACGTAGTCAGTGATGCCTTTCACCAATCAGTTCTTAAAGCTACACTGTGTAGGATTTACTCCCATCTAGCGGTGAAATTGTATATGACTATCAACTGAATATTACTTTCTAGCCTCTCCCATTCTGAGGGCGTTTTAACTCCTACGGTGGCCGTATTATCTGCCGGCAGTCGCGAGTAATCTCCCCCTCGCATTCGTCACGGTGTCACTGAGTGTAAAAACGCGAAAGGCGAAGCTTGAATTTCCAGGTTATGTCCCTCTTTGGCTAATGTATTTTCAAGATGGAGGCGCAACAAGGCTGCCGCCATTCGAGCGACTCGCTCGTATGTATTCTGAATGGCAGATTATACGCTTACGAGAATACTTGATTAGTTGGTGGAAGTAATTACACATGAATGAGCACATATAATTTTGAAAGAACAAAGTGTTTTTTGCTAAGAATCAACTTAAAAAATTACACAGTGTAGCTTTAAAACAACAATTTATTTTCTTATTGTGAAGAACAAAAATTAATCATTTAAAGAACCTTTTTTTTACTATTAAGAACCTTTCACAACAATTGCACAGTTTTTCAGGTAGCTTTGCAAGCAGGTTTCTTATTATTATAATAAATGAATAAAAGATAATAAATTAATAAAAAAGTTCTGGAAAGGAACGCTTTTAGGTACAAGTTTTTCAGTTCCATCCAAACATATGCATTTTGTATATGTAGCTCTTATAAAATAAGATATAAAAAAGAAAAAAAAATATTATTTTGATTATTATTATTAAATATATGAATACATTTCCCGTAAATGGTGGCAGTTCATTCTTTTTGTAAAAGTTTTGCAGTTCCGAACGTACAGGATATAGTATATAATTGAATCATGCCAAATAAAATTCATATTAAATTGCTGAAATAAAGCAAAAATGTATTTTACACAATATATATTTAAACATCAAAATTAAGAAAAGGCTGTCAGTAGATTTTGGAACTGATACAAGGCCAAAAACTCTTAGATTAATTGGCCTGGCCATTATACAGTACCAATCTATCAGAAGTACATCTACTTGAGTTCTTGAGGTAATCTATATGTTAAAATTTCTGTTTTATATTTGACAGCATTATGTTAAATAAAGAATAGGAAAAGAGGCAGAGAGCACAAAACTAGTGTAAAGGAACAGTTGCAGATAATCAAGGCTGACATCATTGGTCTGTCTGTTATTCGTTTCATTTGTGCCTGTGGAAGAATGAACCTGAGCGTAACACATGAGCTGAAATCCCCAACTGATAAAACCTAAATCAAACTCAGCTGTGAAAAGACCAGCAGGGTCATGGCTAAAATACACATGCCATATCAAACACATCCACAGAGGGAAGAAATCACTATAATTCTCAAGCTTCTCCAATAGGATATTAAGTTGCTATGCTAAAACTTCTTCATAAATATGAGCTTTAAGGCCCGTTCACACCATGAATGATAACTATAACGATAACTATATTAGCACCAACACCAATGCACGATAATGTTCTGTTATAATAATTGTGCATTGTCTACCGCTTAAAATGCTCGAGCTCTTTAAAGCAAGATGGATTGTGATTGGCTATCAATGTTTTTTTTTTGTCATTCATCAGCTGGAAGAAAATCATTCTTAAAGTGACGATATTGTTTCTCTGTGCCGCTATCGTTATAGTTGTGGTGTGGACTCTGGTATTCTCTTACATTTAGAAAGATTTTAAAACAATATCTTAATCATTATCATTATAGTTATCATACGTGGTGTGAATGGGCCTTGTTAATCAAGGTTGACTAAAATATATAGTTAAAGGCACCGTGGACTTTGTGACCTAAAGATTTGAAGCATATGAGTTATTTTAAATGATTCCTCAGGCCAATACAGCGCTTGACACTATCAATGCTCCGAGCGGGGCTGCCCTCTTGAAATACCACCTATGTAAGTTTGGAGAAGACGTCTTTGGCCAGGTCATGTGACCTGGAGAATGCCTGGAGAACGAATCACTTTACGACCGTCACGTGACCACAAGCTCTGATATGCTCAAGGAGCTAACTCTTTTGCTATTTTTCAGCCTGCTCGACTCCTGGCCATGGCTGAGGCAAGGAAAAAGTTTAAAACTGCTTCTGAGGAGGCAAAAAAGAGAAAACGCGAGAGGGATGGTGTATGTCTTCTTGACTTTTGCGACAGTGCTGCGGCGCTTGTGGCCTCTAGGGGCGCTCGACATGAAAGTTACAGGTCTAGCGCCCCTAGTGGCCAAAAGTTCCACGGTGTGCCTTTAAATCTTTCTAAAGGCTTTACAGACATCCTTGATTTAATCCAGCAATCTGGAAGCATGTAGACCTTTCATATGCACTTAATAGCCATATAAGCCTGTTTTTGTGGGGACTTTTAGACATACAGTACAAGCACAAATATACATGTACACTGCTCTTTTGTGAGGGACAGAGACCTGGTTGCCAGTATAGATTGCTCATAGGCATTTGTGGCTCCCCTGCAGGAAGCACTGAGGAAATCTGGGATACTTGTTGGTCTGGAAGAGTAAACATGGCATTAACCACCAGGCCAGTGGCTGTGCTGCCTGTACGCATACAGTAGCTCCTCTTTCACGAGCTAGCTAACGTAACACAAACTCGGACTTAAAGCTAATGGCTTTGGAAAAGAAAGAAGGGATATGTCTCCTAGGCAGGGGGCCCAAATTAAGGAAGACCTAAAGGTCACTCAGGAGTTTAAAATGATTAATAATCATTATGCAATATAATTCTAAAGTGCATCCTAACAACACATAGCCTATCTAAGCATTAGGACAATGCATATTTATGAGTTTCCAGCTTGCATTGGATGTTCGTCATGACATACTATGACATACAACGAATCTTGAAGCAATTAACTGCACTGCTTTCCCTTTACTCACTTTCCCTCGATGGTCTACACATCTGCTGGTGATTCCTCATCTTTTCCAAGGACTTCAATGTGGTCTAAATATGTTTGGCCGTGTTTCTTTGTCCATTTAGCCCCAGCTCCCTCTGAATTGGTAATGTGCTTTATGCCACCATGCAGATGTCCACCAGCAGGCAGTTCTCTCAAATCATATTTGCATCGACCCTTTTCAAAGCTAATTGGTGATGAATTAGCAATGACGCACCATTGCTCAGACTCTCCTCACATCAGATGTTAAATGTGGCTTGTGTTCCTGTCTCTCTAATGCTCTGTGTCACAAATTTGGTGGTCTGATGTTTCACTACAAATCTAGACTTTTTATGGAGCGACATTCAGTGGAAGTAACAGAGCAAAGCTTGCAGGCACATGTCATTCATTTTATCTGTATAGGTGCCGACTTAGAGCGGCCCTGGAACCTTCCCAGCATGCTGGGGAATAAATTATATCAGTTCTGGGAAGTTGCTGTAATGCAAACAAACAGCAATGTGCTAATGGCTGGAATTTCACACCCAGCAAACCAGTGTAGTGTATGTGTTTATGAGTGTTGATTACGTAATAGTGGCTGGTAATTTTCTGCCCAACAGATGTGTAGTTTGCATCATTTTGTGAGTTATATGTAAGAATATTAATGACTAAATTTTTTATCTGAACTGTCACAGAATGGAACCACAGTATTGTTGGATATCAAAGGCTGTGAAGAATATATTCATGCTGCCTTCAAAAATAGATAGATCAGATGAAGGGATCTAAGGAAACAGGAAGTGAAGCTAATATTGAATTCGACATGCCTTTGTATCGTATTCTTACCTTGGAAAGCATCCTCCGAAGGCAGCGTTTTTAAGCTTTCAGACGCGGTCTCCGTCTTCAAGGGAGTCTTTGAATCATTCACTCAACTGATTCGTTCACAAACCAATTCATTTAGGAACAATACTACTGTGTGTTTCTAGGTGATGCGCGATGGTTCTGTTACTGCTTTGTTTGGAATAATCCTTGGCGGGAGGAAAATGAATTTGACAAAGGCAAAATGTAAGTTAATCATTAATAGGCTATATTACATATATTTAGTGCATTTCGATGTGTCCCTAGCTCCTTAGTGTATTTACCGCGGTTAAGCAAATTTTTAACAATAAATTTGACCGTATAGCGGTCACCAACTGGAGAGAGCCACCAGACGGCACTCCACATCAGACTTTTGTTATTCCCTCACAAACTACATTTCCCATAACTCACTGCCCGGACTCATCATCCCTGATTGCATCCACCTGTGTCTCATTACTTGTCAGTCTCAGCCTATTTAAACCATGTACACTCATTCATTCCCTGCTTAAGTCTTGTTAGTTGTTTACACTGCATTTCTGAGCGTTTCCACTGTTTTAAGTTCCTGGGTCTTGATATCTGTCCTTGTCCTGGTTTTCCCGTTCCTGTCTCACCCTCTCGATTTGTTTGTGTGATTGGACTGATTTACTGTGCTCTGACCTCTTGCCTGTTTTTGACTATGATTGTGGATAACCCTTTCAATAAAAATGCATTTGGATCCTCAACCTTCTTGTCTTGGAGCAGTCTATGGGATTTAACCTTTTATATCGTCCTCCAGCTGGCCTTAGGAGTGTGTTCAAGAAGTATAGGATCATTTTAGCACCACTAAACTGTAATGTAACTGTCCTAAAAATACAGTTTATTTATGACACCATCTGATATGGAATATTTTATTATTTATTATAAAATATTTTATTAAAATGATACTATAAATAATTTATTCGTGCACTGTCATTATTATTATTATTATCATGATTTTTTGTTTTTGTTTAATGTGCCCTTTTGATTTATTTTTACAGCCATCTTTGATCACATTTACCAAGGGTGCCAATAATTCTGTCCACAACTGTAAGTCTTAAGATAGAAATATGAAGTTAATATAATGAAGTGATACAGAATCAAGCAATGGCATAACACAGACTTCTCTATTTGGTAGGATCCGTTGTTAGTAAAAGGAGACTGGTGCAGTGGAGATTGTGCTGGGAGCTGTACTCATTCAGAGCAGAAGGCTTTGATCTTGGCTCATCACGGACCATTCCACCAGCACCCATATGGACTCACTTTTCTCAGGTCTGTTTTGGATCTCTCTCTCCCTTATTTATAGCCCCAAGAGTGGTTGTAAAACAAGCCTCTCTCAAATGTTGCTCTCATTCACCAATGCTCACAGTGATACCTTTGCCCTGCCATTCAGCAGCATTTACTACAGTTTTCAGGGACAGGAACGTCACCATAAACCCAAAGCCGTCACCTTAACTTTGCTACATTCATTACAAATAAAATATGCAAAAAAAATGAAAATGGTCTAAGCACAAGATTTGGTCTGTTGAGGTTCAGTGATTAAATAAATCAAATGAAAGATAAGTCAAACAATAAATCAAATTATTTTTAAGTATTAAAAAAATCTGTGAAAAAACCCCCCAGCTTAAGCACACTTCAATGGACCTGTTTCACGAGCCCCTAAACCATTTCCCTATTATGTGTTCAACAGTAATTACGCCTCCTAATGCATTAATGGTTTGCAGTACATTGAGAAGACATATGCTCGGAAATAGACTTCCTAATTATTCATAATATACGAGCAAGAGCAAAGGCCACAGTCGTACACGGAATAACCCAATTTGGTTGTCTGTCTTTAGAGCCGGGTCTTTATGTTTAAGCAATGTCCTGTGACCATTCACTCCTCTATTTATTTTTGTTTCCTCTCGTTGTGAGGGACAAAGAGCAGGCGTCCCTCTGGCCTCCTGGGGTTCTCCGGGAGGGGGGTGTTTTCTGTGCAAACAGCCCCCAAATACAGGTACAGTTATCTTTGCCTGACTCCCTGCACCCAGCTCCAAGCCGCCAAGCTTTGAGCTCACTGAAGGGCTGACCTCTAATAAATATTCTGTTTTAACTCTGGAGTGAGTGTAATTTCTGCTTGTTATTTTCACTGATAGAAAAGAAACATTGCCACGAGAGCTGTGGGAGATCCAGAGGGTGCCATGTTCACTTCAAAGGGCTTCAAACGACTTTTTGGTATTTAATTGAAAATATTATACCTACAATAAAACATTCACTGTTTCCACCAACTCTTATCTAATGGTTTATTGCTTTTTGTAAATGTTTTAAAGCATATTTCTTGTCTTACTATAAAATGCGCCGCAAACACTGCAACTGAACCTGTGTAAGAATGACTCACATTAGCCACTTTTGTAAGTGAATCAAAAACATTCAGCACAACCAGGTTCGTCGGTCCGAATGACTCTAATAAGTCGGTCCTTTTCTTGTGAAGTGACATGTAAAAAGACAGAAAAAAATTGAAAGTCAGTGTATAGGCTACACTCCTTTTGCAAAAATCGTTCTGGGGTGCGTTTCCCGTACAACTATAGACCCTTTTACTGTTTGTACACAATGATGACGTAGCAACGTATGCGTGCGCATATTGGCAACGGAAGTATGGCGAGAATCAGCAGAGTGTCAAGTGGGTGCTGCAGACGCGAGCATTTTTTATTATGTCTTTCGCTCCAATCAACACGTTTAATCGCCAGCAGCCACAGGCGCTGCCGGTTCTACTGAAACGGCCGTGATCCTGTCGGAATCCTATAAAACTTAAAGGTAGGGTAGGTCAGAATTGTCTAAAAAAACTTTTATTCAAATTTGTTTAAACTGTCTTTATATACCAATACATAATTAAAATGCAAGTACTCTGAAATAGAGAGTATAAAAAACTGAGTGACTCTAGTGTATTTAATCTTCAATAAACACAGCTCATTAAACGGGTGCGCGACTGCGCGCACGTGGGTAGAGCCAGTAATAGCGGCGGTAGTCATGGCGACGGAGAGTGACAGTTGCGCAAGCCAATCACTTTCGTCCCGGTAGGAATTAATGAGCTGTGTTTTTTGAAGATTAAATACACTAGTCACTCAATTTTTATACTCTCTTTTTCAAAGTACTTACATTTTAATTATGTATTGGTATATAAAGACAGTTTAAGCCAATTTGAAAAAAAGTTCTTTAGACAATTCTTACCTACACAACCTTTAAGCCTCTTGGTGGAATATCGATTAGTGCAACCGTAAACGTAACAACCAGACATTTTGATGCTGGGAAACCGTTTTGATAACCTTTCGAAGTTGCTAACACGTTAGAGCCAGTGGGGAACAACACCACTTCCGTTTCCAAAATGCGCGCAAAACTATTTGATCACGTGGGCTGTAAAAGGGTCTATAGCTCACTGCTTAACTACCATAGTATGATGCATCGTTGGAGAAATCAACTAGTCACGACTGTTTCCCGAAACCGTATGTCGCAAAGTATCGTTCAACTACGTTGGTTTATGACGTCTCGCACGTCGTGGACTAATAACTTATTTTAATTAATCTGGGGTGCGTTTCCCGAAAGCATCGTTAGCCAACTATGGTCGCAAGTTCCGTCGTTATCAGCATAGTTCAACGATTTGGTGTTTCCCGAAACCATCGTTCCAACGAACGTTCGCAAACAGCATCGCAAACTTGTGTAGTTGGACCGACAGCTCTCGAGCTGTGGTTAAAGCATAGTTTCTAGTTTACATGAGATGTAGACTGAACAAATCCTTATCTTTAGCAAAATAAGCAAGCTGACATTCAGTACAACCCGTGTTATTTATTTAGAATACATACAAATGTAATTTACGTCTTTTAGTTTGTCAAGAGATTTAAAACACCGTTTTTGAAGACTGCGCATGTGCGAACGTGCTGTAAGAACGAGCCAAATATTGAGTCTGGTAATAAAGCAAAATGGTCTTCAGATGCCATGTCTGTAACTTATATGACAAAATCTAGCGTTAATTCGATCTCAAACAGGGGTGCGTTTCCCAAAAGCATCGTTAGTCAACTATGGTCGCAAGTTCCGTCGTTATCAGCATAGTTCAACGAGTCTGTGTTTCCCAAAAACATCGTTCCAACGAACATTCGCACACAGCATCGCAAAGTTGTGTGGTTGGAACAACAGCTATCGACCTGTGGTTAGAAGGATAGTTTCTTGTTTTTATAACATGTGGACTTAATAAATCCTTATCTTGAGCCAAATAAGCAAGCTGACATTCAGTACAATCAGTATAGGCTATTTTATTTTAGAAGACATACAAATGTCCGTTACGTTTTGTAGTTTGTCAATAGATTTAAAGCACCCTTTTTAAAGAGTGCGCATGTGCGAACGTGCTCTACAAGGTAAGAACAAGCCTATGATTGAAT
Source organism: Phoxinus phoxinus (assembly GCF_949152265.1). NCBI lineage: Eukaryota > Metazoa > Chordata > Actinopteri > Cypriniformes > Leuciscidae > Phoxinus > Phoxinus phoxinus. The sequence continues at coordinate 16,033,342 of NC_136888.1, read as the reverse complement.
CTGGAAATAAAGCAAATAACTGAGAAAAATATGAGATAGTCCTTAGATGACATGATGTCGGTAATTTATAGCATAACATCTAGCATTAATTCGATCTCAAACAGATTAATTAAAAGTAGCCTAGTTAATACTCCACCACCTGTGTGACATCATTAACGGTTTAACCAACGTGGTTGAACGACCAATTTGCGACAATACGGTTTCGGGAAACAGTCGTGACCTATTTTTTTTACAGTCTATGGTCGTGACTTGCTAGTTGATTTCTTAAACGATGCATCGTACTGCGGCAGCGAAGCATCGAGTTACGTCAACGCTATCTCACGACCAATTCGTACAAATTTGTACGAGTGATTAAAAGGTGGCTAATTCATACGAATTTGTACGACCTCACTCGTACGAATTTGTCTAAACCCACGTGATGGGTAGGATTAGGGGCGGGGTCAGGGGTAGGTCATTCATATGAATTCATACGATTTTGGCAAATCGTAAAATATGTACGATTTAGCAAAAAACGTACAAATTTCTACGAGTGAGGTCGTATGAATTGGTACGAATTAGCCACCTCGTAAAATTCGTACGAATTGCCGTGAGATCGGGTTGGTTACGTCGTTGTACGGGAAACGCACCCCTGGATGGTTATGTGGTTGCAAAATATGATTAGCCTAGATATGGTTCGTTTTATCATCCACCTGGTGAAAATCTTTGAAATACTTAGAAAAGTAATAGAAATTGTTGCAAATTTTTACATAGGCGTTTGACAGAGAACCTGAGCGCTATCTCCACCCATTTATGACGGAAGAGGAAAAGGGCATCAGGCAACAATGTCAGAGTAAAATGTATCTGAGGCAGATCTGACAAAACCGCTGAGGAAATCCACTAAGTGGGCTCCAAAAGAACAGAAGGGGAGGGGAAAAGGTTGCTGACCTCCATTGCAGCACCTGACTTGGACTTGGTTCAGGTTGTGTCCTGGCTGAGGCATTCAAGCGATACTTAATATGAAGGCAATTAGATTATTAGAGCAGCAGATGGCAGTTACATAGCAAGATTGCTATTCAATGATAAGCACTGCAAAAACCCTTCAGGGCTTCAATCTTTTCTCAGCTATGTTACCCAGTACGTAGCATTAAGCACAGTTCTAATAAAGACATGATACCAAGCCAGTTGTCCAATTCATTTTGCATTAGCTAGACTTAGAGCTAATGCTTCTTTTCGTCCAAAAACAAAATGTTCTTCCTCTTAATTGGTAATTGAGAAAAGGAGGCCGCACATGTGTTCAAGGCAACCTAATCTCCAGCGGAAAATGAGAACACAAACGTACTGTTAACTCCATCATGCTCAAATTAAAAACGACTGCTGGTGTCCGTTTGCTGTGACAGCTGTCCACACTTCAGGTTTTTGAGCTATTTCAAAACTTGTGCAGCCATTTTACACACCATTTTTGAGGTTATTAATAAAAATAAGACAATTTGTGGCTGTACGAAGTGCGTGGGAGGACCACAAATGAGACGCTAGTTCTGGAGTTCCCATTAACATTATGTTCTGTATTAAAACTTTAAAACAGTTTAAAAAAATTAAACACTGCTGTTCAAAAGTTTGGGATCGGTAAGTCTTTTCATGTTTTTAAAATAAGTCGCTCAGCAAGGCTGCATTTATTTGATTAATAAAAACAGTAATATTGTAAAGTATTATTACAATTTAAAATAACAGTTTTCTATTTGAATATATTATAAAATGTAATATATTCCCGTGAAGGCAAAACTGAATTTTCAGCATCATTACTCCAGTCTTCAGTGTCACATGACCCTTCAGAAATCATTCTAGGCTGATTTGATGCTGAGGAAAAAAATCGTATTATTATCAATATTGAAAACAGTTTATTTTTTCAAGATTCTTTGATGAAAAGAAATTTCAAAAGAACAACATTTATCTGAAATATAAAGCTTTTGTAACATTATACACCGTTCAAAAGTTTGGGGTCAGTAAGATGTTTTGTGTGTGTCTGGAAAGAAATTCATAATTTTATCCAGCAAGGATCAAACGTGATAGTTAAAGGTATAGCGGGGGATCTTTCCTAATTTTAGAAAAGACCCGCCCCCTCTCCATTTAAAAAAAAAAATGCACATGCGCAACACTCTATTTGCTCCCGAGAGGGAACGCCTACTAGTGATTTTAAAGGATTTCTCCAAATAGCATGACAAACTTTACCTGTCTAGTAGAATCTTCGCGACTGCGGCATCAGTGGGAAGCCCAACCTGTGCTTTTAGCGCACGCCAGCGTGTGAACGGCTTTACGTAAACATATCACCAGAATGATTGACACTTAGGTGGACCAATAGTATAGGCTACCCACCCGGAAAAAGAAAATCCTCCGCTATACCTTTAAGACATTATAATGTTACAAAAGACTTTAACTTTTTTAACATTCTATTCATCAAAAAACTTGTACATAACTGTTTTCAACTTATAAGAATAATGTTTCTTGAGCAACAAAACAGCATATTTGTGACACTGAAGGCTAATGATGTTAAAAATTCAGCTTTGCCATCACAGGAATAAATGACATTTAAAATATATTCAAATAAAAAAGTTATTTTAAATTGTAATAATATTTCACAATATTACATTTATTTATTTTTTTATTAAATAAATGCAGCCTTAAAATACTTAAAAAAAACATTTTACTAAAAAAAAAAGTTTCTCAATTTCAACAAATTAAATCTCTTTAACTAAACTCCACATAATTATTTACAGGACACTGTAATTAAAAGACACTTGACATTATCAAAGTTACATTTATTATATCTGGTCAAAGAGTGTTTAATACAATGAAAGATGACTTTGGACACATTATTGAAGTAGAACGGTGTGTGGTATGGCACTTTCCTTTTCACAGACCAGAAATCCAAAATAACTCAGATTTATATAGTGCAGATAATTATTTGATGATCCACTTCATAGCAATGCGTTACAAAATAAAAAGCAATAAATACTGTACAATGATAAATCTGAAGTTAAAAATGACATGCCAAAATTTTACATTAAATACAATATTCTTAAAAAATGCAGCATTTGTTATTCATCCTTTTACAATAACATATATATATTTTAAAATCAGTAAATTATACAAGTTTAATTCAATATACGATTATATACACATAGTACATATATTCCATTATCGATATTTAAATAAAGTGCCTTTCTTTTTGAAGCTCTGAAAGGTGAACTCTTATTATCAAATGTACCTAGAAAATGGTGTATTGAATGTAAACTATTGAATAGACAGTATTGCAAATTACAAAAAGGTACAAAGTTTCCCCTTCCAATCAAAATATCCTCATTCATCAGTTTATTTACTGAAAATATTGTGACACAAAGCCAAAGTCAATACTCGGTCAGGTAGACGTTGCGATTTACTTGAATTACTTGTCAGAACCAACACAGGCTCATTGGAAATACGTACATTACCTGTAGCGACATTTACATTTACATTTATGCATTTGCTACTGTTTGAGCTACAGGAAGGCAACATGATATTGCGTCATATGATATGATATTGCGCATATACATTTCTGCAATATGATATTGCGTTGCTTCTTGCATGTCATTACACTTTCATGAACATGAATATGGCAATGTTTTATTATGCTGTTTGTTTTACGAATCACAGCACAGCTGTGCAATGCTAAGTCATTATTAATCAATAATCTGCCCCCGTAATCATAATTTGAGTTAAAAGGAATGAAGGTTGTTGGTGCTTTACGGCCTCTAGCGTTCATTTCAGCTGAAAACTACCGTGCATTGTATGCATAGCTACGTTTTTTGACTTTTGCTAAAATGTAATTATACCAAATACCACAAATACCATAAAATCCATGTCTGTAATATTTAAAGTAAATATACCATCACAAAGAGCAGGATATTTGAATGCTTCCAACGTTCTTACAGCTGGACTGAATGATGTTTTCATGGCTGCCATTTACTGCTATCTCAATGAAAATATCTTTACGGTTTTGCTCAGGTCTGACAGGGATCATAAGCGATGCTAATGTGCTTGGCTAAGTCCTACACTTGGATTTCTTTTTCTGCAGAGTTTAGTGTTAGCTGCAACCTATCTGTATTTTTCAAGCGAATGCAAATACCATGATTATATTTTTCAGAAGATAATCTTTTTCAGTTTAGAAGTTTAGAGTTATAACTAAACTTTACAGGAATGTAGATCTCGAGATGAACCAAGTATGAACCATGAACTCTGGACGTGTGCACTGATAATAGTTTTAAATCACAAAAATATAGCTTGATCCAATTCACAACGAAAACGGCAATTGCATAATGGTTTTGTATCAAAGTCCTTTGCTTAGAATGACAACAGCATTGAAAACCTGTAGAAGTCTTTACCTTGCAGTCTCTGTCCTGGGATTTGAACTATGCACCTTTTAGTAACAGGTTCAACATCACTCTTAGCGTCTGCAACAGTAATCCATGCAAACACTGTATTCTTATTCATTTTTCTAGTAAAAAAGTATAAAGCAAATTTGATAGAACTATATTGTGCTTAAAATCACAAGGTGGGTGTGTTCATTGCCACATGGAACAGTCATCTGTCAGTGGGAACTTAGAAATCAAATCACCAGCATTCCATGTCAACATCTCACAAAGAGATCATGATAACACTTGTGCTGAAAAGGGCGGCTTAGGTCCTTTAAACTACATGTAAGCCTCCAGGCTTTAATTGGGACTCAAGGATGAACAGAAACACTGAAAGAGCCATTGTATTTAAAGAGATGTTCGTTTACAACAAGTGTCACCTTCACCTCACCTTTGGAGGAAGACTTCAATCCATCAACTGAGCTCTGACAGCCCCCTACACTGGTGTCAGGCGGCTGTCTCATATTGCATTCAGTACAAAGCTGAGTTGTGTTGAAAAGCAAAAAAGAAAACATAATGGGATCCAAATATACTTCAGATTTTAAAAAACGAGCCTCCCATTGTTGAGGGACGTCTTCTCAAAGGCAAGTTAAAAAAAATGGTTTCCTAACGTTTCTCAGATTCCCCGATTTTGTTCCGCGACAGTTATGTGCTAAAAGATAAATCAAATGATCCTGCATAAATATCTGTCCAATGACACAAGGTCTGTGCATATTTGGAGTAACAATATACAAGCTCAAAAGAGTTGAATTGTTTTGCGAACGGTGTGGCTTGTGTTTGATTTGTTTGGACTGATCTCGCACGGGTTGAAGCGAGGCCAGGAGTGAGCTTCAGGCCTAAAGACAACAAAATCGGCATTCTGTTGCATTTTTGAATATCTCGAAATTCTAGCAGCTTTACTGGAATTCCTTAAATGGTGGATCAGAGTCTTTGAGGACGCTGAAGGAAAACAAACATGCATCCAATGAAAATACAGTGAACTTGTTCCAGAGAATGCCATTGAAGAACTGTCGCTGAACTTTGTTTGGAGCACGTACGTAACGTCAAAGAAGAAAGAACACAGAAAATTGCATCAAGGTCTTCCAATCTGGTCTTTGGACCAACATGTTCAACCAGTGTTGTTGCAGTGGAGCTGTACACAACAGTTTGTGACAGTATCTAAGCTTAAGTCTCCAGACAAATCTCTCTCTACAGTTCCATTTAGTATCAGCTAAATAGTTTGACCAATGAGAGTCAATATCTGTAAAACTGTCGCCCAATCAGAAAGTAGGAGGCTTTAATTGCCTTCAAGACTGGTGGAGCGCCAATACTGTACCATGGAATCCAGTATTCCCCTGATCAGTACTCCCTGGCCTCTTCCAGTTCATTCATGTAGACGTCTTCCTGCGGGTTCTCGACACACTGTAGACCGTTATTGGGAGGCCGAACCGAATGAAAGCGGCTCCAGTCTCCTTTACACAGGATCCAAGGGAGCACGTCCACTTTGTAATGAAGTTCCGGGGAGAACTCTGTGCTGATGAGGTTGGGTGCTCCGGCCCCTTTGCCTCGAGTGATGAGCTTCATGTGATCGTCGTAGCAGCAGTGCTGTGCAGCCAATGTGGTGCTGTCGAAAGAGAGCATTGAGCGAACGCAGAACCTCGCAGAGGGCTTGTAGATGTCCAGTCTCTCTTTGGGGCCGCTGGCATCTCGCCAGCGATAGGTCTTTTGCAACTTCCTATCGAAAATGTTGACAGAGCTGTAGACCACCTCGGATGGGTAGATGCAAGGGCAGTTAGGCAATTCGGTCAGGACCTGGTGTAGGTATTTCTGGAGGAAGTCGTTCTTGCAATTAAGCCACTTCTCACAGCTGTCAACATCTATGGGGTAATTAGATCAATTTAATAAGGGTGGCAGAAATCATTTTAATTTCCCCCCTAGTATAAATATTTAAAAATCCGTAAAACATTATACATTTCAAGACATATCTCACATAAATTTTGTAGAGTTCACTAAAAAAGAGTAGAAGTAGAAGTAAACAGTATGTTGTATATGTTGTTTTAAATATGTTAAGATTTTATTATACACATAATATTATAAAATGATATGATCAATAAGTTATGACAACATGTTTTTACATTGCTTTAACTCATTAAAAGTTAAGACTTTTTCAACTTTTTTTTATAAGTTATACAAAATTCAACTTGTTTTTTAAGTCAGTTTAACGTAATTTAAGTTGAAATGACTTAAACAACCAAGTTAAGTGTACTTAAAAATTTAAGGCAGCAACTTTTTTTTACAGTGTAATAATGTAATAATTGTTTTAATAAATGTGATTAAATTACATATATTTGTATATTAGTAAACAATGTATTTAATACTAATAATTAAATAAATTAGTAAAAATATCTCAACTTCCTTAAACTACAAACATTTACTTAAGATATTAAGTCTTATATACTCAAGTCTCATTTACTATTGCAAACAAATTATGGCCATATTGAGATTCATGGCCTAACACGCAATGGGGGTTGTCTCTGTTTGCTGCCAAAACGTAAAGATACATAAAATATGTGCTGCAGGCAGCGGTCATGCTGAAACAAAGTTGTTAGTAACATTTATGTTCCATTGTGAAGAGATTAAAAAAACACTTTATCCTGTTATGTTTTTAAACTACTTTCATTATTATAACGGTTAAATGAAAAGAGCTATTACGTTCAATGTTCAATGCCAAAAATGAGAGACCAACAAAAAACTCCAAAGCAAATAGTGGGGGTTTTGGAAGAGGACTCTCTACTTTGTGGTCTCAGTAACACTCTCTGTGGAGCATTTGTGAAAAATGTGAACATCAGATCTTTTACAGTCTAACAGGACTCCCACAGAGTTCCTCCCGCTGAAGTCTCTAAGGAGCAGTTTCTACAATGATGCTGATTAAACGGGTTTTGAACTAGACATTAAGTTAAATTAAAGCTAAGACAAATCAATAATCGTTGATTAAACTAATAAAAGAACACACTTGAAGCTTGAAAGGCAATCTGCTGAAACGTCCATTAAGAGATAGTACAGTATAATGTTGCCTATATCTTAAAAATAAGTTATGTAAATGGCAAAAATAAATACTGTAATGGAAATGTGGGCATGTACCATGATGTAAATACCACATTAAATAAATATGGTAATCATTCTGTACCATGGCACAAAAAGTACTATGCTACTACCACTGAATTGTTGAATGCCCACACCATATTGTACAAAAATTACCAACCTGTGTCAAAAAGCTCTGTGCTGTTTGCCACTTCGTGAGGAGTCAGTTCTGTCACAGGAACTATGTCATCTATAGATGTAAGAGAGATAGAAGATATTTAAAATCAACATGAAATTTGAAACAAAACACACAATATGAGCTCAACAATCGTGTTGAAAAAACAACAACTGATTTACATTTAAAACTGGTGGTGACTTGAAAATTCAGAATTGAAGAACTGGGTAAGTTAAACTTTTTAAGTTTCAAAAGTTGGAATTTGAATCAAATTAACATAACACCGGGGGAAATTTTTTTAAAATAATTCATCCGTTTAAATTATATTAAGCCTTAAAGTTATGCATAATTAAGGGCGTGGCTACTTGAGTGACAGGTGGAATGCCGCTGCTGTCACTACTAGCCGTTTGTCTACTGTCTGTTAGCCGTCACATCACCTCAGCTAATCCCGCCTCTTTCCCCATTTTCGGTTACCCAGGCCCAGGAGTGACGCAAGGTGACGCGCTGCCAAGATGTCTAGCTCCGCCCACTTTGGGCTTCAAAAATGCTCTTCAGAAACCTACGGGTGACGTCACGGACACTACGTCCATTGTTTTTTACAGTCTATGGGGCTAAGGTTATCCCCTGCTAGTAGATGTCGAAACTACACTGATTGGCTGCAAAAAATCATCTGATTAGCTGCATCTTTATCCTTTGACTGCCGGTGTATTCCAACACAAATGTTCACAAGCAACCCATATTACAAATATTTATTTATAGCACAGTAGATGTCTTTTTCATCAATCAATTTATTTTTGAAGCCTTTTTTCAGTAATGCTACAACTTTCTCTTATTATCTAATAGCTGTTGTTTTTCAGCAGCTCAAAATGTTTTAATAAAGTTCAATGGTGTTTATGTAGATTCAGCACTGTGGAGCCTCATTTAGTGTATTTGAGTTTGTAAGCGAACTCATTTTGTGTATGCGCGTTTGTGCACGGCAGGTTTGCGGACCGCCCTGTATCAGGGGCTTTTAAAATGAAAGCCCTCATTGAGCTGTCATACTGAAGCCAAGTAAATGCCTGCTGCGCTCAAAGAGCAGTTTCATCGTGTATACAGTACACACACAGAAGGCCAGACTGCTCCTTTTCTAACACGAGTCTGGTGCCCCTGGTGTTTGTTCGACTTCTGCATGCCTGACAGAGATGAATGAGAGGCATTAGTGGAGTTTTCCATCACTATCAGCATAATTAGGAGCCGGATGGAATTAAGATCAAGACGTTTTAGGGAAGAGTATCGATAAACAGTGTGCTAACTGCTAAATGCATTGTGGGGTTGAAAAGGCCTAAGGATAAGTGACAGTATTGACAGTCTCACCAGGACAACGCTCTAATTCACATGTCCGTGACTCTGTGGCAGTGCAGGCGTAGCCACATGAACGAATCCTCTTCTGATTCCCGTGTCCACAGGTGACACTGCATGGTGACCAGTCGCTCCATTCTTCCTCCTCATATTCTGTAGATGAAAAAAAGACCTTTTCAATAAATTGAGGCTAAGGAATTTCTCACGCAGCATGTGGGAATGTTATGCAATGCAGGTCAGACCACAAATGAGTTGGAGTAACTTTTTTGTTTTGTTTTTTACTTGTGGAAGTGAAATCTTAAAAATACTTTAGCTCAGTCCTTGTACTAAGGTTACACCTTTAACTTCACTATTTAAGGACCTGCTTGCGTTTGAAATGTCTGACATACTGGGATTGACAAAGAAAAAAAAAAATCCCAAAACAGCCAATATGGTAAGTGCATCACTGTGTTGTTTGCATAAGGAAGCTAATGATGCGCAACTAAATTAATATTGCGTATTTCTCTGTAAAATATAATCTCTCTAATGAACAAAATGTGGCTCTCCTGGCAGGCCAGGCATGCCTTTTTTTTTGGTAATAAATATGTCAGAGGCAAAGTCAGCCGCTTACAGCTGTGAGAACTGAGCCAATACAAACACTTCAGCAGGAAGGCAAGGCCTAATAGCTTAGACGCTTTCCAACAATGCTCTCTTTCCACCACCATGCTAAAGAGATTAAAGTTTCAGAGCACTCATGGCGGTAGTGATGGAGAGAGAGAGAAGATTGAAAGAGAAATAAGTGCACTGTTTCCTCGCTAATGCATTTTGGCTGCATTGTTGCTGGTTACCAGGTGTTGTTGCTAATTGAAGGCCCACATTCTGATGATGAAGATGTCCACTTGTACTGTCACGGCAAACAAAACACTGATGACAGATGGACTTCATTGCAAATCGCTCGAAAAACTCTCAGAGATTTATAATAATAAAAAATAATTTAAAAAAAGTTTTTTTTTTGGTATTAATTGGGTGTTTTCCCATAAAGAAATCCAAACATCCAAAATTTAATTCAAATGAAGATCATTTGCTGTTTTAGAAAAAAAAATAGATTTAAAATTTAAAATGAAATTTTATTCGAATAATATAAGATTTAATATAATTAAATAATAATAATATAATTTTATTTTAATAATATAAGAAATATATATTTATAATATATTTATATATAATATAGTTTTATATATAATATACACTGTAAAAAAATGTAACCTCACCAACTAAACATTTTCTAGTGACTGGTCACATCTAAAATTTTCAATTAGCCCAAGTGAAAATCTGTTTATTGATCAAATTAAATTAGCAGAATTTCACTTGGGCCAATTGAAAAATTTAGATGTGACCAGTCACTAGAAATTTTGAGTCGGGATGTTAGAAATTGTTTACAGTGTACTATATATTTATATTAATATATATACAGGAATAAATTACATTTTAATATATATTAAAAGAAAACCGTTATTTTAAATTATAATAAAATTTCACTATAGGCTATTAGTGTCTGAGTTATGTTCTGTTTTTCCATATTTCTTTGTGTATTTACTTTGCCTTCGTTGTCTGCTAGTTTGACCTAGTTTCCCGATGTGTTTGATTAGTCATTATGTTCACCTGGTGTTCATCTATCTCATTAGTTCAAGTATAAATGCGCTCTGTTTTGTTGCATTCATTGCCCTGTCTAACATGGTTGTGTTTTCCCCTGAGCTTCTCCTAATTAGTGTTTTTCCTGTATTTTTGCTCAAATAAATGCATCCTTGGTAAGTATAGGAGACTTCTTTCAAATACATTTTTAAAAATCTTACCATTCCAAACTTTTAAAAGGTAAAGTGTATATTTAGAAATGACCATATGACAACAACTAAAAAAAGTAGATTGCCTCCCTTGCCTAACACTGTGTCCAGTGTTACAACAAGCCTGGCATAATAAAACAACAAATGTTAAAAGCAAACTTTTCTATATAAATCTGAGTTTAATAAGCTGTGACTGCAACAAGACTATCAGGACATTTTGTTGGTTGCTTAATTTCTATTTAAGCAGATTTGACATCCGTAGCCCCATCCGGTGTAAAATCCGATGGGTCTGAAACCTAGCAGCCTATCATATATGTTTTGTTATTGTGTTGTGTCACACAATGACACTGGTTTGCAGTGACAAAGTGACCAGACATCATTCATTTCCAATGACAGCTGGCCAATTCTAGCAACACAAGAGTTGGAGACCACACACATTGAATAGACATTAGACATTTGCTATCAGAGAACTTTGTTTCAACTAAAATACCAAAGCCACTGTAATAAGTTACTATAGTAAAACCGTGGTAAATAATTTTCATAAGGTCAGTGGAGAGGAAAAAAAACGACCTTCAGCTATAACATTCGACCGAGCTGTTGCCGAACATGGCCTGCCTGTAATTCTGTGGCTCACCATAATTGCAGAAAAGCGCTTCATTACTGTACGCCTCTAGCGTAGACCACATCATTAATAATGTGGCTCATTTGCCCTTCTCGGTTTCGCATTCAAGCTTGTTTGTACACAACACACTCCAACTCCAAGTACACTCATTTGGTCTATTTTAGATCCACTGGGGCAAGAGAGAGATGCCGTTTCGGTTTCGTACCCACATCCTCAGAGGCTCTACTGCTGACATGACCGCAGCAAGCATGCCGCAATTGCTTCTTTTTTGGCTGGGTGTTGGATTTGACCACACACCACCAACGCACTTTCCCTCTAATGATGCTGACAGAACATGGTGCAACACAACCTTAGTGGAGGATCACCCTGAAAGTCAATGACAGATGGAGTTGAAAAATGCCCTAGTGAAATAAATACGGTAAAAGGATATGTGTAGATTGTGGAGGAGTCGGACACTGCAGCAAGTTGTAGTTTAATAATCCAAATAAGAGCTTATCCCCCGGTTTCACAGACAAGGTTTAAGATAGTCCCAGACTAAAATGCATGTTTGAACTGTTTTAACTGAAAGCAACTTGCAGTGACATATCTTAAAATATGTCAGTGTTGTTATTTTGTCTCAAGATACACACCAGTAATGTGTTTTATATATATATATAAAATATACTTTAAGATAAGATTATAAAATACTTAAATGTCCTAATTGAACCAAGGCCTAATCCTGGCTTAATCTAAGCCCTGTTTGTGAAACCAGGCCTATGTGATTGAAGGTTTTCTGTTAAAACTTTGTTTTTCCTGATACTATGTAATATACACTTAAAAATAACACAGTTTTTGGTGCCAAAGATTAAAGAGATTCTAATAAAACACCTTGTTGCTTAACTTCATCACTAAAAAAATTATGATAATTGTACACAACACACAACCATACAAAAGTTTGGGTTGGGTAAAAAAATGTGTAATGTTTTTGGAAGTATCTTATGCTTACGAAGGCTGCATTTATTTGATTAAAAATACAGTAAAGCAGTAATTCTCACTATTAACTATTTGCTTATTAGTAACACAGTCTCACCCCAAAACGTCACATACTGACGGGTCTTGACCATACGTCAACATACGACGAAAAGGGTTCCCCTATAACGTCCATGTGTGACGATTCGGGTATGGTTGGGTTTAGGTATGCGTTACGGTACCGCTCGGAAGCGCTGCTGGTGCGCTTATGTCTGCGTCTCATATTGACGTTATAGGGGAACCCTTTTCGTCGTATGTTGACGTATGGTCAAGACCCGTCAGTATGTGCCGTTTTGGGGTGAGACCGGGTTGTTCGAGCATGCATATTACTAGGATATTGGCTGTTTATTACTTATAAAGCACATATTAATGCTTATTCTGCATGACCAAATTCTATATCCCTTAATCCTACCCAATACCTAAACTAAACATCAACCTTACTAACTATTAAAAAGGTGTAATTAGGAGTTTATTGACATAAAATTCATAGTGTATGGTAATAGTGAGAATTGGACCCCAATCTAAATAATTTTTTTGAGGTAATGATCTGCCAAACCGACAAAGAAGCAGTTGAGTGGCCAGATAACATGCGTACCACAACTAATATTGTGATAATGTATTAGGACACAAAGCACTGGGTCGCCTTTCACTGTTTACCGCTGATAGGCATCGAGAGAAAGTCTCTAGAAGTGGCGACAGGAATTACATATTTATGTAGCAGTTCTTGAGTATAACCCTCAAAGATTTAATCATTCTTCTATTTTTAATGTATTTCAAAATTTAATTTATTCCTGTTATGGTAAAGCATCATTTTCAGCATCATTACTCAGTCTTCAGTGTCACATGATCCTAGATTAATCATGCAATATTTGCTGATTTGCTGATAACTGATTTGCTTGATCTTATTATTATCAATTTTGAAAAACAGTTGTGCTACTTAAAGTAATATATTAGTGGAAACCATGGTACTTATTCAGGATTCTCAATGGAAAGATAGTTCAAAAGAACAGCATTTACTTGAAATAAAAATATTTTGTAACATGTTAAATGTCTACAATAAAATCTCACTGACCCCAAACTTGTGAATGCTAGTATATCTCGTGAGTTTGCAGCTAAGCACTACCTGTTTGGAAATAATTTGTTCAATCATTAATGCTGCCACCTAAAGGCACTAAAAATATGCAAAAAAAAGCTTTGAGTACAATATTAAACTTCCCAGCAGTTGATATTGTTTGCCAATTTTTAAAACGGCTCACACATAAAAGCACAGTGACTGAATGCTTTAACAATATACTCAGCCAATGAATATAACTTTGGTGTGAAAAAAAGGAAACTTTCATTCCAAGGCCTGAGAACTGCCACAAATTCTTGGGAGAACTCAAAGGGCTAGACCGTGTGAATCGCAGCGACCCGCCAGTCGTGGGATGAAAACACAGCAGACATTTTCTTTGTCAGCCCAAGCATGCTGGCCCTTCTTAAAATCTGCTGTCTAATTGAACACAAATATTGGTTGTTTAGCCAGTGAAGAGGACCTTTGCGTCGGGACTGGTTTTAAACAGCCACATTTTCCAAGCACTGGTGTCAACTTCAAAGACGACACACAAAGCTGATGCTCAAGCCCACTGTCACTAACGTGAACCAGACGTAGCGTTGAGTTTCCTCCTGCAATCCCTTATTCAATACTTTCACAGTGTAATCTTTTCTTCACCGCGAAAAGGTCCAGAGCACTTGATGATAGGTTGTGTTCAGCTTTTTAAGGATAAAAATCGCATTAAAATGGTATTTCAGCACTATGGTTTGCCCCGTATGTAAACATTTTGAGGTAATAATCTGCCTAACCGACAAAGAAGCAGTTGAGTGGCCAGATAACATGCGTACCACAACTAATATTGTGATAATGTATTAGGACACAAAGCACTGGGTCGCCTTTCACTGTTTACCGCTGATAGGCATCGAGAGAAAGTCTCTAGAAGTGGCGACAGGAATGACATATTTATGTAGCAGTTCTTGAGTATAACCCTCAAAGCATAAATCATAATGTCAAGACTTAAAGAGGAGGCTGGGGCCCGCATTACTGAGGAAATCAGCTCGGCATACGTTCCAAGAAGCCCCAGCATAAGCGCTGATACTTCCGATAACAAGGCTGAAGAAAAACAAAAACTAAAAAACTCATGGTTTCCGATTACACTGTTGGAAAAACATGAAAAGACATTTATTCAGGTCAATTATTAAGATTTCTTTTTTCATTTTTGCACAGCAACTGGGATGTGTGTCCAAACTCTCTCTGGCAACAACCTCCTGCGCTTACCGTAATTGTCCATGGAGTCCCAGCCCTTCCATCGTCTGTTCCAGTCTGTACCCACACCACTCAAAAGGGAATCTTCTCCCTCGTAGCTGAGGTCCCCCTCGTTTTCCTCCAGACTGCCTTGCCCGGGACCTTCTTGACTGGAGTCATGGTATTCCCAGAACAGTGGCCAGAAGAGCTTTTTATGGCCCAGCCACTCTTCCGAGCTCAAAGACCAGTCATTCCTGCTTTCCTTGGCCAGATCCATCTCAATCTCCATCTGTGGGTTGTCCACAACCTCAATGGTTACCTATTGGAGTGATAAAAGTTATACGTTGATCTGCAAAAAATGGATATGAGAAAGTCGTTGCTCTTCAAAACCCAGCTTAAGGGGGTCAGGCAAATTTTTGGAGCCAGGTCCAGCTCGACCATGTCCAGTGTCCGATCAACAAATAACCTTCCATATGCTCTAAGTCTTCCTTTATATTCTGTTTTTTTTTCTCTCCAGGTGAACTATTGTCAGTGGAGAAACATTTAAGTTAGCAAGATAGTTCAATTCAATATACAGGTGAAACTCAAAAAATTTGAGTATCGTGCAAAAGTTCATTTATTTCAGTAATTCAACTTAAAAGGTGAAACTATATTACTGTATATAGACTCATTACATGCAAAGTGAGACAATTCATGTGGCCATCCCATATTCCAGGATGACAATGTAGGCTCAAAGTGTGGAAGAATGAGGGAGGGAGCATGAAGAATCATTTTCACACATGAATTGGCACCTCTGAGTCCAGACCTTGAATTCATTGAAAGTCTTTGGGATGTGCTGTATAGTAGACTTTACAGAGGGCTTGACTCTCACATTGTCAATAAAAGATCCTGGCCAATTATTGATGCACCTCTTGATGGAAATAAATGTTGTAATGTTATTTCTATATTTTTTTGGGTCAGGATCTTGTATTGACAATGTCTCAATCACATACCAAAGACTTTATATATATATATATATATATATATATATATATATATATATATATATATATATATATATATATATATATTATATTTCAAATAAATGATGCTCTTTAATTTTTTTCCAGTATCCCTTAATGAATAATTGTTTAATGACATCTGAAGGTAACTCTATCGCCCTCTTGAGTACGGTTAAGTATGTTCAAAATATTTCAAAGTTTTCCCTTTTCTCCTGTTTGTTTATTTTGAAGGATGTTTTTAGGTGACAGATTTGTTCTCTACATGCTTGGGCTTATAGTGCCCAAACCAGGCAGACCAGGAAAACGATAGCAAGTGTTCCAGCAGGCCGAGACAAAGGACTGGTTGTTTATTTCCCCTACAGCGTAACAATCTGATGGCTGCAGTAGCTGTTTATAAAGGCATGGAGCAGTTTAGAGCGGGTGATTACGCTACTGTAACTGCCCTGTTTACAACAGTCGGCCTCCACCTCCTCCTTGAACTAATCATGACTGTATTCTACTCTCACTTCCAAAAAAAAAAAAAAAACATATTGCTTTTAAGGACAATAAGATCTAAGGTTTATATCATTGGAGGTCCATTAAACTGGAAATTTAAGTTCAATGGCAACAAATATGAGTTTTTTAATTCAATGAAATGATTACACTATATTTTAGTTCGATAATGTTTTTTATTAAATATTTGGTATTTTTTAGGGGATTTTATGGTACAAAATTATATTATGCTGTATTTATAATCCATTTATTAACTTTTTGAGAACTTAAACTGTGGTAAATCTTGAATCCTTTTGAGCACAGATTTAAGTTTGATCTCTTTTCAAAGATGACACTTGGCAGATTATTGCTCTAAAAAGTGTAGTTCACTAAAAAGTAAACTTAAAAAAAAAAGTTACAATTTTACGCTTATTGTTATGCAAAATGCACAAAAATACTACTTTCAATTTGTATATGAAATATATCATTTCAAAAACATGTTTTACTCTAAAATTGCAAGAAAATGAAAGCCCTAAACCTAAACAAGTTGTGTTCCAAAATTGAGGTTGATATCTCAAAAAAGTTTGCTTTCAGTAAGATTTTGTTTGGCCGCAGTACCAAAAGTTTTCACTAGATGAAATTCGTCTCCCGTTCATTCCCAATGCGGTAATTTTTAAAAAATCCAGAAAAAAAACTAAAAGTACATTTTTTCGGTCAAAAGGTGACCGAAGAGCAAGAGGTATCTCCACAGCATTACTTTATCAAGTTCTTATCAAATTTGTTACCACTATGAATGGGGAGTCATTGAGAAATTTGTTTAAAAAAAAAGATTTCTCAAACCGTAAGAAAGTGTTCAGTACATTGGAGACCATTGCATACTGACGTATTAAAAGCCAATTATTCACATACATTTACATTGGCTGCCGCCATATTAAAGACACATAAAAACAAAATAGCTTTTTCTAAAAAAGTAGAGAAGATGGACCCGTCCCACTTGGAAGACTCTGGAATTTTCCCTATTATAAAAGTCAATTTGCTTACCAGGGATCTCCTCTGTATTTTTTCCCTGAAGTCTAACTTCGTTTCCTCTCAAGTCCACTTACACACATAAACTTCATAACAGTCCTAAAAATATAAAAATCCCTTCTTTACCGGTGTTGTAAAAGCATTTAAAGATTGGGATCTGCTCTTGGAGGGAGCATTAAAAGTGGCTGTTAAAATAATACTATGGCCTTTCACCTTTTGGATTTTCTTTTTGGTACACTGTGCAGAAGTTTGAGTGGAATAGCTAAAATGAGCTACACCGGTATAAAGGTCTCGCTTGGGGTAATTTAAGAGGCCTCTCCGGTTTAGGAGCAGCTGTGACATGACCAGCAACAGCGCAGAAACCTGAAGTCCCTACTGCAATCACAGCAGCAATAACAGTGAAACAATGAGTGCATAGGTTAATTACATACACCACAAACTGTTGCCAAGTAAAATCAATCCATTACCCAACTCATTATACAATGATTTAGTTCACCCTAAGGAAAGAAATGACAAGGTTTTGGGAACGGTGAGATGTTAAACATATCTGGAATAACAAACTACCGCCATAATATTAACAACTGTCTTTAAAAGAACTAATGCCAAGATTATAGACGTACAACAAAAGAACACCAAGACCCCCAATACACGAAATGACTGATTCAGTTCCTTTACCTCATTTTCTTGTGGTCCAAGAGTCTGTAAACACTGTATTTTTTCTTTAAAAGCATGTATATACAGGAAGAAACTTGACTCTGAGGCAATCAAAATGACAATAAGGTGTGTTTGGGCCTGTTCTTACTTGAATGTTGGGGTTTTGGGAGCCCAGGTCCGCGTTGGCAAGGTCTGGAAAGTTCTTCAGGTCTAAAATGAAGGGTTCATCTTCCTGTGGAGCAGGTTTGGGAAGGACACCCTCTGAGCGAATCTGCGACCATCTCCTCTTATGACGCCGAGGCAAAGGCGGCACGCTCCTCAGTTGGTTCCGCCGCTGAATGTCCTGTAGCGACTGTCTGACATCTTTGGAGCCACCCTGACCTCTGACCTGGGAAGAGCACACATAGTATCCAATTAAAGGACCATCTGGTGATCAAACCAGCTTTATTTAGATGAAAGTACATCATTTCCTTATGCACAAAGCCCCCAGAAAGGCCCAAAGAAAAATGCTTCTGAGAAATTTCGTCATGCACGTAAAGATGGTTAGAGGATCTGTTTTAGTTCAACACCATATCAAATCTATACAGCTGTGACCTTATAGCCCATATGAAAAAAGATGTCTGAGTTTCAAATAAACCCATCTGGAGTGAAATGTCTAACACATGACAGCATATCAGGTGGATTTTGGAACAAGAATAGTAGAAATCATGGAAATAATTTAAGACCCTTCTTCTGCTTTAATGATCCAGGAAAAGCCTGTTTCCCAGACCTTTAAAGGGGTCATGACATGAGAAACCAAATTTGCCTTGATCTTTTGGTATATAAGAGGTCTTTGTACCATTAAAACGTCCTGCAAGTTTCATAGCTTAAGACGTCCTCCCCATTATAAACGAATCATTTATTTAATCAAGCTCTAAATACAGCTCGTTCTGGATCCATGGTAAGAAGTGAGGTCACGGTACGAAGTGACGTACCAGCGTTTGCATATAGACCGCCTCCAGCGCAAGACAGCTACGCTTTAAGCGCAAGACAACTACGCTCATTTCGTATCGTTGTCGCGCCCGCGCGCCGCGCGCCTCACAAGTGTTCAGTCGACGACGGAGAGCGAGTGGGTCTGTGTACAGGGATATTACGACGCCACAGATGTGCTGTTCCTGGCTGTGGACAAACTACATCTTTGAATACGCTGCGAAAGATCCAGTCGGCAGGGAAAAATGGATGCACTTTATTTTTTGCGGACGTCTCAGTCACGGCAGTGTTAGTTTAAGCGTTTGTTCTATACATTTGAAGGATGACTGTTTTGAGACTGTTTTGAGCTTTGCCAGAAAACTGTTGCTCAAAGATAAGTCCGTGCCGTCTATTCTGGGCTCAACAACGACGACGCAAACTGTAAGTAATGTATTTAAAACTTTAAACTACTTTTTAAATACGCTGAAAGATCCAGTCGTCAGGGAAAAATGGATGCACTTTATTTTTTGCGGACGTCCCAGTCACGGCAGTGTTCTATACATTTAAGGATGACTGTTTTGAGGAAAAAATCCCAATATGATGATTGGCTTTGCCAGAAAACGGTTGCTCAAAGATAAGTCCGTGCCGACTATGGGCTCAATGACGACGACGCAAACTTACTTTTTACCATGGCTAATATAAACACATTTGTATAAGAGAATCTTGAAAATATGTCGCCTTTCTAGTAGGCCTAACGTTACATGTGATAGAAAATTAAAAATGTTGCCTTTATCAATGCTGCATCTTCAAAGATGGCCTGTCTGTGCATGCATTTTTGTCCGTGGTACACCCTATCATTTCATTGGAATTAGTTAAATAATGTTAAACTGTTAGCAAATGAAGCTATAAGATAATTATGCAACAATAATCCGTTTTCAAGTGTCTCGGGTTAATTTTTTTTTATTAATTCAAAATAGTTTCACTTTCCATGTGGACACGGGCTGATCCAGTCTTCGTTGTTGTGGTGATGCTTCATTTTCCTCTGATTCCGGCTCAAACATATAAGGTTTTATCATTGCAAGAGCCATCGCTTCGCATGCATCACCCGCTATTAAACAGTTACGCCGAATCCGCAAATGTTCTGGCTGGGGGCGTTAATAATTGATGCATGGGCACTGACGTTAGCCAATCATAACAGTGGGCGTTAACACTGAACTCTTAAAGGGGAAACACCCCCAAAACAGACTGTGTGAATCAGAGGATGAGAAACAGGGTGGGAAAAGGTCATAAATCACTACATTTTAAAAGTTTTTTGTAAAAAAAACTATAGTAATACTATAATTGCACCTAAGGGAACATAATAATAAAATAAAAAAAAACATGTCATGACCCCTTTAAGACTCCTTCAGTCTCTTTTAGGGTTTTCGTATACAAGAGCGCTCTTCGAGTTCTTTGATTTCCATGCTGCATATCTGTCAATCGATGCTCCATTGGGTTACCATTAGTAACATAACAAAACAGACAGCAGAGAAACATCAACAAGGAAGAGGAATTGCACGCTTGCTCATTCTTTCTCACAAGTCTGAGACAGTCATGGCTCACTCTCTTGACAGCTGTTTGACATTACGGGTAATGCTGCGCTCAGTGGATGGAGAGGGACTGCGAATTCCTGGACGAAGACTCAGGAGTCGGGACAGTGCATGCAGGTAAATGATTACACATTAAGGGATATGTATCTCTTTCATCTGGTTTACTTTAATATGGAGACATAAAGTCTGTGGCGGTACAAAAAAAGTCTTCCCAGTTGTCCTCAAACCATGAGTCCTCCAATGCACTTTGCTGCTTGTTATAATCATATCAACCTAAAGTCTCAAACCTCAAGAATGAGGCAGGTGATTTTCAAATATTAAGCCATTAAAGTGCTTAAACTCTTATTTTATTTATTAAAGATGATAATGCATTTAAATATTACATTAATATAAGTATCTAAATATTTAAAATGATTTATCACTGTTTCTTCAAGCTGCATCGGTTCCTGTAATGTCCTAATTATTATTTAGAAAGTAAATATGAAATCATAAATTAACTAATTATTATTCATAAATTAAGCATGACATCAAAATTGACCTCTACTTAATTTATTAATAAATGTAAAAAATATCAAATAATAACTAAGTATGTGTGTGATATATATAGACATAGGAATCACAGATATATCATTATTATAATGAATTATCTGTGATTTCTATGTTGCTTAATTGATTACACTCATATGTTGAAGAAAATGGTTTGGACCAGTGAACAGAATTGATTAAACAGAATACAGAACTCTTGGTCATTAAAAGTAAGATACAAAATAATTACTAATATAATTTTTTCCCACCCACACATCCTGCATACACTGTGTGCAGTTGATGAGTTGTGAACTGTGAGTTGTGCAGAATAAGATCAGTGACATTTAAGTGTCATAAGTAAATGGGGTAAATGTTCATGTTGTTTATTCTCCAACATGCAATAAGCACCAGATGAAACTCAGTTTAGACTTTACATTTTGGGTCATGCTGCGCTTCAAAGACTTTTTGTGGAGGCCCTGTCTATAAGCAACCGCAGACTTCAAAAAGAACAGCAACATACACAAGCATAACTCAGAAAGCAAGAGACACATATGTCCTCATCATGACCACATCATACTACAAGCCTTCTCTTTCAAATCTCCATCTCAAATCCTCACAGATTCAGCAGATCACCTTGGTGTGTTATCCCTGCTCTTCCTCATCTACAGACTTGGTTTGATGGCCCCGATGTTCCCTTCTGATGCAGCAGAGGAGAGAGGTGGGGAGTTGGGGTCTGTCTGATCAAAGCCTCTCTCTACTGATCATGCGTGGCCTGCCTTGTCTCACTTCACTGCCTGTGTCTCTCCCACACGCAAAACAGATGTCCTCTGCCCCAGACGATATACTCCACCCTGGGCCTGGCGCTCTACTGAAGTTCATCATCACAGGACGTGGGGAGGAAAGGAAGCTCTTTTAATTATTTGTACACAATTATTGACATACAAGCGACAAATCATTTTATGATTTATTAAGATTTGTCCTGCACAGATTGCGTTAGATAAATTGGATAACTGACCGTCAAACCTTGATAAAGTGGTCAAAATGCTTCGATTATCAAATAAAATGTGAGACAATACTTTAAAATCTAGCCGAGAAAGCTTTGTATGCATCTATTTAATGTTGTCATCGTCTTGTGCGCGTGAGTGGTTCCTCTTCCTGTTTGAAACAACAAACACACAAAGTCGTGATGTCGGATGCAAACAAATGGCGCCTAATACGAACTGATTCTTTTGAATGAGTCAGTCAAAATTCACGTCACTAACTATAGCTTCCTCACAGTTCACGGACTTTTGCATGATTCTATGCCATTTTGTAGTATAAATAGTGTGAATAGTGTGTTGGAAATTCAAAAAGGGAACATGCTCTTCAAATACCTAGATGATGGAATGTTGGACATTTCATGCACTCAACTGTTGTAGCTTCAGACTCCAATGCTGGAGGACAATACCTTCTAAAATTCATGTACTAAACGGTTGAGATAGTGCATGTATTCAGGGTGTAAGGGTACATGTATTTGTCCTGAACCGTCACAGTACGGACGTCACCTTTCGGTGCATACAGTCAGATGGCGAACACAGTCAGTCACTGGCGGTCCACACTCCAATCCAGAAGGGGACGCGCGCAGTAATAGTAATGCTGTTTGCTAACCGCCACAACAGGAAAAAGAGCAGAAGAAGAAGAGATGATATATGCACCAACCCAAAACAAGGGGTGCGTCCCAATTTGCGTACTTATGCTCTATTCTATTACATTTTTAATTGTAAAAAGTGTGAGTAGTGTATTCACACTGAAAATTCCAAAAAGAAAAAGTGCCATTTAAACTTATTTTGCATGTGACTGGCTGATATTTATAATGATATATCATATATACTGATATTTGTAACTGCAGGGGCGTCGGACACGTGACCCACAACTCAAATATTTTTGGTTGGCACGTTTGCATCAATGAACGAAAAAAAAAAAAACGGTTAGTATATGTTCATCTGCATGAATATTCTTTCTATTTAAATCTCGTTTGTGCAGAATATTCATGTCTGACGTAAAGGGCATTTAAAAGACAGCAATGCGGCTCACTGGGATTTTAGCAGAGTGAATTTGTCAGCTAAATGAACCTCTAGGAAGTGCACAGTTGGAGTGCAGTTGGGAACTACTGTCGATTTTTTACAGTTGTGTGAAAACCAATGGGATGTTACCATCCACAAAGTTTTCTCTGCCTGCCTGTAGTGAGTCCAATGAAGGATCTCAAGTGTTTCCTCACTTTGTGGGCCTTCCAGAGATCTTTCATACCTTTCCCTTCAATCATTCTATAATCAAACCTCTGAGAAAAAGTCACGCCAAGATAAGCTCCTCACTCAGCGTTGCCGTTTGTATTAGTCTCTTTCTTCACATGGGTGAAACTGCTTACCCACCAGCTGAG
The DNA here is from genome assembly GCF_949152265.1 of Phoxinus phoxinus. Classification (NCBI taxonomy): domain Eukaryota; kingdom Metazoa; phylum Chordata; class Actinopteri; order Cypriniformes; family Leuciscidae; genus Phoxinus; species Phoxinus phoxinus. The sequence goes on along the minus strand of NC_136888.1, from coordinate 16,009,990 downwards.
ACGAAAGGGATGGCTAAGATTTCACATGAGTGCTACAGGTTAATACGAGAAAAGGAACTTTAAAGAATACTTTCCTCAGCTCACAACAACTGACTTGAACAGAAGTCCCTGAAGGCAGAATTCCTGACTCTCCACAAAGTGGGCCAACAGAAACAGAGGAGGCAAGACAGCAAGGCCACTCGCGAGCAGAGTGACATGGTAAGGATGGAATCCTGCCCAGATCCTGGCAGAGACCATCCTTGTCCTCATGCTTTATGTTGTTCTTTCTCTATATTTTTTTCTTCCAGCATACCGCCATGTTACAATCTGATTCTCTTGGCATGCCTCGACAGCATCAGTGTACCATGTGTTATCTCCTCTCACAAACAGTTATTGTGTTTTATAGGACGTGCCATCTGGACGGGCGCTGAGACCTAAAAGAATAAACGAATACGCCCCTGCCAAAATAAATACCACACACACATGGTCTCGGGCTGCTTTGAGCTGAATATGCTGGAGCCGAGGTGCCACTACAACAAGGGCAGGGCATCAGGGCACCGAAGCTGGAGAGGCAACAGAGTCCCAGAGCACATGAAACATTTAGAGTCCGATTTCCCCAACACCCTCACAAAGCATTACCTCTGACCGCCTAGAAAGAGAGCAAATGGGACGCATTAGTGACGGAAAACTGAGCGGCTTGTTCATAATTCAATAAAATGGATGGATTTGATTATTCTCTAACAAAAGTAAAAGCACGTTTTTCTTCGAGTCAAGGATTAATCACATTGTCAGAAGTCCTTATTCCTTGACGACATGTCATGCAGTTAAAACTATGGAAGCTCATTTCTGCCTCAGTGTGAAAAAATAGAAAGGTAACTGTGGCACTAATACATTTTTTAAGTTGCCAATTTATATCTCAAAATTGCAACTTTACATCTTATATTGCATCTTTTTTATCATAATTGCGACTTTATAGGTCACAGTTGGAACTTATTATTTTTTCATTTCAACTTTTGTCTCATAATTGCGACTTCATATCTCCCATTTGTGAGTTAATTTCATGTAATCGCAACTTTCTCGCAGTTTAGACGGCATGTCTTACAATTTCCACTTTTGCTTTATTTTGCTAATTGCTTTACAATTTGCTTTATACGATTGTGGTTTTATTTCTTGTTGCTTTATTTCTCACATTTACCTGGATTGTTTTTTACAATGGCGGAAATAGGATTCCATACAAACCCCCTTTGTGTGCAGCAAGTGAAACTCAAGGATATAATGCCCTGATGGATATATCCCACACGGATCCATGTCTGGCTTCTCTCAGATGCCAGTGTCAAAAACTGTTCATTAATGTCATCTATCCTTCAGAAATCGCATTCCATGTGGAGAATTCCTGTTGACACCCGATTACCAGATGGTACTAATGTACCAGCGGTACTGTACACATTGATACCAACTCTATTAATGTTATAAATTGAAAAAAAAAAAGTGAATTGGATACATATCTGCTCTTTTACGAGCTTCAGATGTTTATAATCAGATCTCGGTCCTGCACAACATGTTTTGTAGGGCCAAGATCTAAAAAATAGTTGTACTCAGCAACATGCAGGCACATTATTAAATCTATTTCTACATTCAAGCTGATGTGTGTGTTCTGGTGGTTTTTGTGAAATATTATCTGGTGTTTCTTCATTAAATTCTGAATATAGCTTTCACAGCATCTATACCGGGGCATTCGCTATATACTTTCAAACAGATTATGGTTTACAGTTTCAGCTTAACCTCAATTAGAGCACTGGACATTTGAGAGGTTTCCGCGCCCGAGTCATCCAGCACAATGCTAAGAAATCGGCAACATGAACTTCAGAGCGGGGCTCAAGAATTTGGCGCCATTTGTGGAATTGGTGTCTGCTTGGGTCGAGGAGAGGAACAGCCCTGTGATTATTGGGCTTATCAATTATAGCACCAAGGCCGCTGAACTCCTACCCAACCCTATGCAATTTTATAAGAGCGTGGCGTATTGGATTCCAGCTGGCTGTTTTGATTAGTAAGTGTCCATTTTTGTGTAAAGCAAAGACTTCCTGTTGCGCGGGGGAAACAATGGCCCTCCCATGTCTGCCCGAACCCCGGTGGCTACTTTAATAAAAACATCTTTCCCAGTTGGCTTAAAAGGTGGGGGGAGACGTGATATTTTCAGACAGTGCACAAAGACAGTCTTGTATCACCCGAGTATCGCCGCATACTGTTCTGCTTTCTGTCAGATCTTCGCACCCTTGAGCAAGATGTGTTCTTTACCCCCCGCTCAGGTTGTGCGTAGTGAGTCGAGTATCTGCTATATTGATCGATTCACATGCACATGTAAGAGGGGCCTTAGTTTTACATCTAGGATAGTGGACTTATGTTCGAAATTCTTTTCAGAGGGGAAATGACTATTAAAAGGCAGCCTGGGGTGGGTTTGCATTTCCTCTCTGCGTTAACACTCCATAAAGCTGATCCATGAAAAAAAAAGTCACAGCATAACCCAGGATTCAGTGTGACCTCACTTTGCTGCTGAAGGAGAAATTAATGAATTGAATACCCAAAACAACCTATGAACTGTGGTTTATCATTTAACAGATGGAGAAAATTAACCACCCCGCCATTCCAGGCATTAATCACACATTAACTATGGAAACTGTATTTTCAGTGTGCATGGTTTGAGCTCTAATAAACTTTATTCTGTTTTTTTCTGGATATATGATGTGATATGATATGATGTAATAAAAAGATTCATACCTGTTTGACACCTGATGCTCTATGAAAACTTTCGTTGAGTTTTAAAGCTTAGTGGAAGAGACCGGGGCTAGTTGTCAGCAAATATAAAATCACTGTTGGCCTACTAGTATTGCAATTCATAAATGTATTCTTTTAAAAAGACAACATGTGACAATTTTCCATTACCAGACATTCATGACAGACACCCTTGTCTTGAGAACACAGTTCATACTTTTAGTTAAAATATATAGAAACACATGTTTAATTGGACGGTATAGTTACTGGAATATAGCCCATGTGACATTGTATCCTGTTTGACAACTAGGTCTTCCTTATTGGTTGAAAGACCTAATCAGGTGACAAAAGATTTCACAGACAGTTATTGTGATTTGATTTGCTTTTCAGAACATCTCTGACCAAGATGGCCATATGATCTGGAACATTAAGGCCTGGTTCCACAGACAGGGTTTAGATTAAGCCAGGATTATGTCTTATTTCAATTAGGACATTTAAGTAGCTTTTATAAACATGCCTTGAAAACATTACTGGTGTGCATCTTGAGACAGTGACAAAACAGTGGCACTGACATATTTAAAGATATGTCAATGCAAGTTGCTTTCAGTTAAACAAGCTCAAACATGGGATGAGATTTAAGCCTTGTCTGTGAAACCGGGGGTAATAGTTATTCCATGTGACTAGAGGATCAAGTTTTAGATCTAAAACCATCATATGTTGAAAAAGATTTGAATGTCATTCAAGTTAATTTGATCTTCTGTAACTTTAATATAGCTTCTTTTAAAATTTACAATAAGTGCTAATGGGAACAAAAACCATCCATTGAGCAAATTTGATCCTGGATCTTAACTGAAATGAATAGACTTTATACACACACACATATATAGCCTAGTTATATATATTTTTTGTTTAGGATTTTCTGACGAATTAATTTGTGAGTTGTGATAAGAGATAAAGCAATTAATTTAAACATGGATCAACTCTGCTATTACTGTAAAATGAAATGTTGACTGATAACAAAAAAAAAAAAAAATGTGTAAGTGTCAGTCATTGAAACCATACCTCTATAGATGTACCACTCTTGCTCTTGATGTGATTTGCTTTGCGTCTTTTTGCAGGGAACCCCTTCGCCAACAGAAGACAAAATGTCAAAAAAATTGCCCACCGTAGAGCTTGGCTTCGAATCAGCATGACTTCGTAAAAAAAAAAAAAAAGAGTTTTTACAATGTTTTGCAATTATGCACCACTTTTGATAAGTTACTATGAACTGCACTCAATCCTCTTCAGTTCCAAGGTGCATTTGTGTCTCTTTCCATCCCTCATATAAAAACCAATCCATTTAAAACGTCAGAAAGACATTAAACATGCTCAGCAGATTCTCAATGAGCAACAGAACAGCCTTCCAGAGTCATGTCCGCGTGTCCCTCAGATCCTCTGACTCTAATAGGTTCTTGGTTTCCAAACGCATTTCAGCATTTCCCAAACTTCAACATTTCTCTCGGAGTTCTTCGGGTTATCTTCCATGTGTAGTGAGTTCGCCTCTATCCAGTGAAGAACAGTCTTCTTTAAGTGTGATTCTGCGGTGGATAGCTCCTCAATCACGGGTCTCGCGGAGCGCACTGATCAACTGAAGCTTCAAGGCGCAAAGAACATCAATCCTCGCTACCCGTGAATGCAGGTCTATGATGCTCTATGGTGCACACAGAAGTCTACACCTCATGCAGGTACTGTGGTAAAGGACCTTCAGTACTTCACTGGCTGGATGAGACATTCATCTACCTCCGCGTGTGTGACGTCTCAGGAGGAGGGGTTCATATAACCCCACTGTGACTGACTGACTGAATGAATGAATGAATGAAGCTGCGTCGGGTATAAAATCCCCATGAGACCCAGAGAAGGAACATGTTTTGGCATAGCCTATCTAAGACATCATGTTTGGTTCATATTATAGGCGTATGAATATCTATAATTTAAAAGTTAAAGTTTGTGGTCAGTATAAGATAAAAAAAAAAAAAAAAAATTGACTTTTTTTTTTACTATAAGTAACTTCCAAATTGCAACTACATGTCAACTAACTCCCATTCGAGTATTGGTAGATGGTCTACTTAATATCGGCTAATTCTTTATTGTGATGGTCCTTCAACATACATTCTACTGACTATGTAACTTTGCAATACGTCAACTTCATTCTGATTCAATTCTAACCCGACCAGTCTACTAATACTCTACAAACACTAATGAGAGTTAAGTAGACATGTAGGTGCAGCGTACTTATAGTCAACAGAATGTGTTAAAGGGACTCAAAATAAAGTGAAACCAAAATCAAATCAAATCACAGTAAAAAAATAAATAAAAAAAAAATAAGAATTTGCTCACTTAAATTAAGTAGGCCTACAGTTAACTTAGATGTTTAAGCCATTTCAACTAAAATTACATTAAACTGACTTTAAAAATTGAGTTGAATCTTTAAAAAGTTGAAAATTGCTTAACTTATTTTGACGAGTTAAAGCAATGTAAAAGCATACATTGCCATAACTTATATATCATAAGATATATTTTCTTTACAGTTAGGGTGCATTAAATTGATCAAAATTGAGAGTAAACAGTTTAATTCAGCAAGAGTGCATGAAACCGATCAAAAACGACAGTGAAGTAACGTTACAAAAGATTTTGGTTTTAAATAAGGCTCTTTTGAACTTTCTACTCATGAAAAGTATATCAGTTACCACACAAATATTATGCAGGACAACTGTTTTCAACACTCATAATAACAAAAAAAAATTCTTGAGCACCAAAGCCTACATTAGAATAATTTCTGAAGGATCTTGTGACACTGAAGACTGGAGTAATGATGCTGAAAATGCATAACATTTTAAAATATATTAAAATAGTTATTCTAAATTGTATTAATATTTCAAAATATTGCTGTTTTTGTGATCAAATCGATGTATCCTTGCTGAGCATAAGAGACTTTCAAAAATGTTTTAAAAAATCGTATAAACCACAAACTTTTGAACAGCAGCATATGTTTATATTTTATATTATAATATATATATATATACATTTAATTAAATATAATTATAAAGTAAACATTTATTAAAAGTTGCATTTCAATTTTTTTGTATAATTTTTGCAAATATAATATAAATTATAAAACTCACGTCTCAATAATAATTAATCAATAATAAGTCACTTTTTTGTGAGTTGTGTAAATCAAAGTAAAGCAGAGTTGTGTAAAACCTTCAATTCCCAGAATCTTACAGTATATGTTTTCTCTAATGTGGTCTTGTGGTCATTTATATGAAGACCTCAGAGGTAATAATTCAAAACTATCACACTTGTAATCTAGCAGCCACTGGATTAACGATATAATTTAATTCTGAAGCAAGTCAGGAAATGTCAAAAATTGCAAAGTGAGAAAAAGAAACAAAAGACCTTAACAATTCATTTAGTCATTGTAATTTAATTTCCTTAGTAAAACAACTCCTGAAAAGATGAAGCCCACAGTGTACTTTGATTCAAAAGTAGGTCTTAAAAACAGTATGTACTACAGGTAGCCTATTAGAACACATACATTGAATGTACTGGCAAATCATGTGTTTTATCAGAACTAGAAGTCTTTGGATCAGTTGGATCAATCATTACCTTCTTAAATGCCAGTGTTTTTAATATCACGAAAAAAAAAAAAGATTGTTCCCATCTAAGCACCTTTAAAGCTTCATAAACCAGCCGATTCGGTGATTACATCCCATGTGCTTTGCTAAGAACAAAAAAATGATATAAAAATCATTAGTAGTATGTGCACTGAGAGCATGCACATAGAGCATGTGCAAACGAGAGGCATCTGGAGCTGCCGTCGATGATTAAAGTACACTTCTACAACAATAAAAGATATGAAGCACGAATAATAAATAAATATGTACATAAGAGAAACACATACAGCATAAACTGAAAAGTGTTAAGACTTTGGAAATTATAAGACAATGAACTTCGGTCAATACTGAGGGAAGCTTATAAAACTAGAGTAAACTCTTGATAGAGAGCAATATTATTAATCAATCATGGCATTGAACGTATAAACGTATAAGTCACCATTAAAATGGTTATCAAAGTTTTGCATATTGATAAAAAATAAACCAACAAGTTTTGAAGTTATACTTTCTATTTGATTTTGGAATCCTACCGCACACCTTGTGCTGCAACTTTGGCGATAATGCATATAATCAGCATCCAAGTTTCCACAGAGGTGAAAATTTGATAAATATGCAGGTTTCTACCTAATCTTCCCTCAGACATAACCAACATCGCCCTCCGCGATTTGTATCTTGATGAAAAAATAAATATCCCGGTAACACAAGAAAAACGATAGCCAGATTGAAGCAAGACACCGGAGCTGGCCGCAAGTCAAAATCTGTGGAAAAAACAACATCTCGAAAGCCAGGTTGTGGAGCTTTTGGAGTTTGATTAAGGTAACCCAGTGAATGTACTGACAATGCAATAAGAAGAACCTGTAATTCCTTTCATAGGTCAAGATCCTCGGAATTATGGGTTCGCTGCCTGTCTGTTCTCACTTACTGGAGGGGTCTGAATGTTTTTTGTACACAAAAAAATAATTTGAGGGCTGCAGTGACATGGCTTCAGTGTGGCTGGCCTGAAAAATCAAAGTATTTATTTCTCTAAACGAATGCCACGATGAGTTAAAAACAGACACAAAACCTCACATCAAAATGATACTGAGGTGCATTTCTTTTTTTCTAAAAGCATCAGTGTGTGTCGTAGTTGTTCAGAGTTTTAAAATAAAGATGATATACCTAAGTTTAAAAAAGGTTATATTTATTAAGTGGTTCACTGCCTCCTTTCGAAGAGCAGAAGATGAGCAGTGCACATTTGGTTCAGATAGGAAGTATGTCACTCTTCGTTCTCCTCGTATGTGGTCTCGTCAAAGGGCCGGTCCAATGAGGGAAGAACTTTGTGCCGTGAATACTTCAGCTGCAGCAGATCTCCTACTTCACTGATCACATCCAGCGCCTGAAAACAATCAACATGCCCCATTACTTTCATGGTTACACGTGTAAGTCATAACACGCTAATGCTGAGGAACGGCTGCCACCTACCATGCAGTACTTTAAAAGTTTGTTATAATATAGTCGTGGAGATGCTAGTGGCATTATTTCTAGTTCAAGTTACTGTGAAACATCATAAAAGACAATTATTAAGGAAACCTGTTAATTTTCAAAGAAATATAAGACAATACGCAGTAGGGCGGATCAGCATTTTAAATATTCACGGTACATTCACAATGATTAACTGAGCAACACTGTGAAAACTAAAATGATTTTAAAGTGCTTTTTAGACTAATTTGTCTTGTTACACAAACATGAGAGCATTTCACACATTAATAGATTCTCTGATTTAAACTTCTGTTGCAAAAACCGCATTAGGAGGGTTTGATTCAGGATAAACTTTTTAATGAACTGATTCAAAACTTTGATTCAATGATTCGTTCGCATCATCAAAAATGTTTATAAAAGCCTCTGCTTGACATCTGTCACATATCGCCAGTGTTGGGGAAAGTTACTTTTTAAAAATAATGCATTACAATTTTGTGTCACTCACTAGAAAGTAACTTATTGCGTTAGTTACTTTTTATGGAAAGTAACGCGTTACGTTATTTTTGCATTACTTTTCTCATCTGGGCCGGGCTTGTTTGTTTTTAGTTCTAATAGTATATAGTTCTATTTTTGGCAAATGTAAAGGCCCTTTCACACCAAAAGTGTGAATTCAAAAGTGAATAAGCCTAAAGCTGAAGGAAATGCAAATTCAAGTCGGTACAGTAGAGGGCGCAGCTCAAACAAATCTTTCAGCTGTTCTGCCATTCTGGATTACAGAAGAATAAGATGCAGGAGATGAGGTCAACACTCTTACAGTACTTTAGCAATAAAAAAGCTCCCGGTTTCTCTCAACATCCATCCATCAAATCATCAACACGTGAGATGCATGACCACAACTGATGGTGAGGGTCCATTCATATAGAAGGGAGGAAATGGAACCGTCATCAATCGGATGAACCAATGTTCGACGTGGCGACCGGGTGGACTTCTAATTAGTAATCTGTATTACGTAACTTGCGTTACCCCAACACTGTATATTACAGCAATTGTTATTTGGACACTTATGTTTGGTGGAAATTAATAAAACAAATGAATACTAATATTTAAATGTTTTAATAGAAATATTCTTCTGTGTTAATTTAGTCAAAAACTGTGGACACATGTTTAATCTAGATTACTAATTTTATTTTAGTTTTTACAATATTTTAATACTGGCATTAAAAATGTTAAAATACTTGCCATATTGCCAAATACGTTTGCTTGAAATATTGGTTCCTCTAATAAAAAAAGCTGAAAATATAAGATAAAGGAATAAAGGACAAATACATAAATCAAGACATATACTAAATATCACCAAAAGGCTAAAACATATTTTATCATAACGCCCATCCCTAAAACCTTCAAACTTTTGTTATGCACTTCATACAATCTTAGTTATTCAGCAATGGAAGAAATGCAAGAAAACATGTCAGAAGGACACTTAAAAATGTGTTGACGTGATAACCGGTCACATCAAAGTGCATAGTGTTTTCTTAAGCATGGGGAAGGGGGCCGACGGCCTGTGTGCTTTTCACCATAGTTAAATCAAAGTGTCCTTGGGGAGGCAGATTAAGATGCTCTTTGATCTCCTGCCAGTGCAGACCCCTGTGGCAGGCGCTGCTTATGTAAACGGCCTCAGTCGAGACCTGCATTAATTTATAGCACAGGACAGTTTGAGGAGGAGCCTGGAATTCTTTCGACAGTGATTATTTTCAAACATAAAGGGTGTATCAAGTTTGAGAGACTACATTTCAGAAGATTGATGGACAGGGGTTTGAACTTGACATACGGAGTCTACAGACTCTTCTGGTCTAATTCCTGTTGAAAGTCATCCTTTCATCCATCTTTTTTGAAATGCAAAGCATATTTCAACCAAACTCACCGTATGGGGCTCTGTACTTGGACTTTAACATCAGTATGTCATCAAAAGCTTGTAGTTTTTTTTCCCTTTAAGTCAACATATTCCATTGTAAACACCAAAATGTATGGCACGGGAAACAAAAGCCAGTAAAAAAAGGGTACAATGCTGCTTTGAAGTAAACTAAATTATTGGATGTATTCACTGTGGCGAGAAAATGAGTGGTTACCCTGTCCAGCATTTCCTTGGAGTGGGCCGCAGAGATACAGAAGCGGGCTCTGGACTCTATGATCGGCGTGGCTGGGAAGCCCACCACCACTACTCCAATGTTTCTCTTCAACATCTCCCGACCAAACGCCCTGGAAACACACACACGGCCTCATCAATTTTCAAGAAGCTCTTTCCAAACTAAGCTTTCCCCTGTTTTTGTTCTATTATGAGGAACTATTATGAATCGATTAGGAGTGTAATACATATACATACGGATTCATTTGGACAGTTATAGACCTGAAGTCTCGTTAAATAAGACATTTGTCATCAATAATATTACTTTAAAGAGATAGTTCACCCACAAAGTTCTGTCATTATTTACTCATTCTCACACGTCATTTTAAACCAGTAGACTGTTAAAGAAATAATTTTGGGAAAGGTCAAATAAAATATAAATATTAGATGAAAAAAATAAATAAATAAAAACTTAAATTAGAAAATGTGTCTTGGAAACCTGAAATAAATAAAGTTGAAGTACTAAAATGACTAAAAATTAAAGCTAAATAGAAATACATAATGAATAAAACTGACAAAAGTACATTACAAAATTGCTAAAACAAACTAAAATTAAAATAAAATAAAAATAAAAGCCAACTGAAAATATGAATAAATACTATAATAGTATATCATACTAAAACAATATTGAAACTCAAAGGATGAATGCTGAAAAGGATGAACACCACACACTATGGAAGTCTTTGGAAGACTGAGGAACAAACTGAAATTCAAATAATTGACTTTCACTTTTAATAATACTTCACTTTTGGCTTGTTCATCACACAAAGCTATCACGAGGCTTTAAAAGACTTGGAATACAGTGCATACGTTTTATAAGTTGTACAGTATATTTTATGACCTTTTTAAAAGCTATGTAATATGTACTGGAAGTTGGAAATGATGCAAAATTTCTCCTTTTGGGTTTATTTGAACAAAATACCAACATATGGGTTTGGAACGACATGAGTGTAATTGTTTTGTGAACTATTCCTTTAATAGTGTGTAAGATTATACTGAGAGATTGGAGAAAGACTGAGAGGAAAAGACTAACCCGATTTTGGCGGGCATGTAGAGCATCATGGGTACCACAGGTGAGTCATTGTTGCCATAGATGATGAATCCCATCTCCCGCAGTCTCCTACGGAAATAGACTGTGTTTGCAGCCAACCGCTGGATACGAGAACGGCCTGAAATCAAGAAACGCACCCAAAACAAAGAGAAAAAAAGAAAGTGAGATTCTGTCATCTGGCACTCCACATCTTTTTCCACAGCCTTTCATGCGATCAGACAATTAAAATTCACCAAGCCACAAAACTCATTACTTCAGATACTAGGAAAGTCGACCACCTGAGCTATAAACTTTATACTTAAGCCTCCACGATCTTTAGATCTGAAACTGTTCAAGAAAAAAATATTTAAAACCTGCTGATTTAATACCACATTTTAACTTTTCCCCCCGCGATATCAAGCCACATGCTCTTTGCACACAGAACAAGTATCAGATGTTTACTATCTATGTTTCCAAAGTGATTTTTATCACAATTCAGATCCATCAAAACTTGATGTCTAATGCCAGAGAGATTTAAATCAGTCAGCTAAACGGGTTACAAGAGTCTGCAATGCGTGATCGGTTGCGGAAGAACACAGTAATGACAATTATACTGCAAACAATCTTCCGCAATAATCCTGACGAAAAGAGGAAAATTAGCGTCTTGATTTTTTAACAGCTCCCACTTGAAGTGGGACGTATGTTCCCTGGGGGAGGATTGCTTAGTGATCCATATCAATGGAGCTCTTAAAACACTTAGTCCATCGCAGTGTTCTGAGAGCCATGCTAAAAGGTCTTACGTTTCTGAAAGCCTTGGTTCTGCTTCGTCAAACATTCCACGCGTGCTAAAAGCTTAAACAGAGGAATTTCCTGCTCAGTGACAATGTCTCACCCCAGTGTCATCCAGACGCCAAAAATCTAGCAATTGTCATTCTTGCCGTGCCTGTAGTGTGACACAACTAGGTTGCTGTTATGACTTAACATTCGGTCTGGCCTTGTAAAATTCTGCTTTTTAGTGGGTTTGCAAAACAAGGGTCATAAAGAAAAACAAAAAACGGTTGAACAATTGGGCCTGGTCTATAATATGACAGGGCTATTGAGGTTCTATCTGATGAGCCCTTGTGAAAGGAGACTTGACTGACTGTGAAACTGGACTCCTTGCTCAATCCCCCAATGTAAATTGGCCAGTGACTGATAAAGCAAAGTTCCACGAGTCATGACCGGGTCAGACGCTCTGTGGTAAGGAAATTAAGCCAGGCCAATATGTAGTGTTAAACTCACTGGAAGCCCAATTTCATTCCAGGTGATTTTTCTAAATATCTTCTTTTTTGTTTCACAGATAATTAATTTAATTAATATAATATTTTCATTCATATCAATATTTCTGTAGTTCCAGTTTAAATTAAACACATATTCAACGAATAAAAACATACAGCACAGTTCAAAAGTTTAGGGTCAGTTGCTTTCTGTAAGAGTTTAAAAAGGATGTGTTAAATTGATCAAAAGTAGCAGTAAATACATTTATAAAGTCAAAAGATTTCAAAAAATGCTGTTTTTATATTTTCTGTTCAAAAAATTCAAGGAAGTACAACAGTTTCTACAAAAAAAAAAAAATTAAGCAGCACAACTGTTTTTAACACTGATAAGGAATAATAAGAAATGCATATTATAATGATTTCTGCAGGATCATGTGACACTGAAGACTGGAGTAATGATGCTGAGAATTCAGCTTCGCCATCACAGAAATATATTATATTTTAAGATACATTGAAATAGAGTCAAATTGAATGAATATTTCAGTAACACTTCACAATAAGGTTTCCATAAGTTAACTAATTAACATGAACTAAGAATAAACAATGAACTTCTACAGCATTTATTAATCTAATGTTCATTTCAACATTTACTAATACATTAAGGAAATCAAATGTTGTATTTGCTAAGATTAGTTAATGCACTGTGAACTAACAATGAACAGCTGAATTTGTATTAACTAACATTAACAGAGTTAATAAATACTGTTACAAATGTATTGCTCATTGTTAGTTCATGTTAGTTAATACATTAATGTTAACAAATGAGACCTTATTGTAAAGGGTTACCTATATTTCACAATATTGCTGGTTTTACTGTATTTTTGATCACATAAATGCAGCTTAAGAGAACATAAGTGACTTCTTTCAAAAAGCAATTTGATCAATATTAAACCTTAGTCTTTCTTAGTAGCTCTTGAACTTCTCTGGTTTAATTTTTTTAATGATGCTCAAATTGAGCATTAAAGGGATAGTTCACTTCAAAATGAAATTTCTGTTATCATTTATCCTCAAGTTGTTTCAAACCTGTATGAATTTCTTTTTTTCTGCTGAACACAAAGGAATATATTTTGAAGAATGTCGGTAACCAGACAGTTGGTGAACCAGACACTGACTTCCATAGTAGGAAAAAAAGAATAATATGGAAGTCAATGGGGTCCATCTACTGTTTGTGAGTTCAATTTGAAACAAATTGAGGATGAGTAGCCTAAATGATGACAGAATTTTCATTTTGAAGTGAACTAATCCTTTCACAAAAATGTAATCAAATATTCTAAACGAAACGAAATAAAACAATATATTAAATGAAATTTATATTTGTGTAAGTAGTAAGTAACCGTCGAATCAGGAACCTGATGAGAATAAATCAACCGAGGTTGGAGATATAACAATCAGGAAGACAGAGTTCAATCGTGGCTATTATGTTTGACAGCCCTAACAATTGAGGATCCTGTGGAGGTTCTAATGAATGGCTAAGCTAAAGAGAATTGATCAGCTACGCAAACCGCTCAGGTGAACATCTCTATGAAAATGAGCATCTGAAAGCAATAGCCATTAATGGAAGTTCAAGCTGCCCAACATTGGTCCATTGAGATAGCAAGCAAGGGCCGAAGGGCGTTGGGGGAGGGCGAGTGCACCGAGGTGGAGCACGAGTCTCCAAAGTAAATCTTTCTGGGGTACCTTTTCAACAGCTAGTTTCACAACGCACACCCCCGCTAACTTCTTCCAGACCAAGAGCTGGAGGATCTGAAGCGAAAGAGGCAGCGAAAGGGACCAAAAGAGCTTCCAGATGTGGGGACTGTTTCCCTTTTTTGAAACGCCAGTTCCTTCTCACTTCCTTTTCATCTGAAGGGAGGAGATAAGTAAAAGCACCAGTATGGAGTTGAGAGGCGGCTGACGTGCCGAAAGCCTCCTCGCCCCTTACGAGGACCTCTCAGGAGAAGGGCAACAGGAAGCACAGCAGATCCTTCCAGGCTCAAATCTGTGGCCTCAATCATTCATCGGTCTATGATGGTGCTCACTAGCTAACAGCTGTCCCCGATCCTGATGTTGCCATCCAAGTCAGCGGAAAGTTTACAGGTTGATTCTTTTCACAGCCATCCACATTCACTCAAGTTATTTTATTCATAAAATACTATTATTTGCTTTACAAGCAGGATTTCAATTGCATGTTGTCGATTTAGTAAAAGCTAAATTTAATGTCCAACACAAGTTGTCAACATTATTGTTCTTTTCTTTCCGCTGCACTGCATTTGATGCGCAATTGCTGCCAAGGATGTGCCTTTTTGCTAAAATTGTATATAATTTTTAACTCAAGCACCTGACAGATCAACTGCCACTATTTTTCAAATGTGTTTTTCCATAGAAATGCATTTTTCGCTACTTTAAAGAGACAATACACTTGGTATACTTAGCACAAAAGATCCATGTTTTTTCTTCGAGTAAAGAACATTTTTAATAACCGAAAGAACGCTTTCCCACTATGAAATGATAATGAAGTCTGTTGTCAATTATTTGCATTATTCAATTAGACGTTGCATGTTGGACGCTGGTAGGTCTGTTGGTCTGAAATACTCGCACAACAATGGAAGTGTCAAAGAAACAGAAGCGCATCATAACATCTGGAATAACAATCCATTACCCTGTTCCAAGGGGGGTGAGGGCAAACACATTCTTACACCTAAAACATGTGTATCTGCCCTCTCTCGCAGAGCAAGTCAACACCTCAAGACAAAGATGAATGTCCGGTGTTTGTCGAGTCCGCCTGTGTGTACAGAGAAGTAATCAGGCTTAACAATGAGATCAGGTATGCCAGTCAACACACACCACGGCAAGATAAAAATGCCAACTTGTGTAACTACTGTGATTTACGAGGCAGAATCTTCCGAATTCTCTCTTTGAGCTCATTTTCTCCTGGGAACAAACAAGGCAATGCATATTTCTCAACTGCATATGTTTGTGTGGGGACGCCAGGAGTTTTGGATGGTTTGAATGCCAGATCTGATCGAAAGAAAACTGTATTTCCCCTCGGGCCAGGGACATGTCGGACTGTGAAACTACTAGACCGTGAAAGCATCTGCATCTGTATTCAGAAACAATAAATTAATTGAAAATTTAGGCCAGCCCAGGACAAACTGCCTCATTAAAAAGCAAAAAATAATAATTTAATGAACTTGCTTTCTAGTAAAAATATAAAAAAAATAGTTAAAACAAGATCAAATTATTTGAGAAGCAACGATGCATAAGATTTTAAGACTTGTTTTCATTATCTGGAAAATAAGTGTTTTTTTCCTCTTACTGCACTGAGTTTCACTTATTTTTAAAAAGTTTATACTCAAACCAAGTGGGGGGGGGGGGGGGGGGGGGAGGGGAATCAATCAGATAAAATACAGTTACATTGAAAATAAAAGATATGTTGTCTAAATCTTAAAGTCGTAATATTGTTGCTTCCAGTGTTGGGGAAAGATACTTTTAAAAATAATGCATTACAATATTGCGTTTATTGCATTACAATATTGCGTACCTTAAAAAGTAACTAATTGCATTACTTGGTTACTTTTTTAGAAAAGTAATGTGATACGTTACTTTTGCGTTACTTTTTTCCCACCTGGGCTGGGCTTGTTTTTTTATAACACAAAAGTTATATTTTTGGGCAAATGTAAAGACCCTTTCACACCAAAAGTGAAATAATAATCCCCAGGCTGAAGGAAATGTGTACAGTAGAGGAAATTTCTCTTTCTATAGTCATTTTTGCTTATTTAACTGAATCATCGAAGGTCAGAAGCAAGTATATTGGTCAATAAAGTGAGATTAAATGCATAAAAATTTATGTTTTATTTAACATATTTAGTTATTGGAGGTTTGCATAGTATTCTGATAATGCATTTCACTGATTTTATTCATTTTGAGGAATATTGAATATTTTTTGGTGTGTGCAAGTGAGATGAGTAAATGTTCACATTTACTCTAGAACTACAATAAACACACACACACACACACACACACACACACACACACACACACACACACACACACACACACACACACACACACACACACACACACACACACACACACACACACACACACACACACACACACACACACACACACACACACACACACACACACACACACACACACACACACACACACACACACACACACACACACCTCTGCTCTGCACTTTGATTTCTCTCAACATGAGGACAGGAGAGCTGTCAGTCAATAAATGGGAAAACAAATTACTTATTTGAAAAAGTAACTCAGATATTTTATTGGAAATTTTAAAAGTAATGCGTTACTTTACTAGTTATTCGAAAAAGTAATCTGATTACGTAACTCGAGTTACTTGTAATGCATTTCCCCCAACACTGGTTGCTTCACAGCTAAACTGATCTTCTTTTAAAGATTATTAAATATTTTAACCGATTAGGTTAACCGAATAGGATTTTTGCATTGTGCATGGAGGAAATGACAAATGCAAATGAATAACTAGAATAAAGGACCAGCAACTCTATATAACAGTCATTCTGATGATAAAATCACCACATTGACTAAAATCAGAGTGAACAGTGAACCTCCAAGTATGACATCCAAAACAAACTGGGCATATTATGAATTAAGTAGGTGTCAAAATGTCTTCAAGAACTATTGAAACGATTTAATATTGCATAAGCTATAAAACTGTGATTGGAATATTTGTTTTAATAGTAAAAGTGGAATTAAATGGCATGTTATGAAATAATCTAACTTGGCAGCCTGGCAGTAAATGAGTGCTGGAGGCAATTTGTTCACACTGAAGTCACTTGTCAGATCAATACAGTGCTGCAGGCTTCAAATCAAACATGACTGCCACTGACTTATGGGTAAAACAGAACAGAACAAGTGCGGCCGGAGTGGGCCACAGAATGAAAGGACCATAGAAAGAGGGAACGAAAAGGTTTCAGTTCCCATGAGGATACACAGGATGTCTCCCAGTTGACCTTTGCTTGATTAGTTTTCTTTGTGCATCAACCCCCAACAAACCCACACAAACACTCTGATTGTTTGGGTCCACCTTTGTTCTCACTCTCGCATGCTCCAATATCAGTTAATCTACAATAAATGTCATCGGTTAATCGGTAACCTGTTATTACTGTGTGCACCTAAAAAGCCCCAATTGCATTCAAATAATGTTGCAATTCTTTGAACTTCTGGATCAATCCTGAATTTATGAAATAGAAGGGTGTAAAAATAATGTAAAACGAATGATTGGTTTTCTGTTCCAAGTGAATCCCCAAAAATGAAAAAATAACTAACACATATAAATATTTATATAAAGTAAACACCTTAGTAATGCCAGAAACAGCAGGATAATTTCATAAATCAACAGTCTAGAGTTTTTCGCATCAATGTGGGATGCTGGTGAAAGTCAGGAAGTCCATCAGCAGGTGAACGAGAAGAGAAAAGTAACTGGGAGACAGCAAGATATTCTCAGGAGACATCTTCAAGGATGATGGGAACAATAAGTCTTTGTGGGGTGATGAAAATAGCCCTCAGCCAAGCAAAGTTATACTCATATTAGTCACATTGAGCACTTCACCTGAGCCCGGGCCTGTTTGTTGTAGCTGCCGACGTTGATTGAGTGGCAGAGAGGAAAGGAGGAAGTTTGGTGGGTCTAACCATAGGGCCAGATCACACTAGTTACATGGGTAATTGTTAACACATTTCTGAGGTTTAAACTTTGAGCTAAATATTTTACCTGGACAGAGTTTGTGTACAGCTGTTGAACTAATCAGTCTCATTTTATGAGCGCTGGGAAATTGTATGAAGAAAAATCTCACATCGACAGATCTCACTCCCCCCCCTCGTCTCACTTCAAAGTGATCCTCGAGAAACACTTATTTCAATTTCTGGGCCAAGTTTATCCAGAGCCCACAGAGCAAACAAACCTAAAGATTGTATTTTCACAGTGAAATAAAACAGTCGATAAAGCAAAGACAAGAACAATGGAGTTGACAAAGTAAAGGGATGCTTTTCAGTCAATGATGTGCAGATGTACTATATATGAGAACAGGAAATTACATAAGGAGGAGGACAGGGTATGTGTTTACTAAACGACTGATTGCTAGACCAAAAAAAAAAAAAGAAAAGAAAAAAAAAGAAGCATATTGTTGACTGAAGGCTGGGCTGATTTTGCTAAGCCTATAACAGAACAAATGACTCTTGATCTGTAGTGATACAACATTCATGTGATGTCATTTCTGGCATTTTGGTTTGTATCTGTGCCACATGAATGAACTGTTGCAAAAAGCAAGTTCTAGCATTGCACATTAGTAAAAAAACAACAGCAAAACAAATTCTACCAGGTAAATAAATGTACATCATATAAATGACCATCCATAGTACATCCATGTAAGCTGATTATCTATTTTTGGGTCAATCCTGCCACCTTGTGGTGCACCTAACAACACGGTTGACAAATATTATGCACAGAACTTTCAAGAGATAACCCGAAATGAAAAGTCTGTCATTATATCTTAATCCAATGTCCAAACCTGTGTGATTGTATTTATTTTTTTTTTTTTTACTTAAATTTCAGTCTGTTTCTCACATAAAGCTGTCTTCATGTGGACCACTTTTATGTAACTTTTATGCTGTTTCTCCTTTTTAAAGCTAGAAAGCTTCAAAAAGAGGCCATTATTGTACTCAATTTCTACCTTGGTGTTCCATGGAAGAAATAAAATCATATGGGTTTGGAATGGCATTAGGGTGAGTAAATAATGACAATATTTATTTTTGGGTGTCTCCGATTTATAAAAGAAAGCATGACCAAAGTTAAGAAAAATTAGTAAAGCTCACCTATTGTCATTCCATCCTCTCCCATAATGCACTTCATAGAAGTGATGATTTGCTCCAAGACAGGAGGCGACATGGAGGTGGCGTAAATTGCACTGTGAGAGTGAGTTCGCAGGTAGTCTATCAAATCCTAAAGGATGAAAAGACGTTTCTGTCAGGGTGTGACTGTGAAGAAGCGGATGACAAATGAGTAGAAAACGAAAACAGTCTTTCATAATAAATTCAACAAGGAATACACAAACTAGAAACAGAACCACGATAAACATAGACGACACCGAACAAAGAACTGAGGGAAACTAAGGACTTAAATATGTGCAGGGCTAATCAACGGAATAAAGAATATTAAGAGAGTATATAAACAAGTTGTTGTTTGGGCTTCTGCTATTGGTCAAAAATTGCTTGCAATTACAAATTGGCACTTGAACTTCATACCTTCCTCCCTCCTATGTATCCACCAGATGCACCGAAGCTCTTTGTGAAGGTGCCCATCATGATGTCTACATCTTTGGGGTCCAGTCCAAAATACTCCACCACCCCTCGACCACTCGGTCCTAATGCCCCAATACTATGAGCCTCATCCAGGTAAAGGTACGCCTTGTACTTCTTTTTCAGGGCTATAACTTCTGGCAGTCGTATGATGGAGCCCTCCATACTAAGTAAAGGACCGGTTAGAGTAGATTAAACTTTGAAATGTGTGGCAATTCATTCGATGGTTAAACTGTAAAAAGCGCAGTATATAGTGTACATGTTCCATACCTGAGAAAACCACAGGAGTACAGAAATGCACATTTTGATGAATGAGATGAATTCCAGGAAAGTGAGAGTGTTTAATCACCTGTAGATGCCCTCAACAAGAATGAGGATTTTCTTCCAGGGCCGATGTGTTCTGGGCTGGCCATGAACGATAGCATCTCTGAGCAACTTCTCAAGGCTCTGCATATCTGGTGCGAAACAAAAAAAATAAGCAGTTAATAGTTGCAATTCAATGATAAATACACTACAGTTCGTCTGTAAGATTTTTTACTGTTTTTGAAACAAGTAGTATCTTATTCTCAACCAGGCTGCATTTATTTGATCAAAAATACAGTACAAACAGTAATGTTGCAAAGTATTATTACAATTTAAATGAACTATTTTCTTTTTTTAATACATTTCAGAATGTAATTCATTCTTGTGATGCGAAGCCGAATTTTCAGCATCATTACACCAGTTTTCAGTGTCACATGATCCTTCAGAAATCATAATATGCTGATTTGGTGCTCAAGAAATATTTCTTCTTATTATCAATGTTAAACACAGTTGTGCTGCTTAATATTTGTGTAGAAATTGATACCTTTTTCAGGATTCTTTTGACTTAAGGCCATTGCACACTGAGTCCGAAATTCGCATCCGAAATTTTCGCCCGTTAAAAAATATATACGACCTCACGTTATGTCAATCACGCTTGCACACTGCCTCCGAAACTTTCGTCCGTCATAAAAAACCCGAAACGGATTCGATTTTCTGCGTTTTTCGCATCCGTAACAAGCAGTTTGAATGGTGTTTGAATGGTGCTTTGACAATTCAGAGCCACCGAATCACGAATACGAAAAAACGCATACGAAAATTTCGGACTCAGTGTGCAATGGCCTTAACAGAAAGCAAAAATAAAATTTATTTAAAAAATTCTAAAAATGCTAGTCTTTACTGCCATTTTTGATCAATTTAATTGTGTGTGTGTGTATATATATATACTGTGTGTATACACATACATAAATATATATACGGTACAGATAAATATATATTCACATACATATATATATATATATATATATATATATATATACACAATAATTCTGTCAAATTAATTCTTTCTATTCGATTAATCGATTCTAAAATAAGTTTGTGTGTGTAATAAAATATATATCTGAGTGTATATATATATAAATAAGAGAGAGAGAGAGAGAGAGAGAGAGAGAGAGAGAGAGAGAGCGAGAGAGCGAGAGAGAGAGAGAGAGAGAGAGCGAGAGCGAGAGAGCGAGAGAGCGAGAGAGAGAGAGAGAGACTTTATAATCTCTTTGTTTATCTATATATAGACTATCCATGGTTCCAATGTAACAAGAGATCACACATAAGATAACACTACAGTAAAAGAACTACATAATTACTTTAAATTTGTGCAAGGTGTGTGTCTACTGATAGAGTGGGTTTCGTTCATTGGTCATTTGAGAACTATGTGGTTTTCTGGGGTCATAGTGTATTAAAATGTTGCCCGTGTCCTTGGTCATAACTTAAGAAACCACAGCACATAGATTCATTACAAACTGTCGGTGAGAGAACTGCTCTGAGCACTTCAGTAATAAGTGATCAGAGTGCTGCTGAAGTTTCCCCAAGCCAACAATCTGACTCAAGGGTTTCAAGGATCATTACATACACACCTCAAGTTACTTTATCAGTTTAGAAGCTCATTTATTAATCACCGACAGACAGTCATCTGTCCAAATTGCCCATTTAAATGATTTATTTAAAATAACACAGCTAAACTGCGATTGAGAGCTGACCTTTCCAGTAATAACATTTGTATTCATAGTGTTTGACTGGACATTAACCAAATTGGCATTCAAAAACCATCCAGACTACAAATAAGGAACCTCATTAAACTTTAAGACCTTCAAGATTTTAACATGGGTCAAGGTCTGTTAATCTTCCACCAAAGCAGATGCAGCGTTGTGGGTCGGGGTTTGTGTGCATTTGGAGCTCTACCAAAAGTGAATTCTTTACCTTGTGCTGTTAACAGCTGTGAGCACTGAGTGAGTGAGTGTGTTTGTGTAGATATGGTAAGATAAGAGATGTGCCTGCGAGTGTAAACTCACTATTGTGCTTAAAGACCCGGATGGTGGAGCCGGACAGCCGGGCTCCCAGTACCAGAGAGGCATGGTTCAACTCGTCACTTAGAATCAGACATCCCTACAAACAGGAAAAACTGTCAGGTCACTGTAAGAAAATGTAGTATCATTGAGTAGATACTTACTTTGTAGTCATATTATATACTGTATATATATATATATATATATATATATATATATATATATATATATATATATATATATATATATATATGTAAATATTTAATGACAGTAAAAATATTTTTACTATTTGTATAACACATTTCACACATAAAAAGCAGTAGAAAAGGTATCACGTCAAAAAACTATTTAAAAAAAGATATGGAAATGAGGGACACACACAACTGTTCAAAAGTTTGGGCCAATAAGATATTTAAATGTTTTTAGTCTTATGCTCACCAAGGCTGCATATATTCAATCAAAAATATAGAAAGACAGAAATATTGTGAAATATTTTTAGAATTTAAAATAAATGTGTTTATATATATATATATATATATATATATATATAATTTATTCCTGAGATGGCAAACCTGAAATATCATCATCATTACTCCAGTCTTCACATGATCACATGATCCTTCAAAAATCATTCTAATATGCTGATTTGATGCTCAAAAAACATTTCTTATTATTGTTGAAAACAGTTGTGCTGCTTGATATGTTGAAACCTTGACGCATCATTTTCATGATTATTTGATGAATAGAAAGTTCAAAAGAACAACATTTGTAACATTGTTTTTACTGTCCTTTTTGGTCAATTTAATGCATCCTTGCTGAATGAAAGTATAAATTTCTTTCCAAAAATATAGATATTGTGAACTATAGTGTATATCTCTACTTTTTCCCACCGAGCACAGATGACGATGTTTACCTTCTGCTCCTCCCTTTCTCTGGCTATGTGCTATTTTTCTATTTTCCACTCCCCCATGAAACATTTCTTATTATTATCAATGTTAAACAGTTGTGCTGCTTAATTTCTTTTGTGGAAACCGTTATAATTAAAAATAATAATAATCAGAATTTTTTGATGAACGGTAGAAGAACAGCATTTATTTGAAATAGAAATATTTTGTAACAATGCGAGTCTTTACAAATCACTTTTGATCACATTGCTCAATAAAAGCTAATTTCTTTCAAAAACAAAAACTTACTGACTACAAATTTTTGAACCGTAGTGTATATAAAAATATCTATTTTGATTAAATACTTTTTTTAATTAGCTTTTGAAATGTCTTTAGACACTTTTTAAGATGTGACTTAAAGCCTTTAAAAACTCTTTCTGTTGCTTCTTTTGTCTTGTTGTTTCAGTGACATGTTGAAAGGTGTTTCAGTGATAAATCACTAGACATCTCCTGGCCTGGAACAGGAAGTGAGGTTGGAAAATCTCTCTGGTTCACTTGCAGCTAAGCACGTTTCCTGTGGCCATTTTGTGCCTTATCAAGTGCATTCCATTGTGTAAGCTACACAAACTGTTTATGTTGGAACCGTGGGTCTATCTGTACTATTACAGTGATCTCCTCCCACTGCACAAGTGATAAAACATTACAAACACAATTAAACCAACAAAGGAAAACATTCACACACTAGAAGCGCACACATCATTTAAACAAGCACTGACAGGTCAAGGTGGGATCCGCCTGTGCTGACACTCCTACGATTTTTAGGAGTTGCCTGGATAGATCATCACAGCAAGAGATAGGAAGAGAGGAGTTGGCAAACCGGAAAATAGAAAGTGATGGAAGTAAACAGTCTAGAGCTTCAAACCTTGCCGGCTATCGCAGGAATGTTCATAGAATTGGTTGCAAAGCCCATGGCGAAAGCCATAGCCGACTCCACTCCCAGGAATGACGCCACTAGTTTCTCCAACTCTTCATGCCTGTCGAGGTTGCCTAAGCAAATCACACAAATAAATCAGCTAATGTAAGCAAACACTCACTTATTATAAACAGTAGCTAGAGAACCAACACCTGTGTATATTCCGAAAGCAAAATCATCCTAGTAAGCTCCTACATAACATATAATAACTCACTAGATTTAAAGTAAGCATGAAATCAAAATTCACCCTATTTTCTAAATATGTGATATTGATCTCTCTGTGGAAAAGTCTTCCATGTATGTTTCATATATTTAAAAAAACAACAACCTCGTAATTCATTTATCAAAATTTCAAAACGGGATCTTACAGTGAAACCGACAGACTTTTTTTCTCTGGTGACGTATGCATATCATTTGGTCAGTTTAAAACAGCGACTGCAAGCTCGCATTCAGTCATTCTGCCTCCATCCGATCAACGACCGGTCAACAGAACCAAGTGTCCGCCCTACGTTTTATCTTTTTTCGATAATCCGTTATACTTAGACGTACGACACAATACAGAAGAAAAGATCGGTCGCTACTTCAGTTTCATCGTGACTTTAACTTCATTAAGAACATTTTAAAGGGGACCTATTATGCTCCTTTTTACAATATGTGATATTAGTCTCAGGTGTCCCCATAATGTGTCTGTGAAGTTACAGCTCAAAATACCCTACAGATAATGTATTATACCATTTTGATGCCAATTTTTTGGTGGTTGGGTCTTTTTTAAACGCTCCATTTCCAGAATAGGGCTGAGCCTTTACAGCTCTCATTTGGATAACTACATTAAAGAGGTCCTATTATGCCCTTTTATAGTCTTGATTTTGTTTTTGGGGTGTACTAGAATATGTTTCATGCTTGATTGTTTCAAAAACGCATTATTTTTCCACATATTTTACATTATTACAGCACCTCTCTCCCCAGTCTGGCTCGAACATGCAGAATTCGATGAAGCCCCTCTTTCTGAAATACAAAATGTGCTGTGATTGGTTAGCTGGCCCATTGTTTAGCGATTGGCACTGCTTAGCGCGAATATTAAAGATGGCGTAAATTTCAAAACAAATGCAAGCCTGATTCAGACCCTGACAATGTTAACAAACAAGACGATTGTGCTGAACGGATTTCATCCACAGACTTTACAAGCACGGATTTCACAGGACGTTTCAGAGTGGTATGTTTTTTGTACATTTCTTTCATACATTATAGATACGATATTATCCACTATTTAATCCTATTTGTTTGAAAACTACGGTAATACAAACAGTAACCAATCACAAAACCATGGCTAATTTTCCTATGGAGCGGTGAACAATATTACAAAAGCAAAAGCTTACAAAAGCAACAGAAAACAATCTGTTCTCCATAAAATGTGCAGAGCAGATAAATGTTGGGGTTTTGTTCAGGAACAGTGTTTAAAATAAATTTACCACTCTAAGTTCGTCAGACTTAGAAAAGACCAAACAAATGAGTTTTGGGAATGTTGTGGAAAAAAACTGTCTCTTTGACACAGTGACAAGACCGTCTTCTCTAATGCAGCTAAACCAGACCTCGTCCCCTTTTTTGTGTATTCTGTGGGCGGAGATTATTTAAATGAGTAACATTATGAATTCATAAGATCTGGAAAAATCGTGTTGTAGTCAAAATGAGTTGTTTCGTTGTAGTTCTTGAAAAGTGAATCTGTTAAATAAAATGTTTGAGCGCTGTAACCTTGCAGATATTTTTAATGCTCAAACAGCAACATTACACACAAACTAAAGTTGAAAAAGTGGAGAAGCATAATAGGACCCCTTTAAGAAATTAGGAGAATCAATATCACTGTCAACGAAAATACTGGTGTTAAGCCCTAGATGTATGAACCGGAGTCGGACAATCATGAAGGAGAGACTCCGGCAGGGAGCAACAACGTTTCCGAATGGTTATTTGAGCAATTTAATTCGTTTTATATAATGAAGGATACTTAGAAGACGGATAGCTTGAAGTGAAGTGATAAGTGATAATTTACATTTACATTTAATCATTTAGCAGACGCTTTTATCCAAAGCGACTTACAAATGAGGAGAGCAATAGTATCAGTTAAACTAACAATAGGACAACACTATGTAAGTGCTATGACCCTTCTCAGTGAAAGATGCGTCTTCAGCCGTTTCTTGAAAATTTTATGAAAATGTATGTTTTTTTTTAAACAGACACATTCTGTGAAAATGGCCCCTTAGTCCTCTGGTGTGTTTTGGGTGGACTTTAGGTGGTTGCTTACTGGCCAAAGTCAAACTAATTAAAAGCACACTTTTTCTCTGTAATCTACACAATTTTAGCTTTCATTAATGTCAGTAAAGCAATGGTATGTCATGATGTGTCCGTTTAATGCTAAAGGGTTTATTGCAAGCACCATTAAAATGCCCAGTAAGGGCATTTATGTCCCTATATTTATGGCCCTAAAAAGTAACCAATGAGCACTCACCCATTTCCTGTCTGGTGCTGGCCACGCCCACCCCAAATTTCACCGTCACATCTCCAGCAGCTGTGGCACAGGAGCCTGTGTTCTCTGCAAAGCCCAGATAATTATACGAGCCCAGGTTTATCACATTCTTCACCACTCGCCCAGTGTATCTGAAAGAGCACAATTCAATTGTGTTAAGATTTATTTTGAGTGAATGCTAGTCCTTGACAACCCTAGACTGGATTGTACAACCTCAGTCACCTCATATATCAGGTTATACTTTTAGCCTTGCTTTCGAAAGTGTATTGTACATCGGCTTGTAAGTGACCTTGATATTAGCATCATTAGATTAATAGAGCTCTCATCTTGGGAGCTAAAACAGTCAAGACATGTTTTGTGTGTGTGTGTGTTCAGGTTCAAGACAGCCTACTTACTCAAAGGTCCAGTTGTAATCTTTGGAACTCCGCTCCACAAGGTCAAACTTGGCCCCAGGAACACCGCAAATGGGCCTGTTCCAGCTGTCCCGAATCCTCATGTATAAATTCCTTGTGTAGAAATTCTCAAAGTCTTGATAAAGTGGAACAAAGTCCTTGGAGGGAGGGGGGAGGTAACAGGAACAGTAATTTACTTTACATTTTTGTTTCACCAACAGAAAACCATTCCTTACATTCTGGTGACTAAGTTGTCATGGATTCAATATTTTAGGAAGAACAACGTCTATTAAAAGCACGTAGCAAAACAAAGCGCAACCTTTCAGTGCCCTAAAGTACTTTACAGTAACGGTAAACTGCACAATATCCTTCCTCTGACAAAATGACCTCTTCCTCTCAAACTTACACCAATAAATTAAGTTGCAAAAGAAGTTTGTAGTCACAGTAAATTACTCTCAAAATATTTTCTGGCATTCATTTTCAAAGTAATCATTTAAGATAAAATAATATGTTTTTATGATTGTAATTTAATCTTTAAACATTTTCCTTCTAAACATAAAATAAAGCACTTTGTTGATAATAAAAAGTCTTTACATTAAAACTCATACATTAGTAAAACTACTGATCAAAAGTTTGGGGTCGGTAATCAAAAATATAATCAAAATAATATTGCGAAATAAAAAAAAACATCTATTTAAAAAATATATTTTAAAATGCAATTCCTATGATGGTAAAGCTGATTTTTTTTTTTTTTAACAGTAGTGTATATATTTCCTTTTTTCCACCAAGCACACATGACAATGTTTACCTTCTGCTCCTCCCTTTCTCTGGCTATGTGGCATTTTTCTATTTTCCACTCCCTCATGAAATCCCGCAGATATCCAAAGATCGTAAGGATGCCGTAGCCCATGTACGTGAGCACAGCAACCAGCATGGGAGTTTCCTCGAAGGACTCGATGAACGGCCTGCTGTAAAGTTCTCCATTGCATGCAGCATGGTAAACCTGTAAAGCAAAACCCATCAAAAGACTGTAGTCATGGTACCATCACATCCTAGTTACTGATTACAAGTTGTGTAAATTGCCTGTGCAATGCAAACGTTTGCAGAACAACGGATCCCTTCTGATTCATTTAGAACAGTTTAGTACAGAAACAGTGGCATGCGATTGCAAGCTTTATTAATTGAAAATGTGCAAAAGTCAGATTAACTTAAAGTTTCAAAGTTTGGTCTCCCATTGTCAAGAACTCTGTTACTCATGGTGACCAAATGATCACATACAAGACCAAGCAGTTCATTCAAAACCCTGTGATTTGCAGGCACATGTGACTAGTCATGCCCCACTAACAAATACCATGGAGTCTAGCAACAGTGACATCCACGTGAGCCGCCGCCAGCTCCAAGACAGCAGCACAACTTTGTATTCAACCGCAAGGCTGAAAGTGGTGTCCAGGAAAAAGTGAGCGATAACAGACTTACAAAAGTTAGATCTGTGTGATATACCTTTAAAGGCTATTGCTGAAGCATTAAAATGCTGAGTGAATCTGAGCATAAGTCAAAATACTTTATAAGACAGTTTTAGTTGGGTAAACAAGGGAGATGTGACAATAACAAAGTAGAGAATATCTTGGAATAGATTAAGCTGACCAATCTCCCACTCAAAACACTTATAGGAGGCACATGACGGAAATTCCTAGAGCTTTAACTTGAATCATGAGATGCTTCCAAACACTGGTGTGACAACAAGATCCTGACTTGCCTTCCTCAGTGCATTTGGCTATTTAGCTATTAGATCTATTGATTGATTTATCATCAATAAACTTAAAGTAAATATAGATAGACTTAAATAATTATAAAAATAAGATTTGCATATTCATATTTAAATCCGTATTATGTATGTTACTAAAACCCACAATATATTTAATGCAAGGACTAATCAAATATAGAAGCAGAATTGTATTCCCTATATAGGTCTTTTTGAGAAATCTATAGATCTATTTTCTATAAACCTATATGAAACATAAATGGAAATATTCACAAAAACTACATACACATTATACTTCTAAACTCTACTAAAACCTACAGTGTTATCAAGGAAACACATTTTTATCGAGTGAATGATTCTCAAAGCTGGTTTATATTTAAAAGTCCCTGAAGTTTTAGGTACAAAAAAGGCATCCATATCTTGGCTTGTCTCTCTCAGTGCATTTGACTTACAAATGCAAAGACAGCATGAGGTTGCACATTAACTTTCTGGTTCAACAGTTTTCACGTAGGCTCTGGCAGTACCACATAGATCATCATGTTTCAGATGTTAAGATGCCCAGGGCTCATAAAAAGATATTACGAGGAGAATGCATCTCATCTGGCTGTCAAACTTTACTTTTCCACTTGTGATCGTGTCATAAACAGTGAAACTGCACGTCATGCACTAACTGAACACTACCCAGGCAGCCACAGTATTGAGAAGAGCTGTTGTGTTGCCATGCATCATCATTATCAGCAACCAAATGCACTTGTAGATATGAAATATTAGACATGCATGATCTCGATGTATGATGTGGCCTCACCTTCTCCTGCTTTTGATACTGATGATGGTGATGATGGTTCTTCACCATGCCATTTCTTCCTGGTTTCACACCATTCGCTGCATGACAATCCTCTTTTTTATTCCCCGCGCTCTCAGTCATACTTAGCCAAGACTAAACACATACGATCAAATGCATGAAAACGGGAGATGGAAATGTGTCGGTGATGAGGGAGACGCGCGTCCCCGCTACGCTACCCCGAGACCCACAAGAGGGAAACCTGAAATTCCAGCCTCCGCATACCGGAAATCAACACCCCGTTAGTCGCGCCAGCCAATCAGAACGCGGAGCTGGGATATTGGGCGTGGTTCGCATAGCAAAGAGGCGTGTCCCTCCAGGAATGAACTCGAGTAACCTCTGTGTTTCACCTGTGTGTCCCTGCATAACTCAAATACTTGTATGATGCTTGCGGTTGCAAATTAAATCAGATCAACTATAAAATGTGAACAATGTTATATATGTTTGGGCTCGGCAAATACGCGCAGGAAGAAGGAAATTGACAAGATTAAGACGTACAGTACCGGTGAAATGCATTTCCTCTTTCCAATAGGCTACTTTAAAAAATATTCCCAATATTAGTTCCATTAAGGTGAATAGATGAACATTAGGTATGCTTTTTATTTTATTTTACACTGTGTATTTTATCAACAATATTAGTTATTAGATCCATTTAAGAATTTTAAAATCTGTATAAAATATAGATTTATATACATGTTGCCTAATATTATAATAATTTGAATACAAATTATAATACATTATAAATACATGACTAAAACCTAAAGATTAGCCTAATCCAATAGAAGTTAGCCTTTATGTGTATAGGGGAGACCGTTGCTAGCTGGCACACTTTTTACTCCAGTGAAAGTTTATTTTTTTAAAGTTATTTTCTCTGTATATGTTAAAATATGGGAAACATTTAAATTGTTATTTACTAAGGAGAAAAAGTACAGTTAACTGAGCACTTTTGATGACATTATATGAGACGAGTTAAGTTGTCATGGTGTAACCTGCTAGGCTTGTTAGCTAAATGTAAAATGTAAAAAAAAAAAAAAAAAGAACAATACAATAAATGAAACAGCAACCATGTAACAGATACGATGCACACATTTATTTTATTGTGTTTTCTTGTTTAACCAACAGTTGTTGGTTATTACAAAATTACAAAAATGTATGATGATAGTTAAATTCTATTAAAAAAAAAATATGATGATAGTTAAATTTTACTTTAGAGGCCAAATTCACAAAGATAGATAGATAGATAGATAGATAGATAGATAGATAGATAGATAGATAGATAGATAGATAGATAGATAGATAGATAGATAGATAGATAGATAGATAGATAGATAGATAGATAGATAGATAGATAGATAGACAACATAGTGCAAAATAAAAAAGAAATAAATTAGTTTTATTTATTCATTTATAGCAGACAGTTTAAACCAAGGCAAACATACAGACTGGAGTAAACGCTGTGGGCCTGTTGGTGTCTCTCTTACATCACCGGTCACACAGTTTGTCTAGGAACTATAGGATTTTGCCCGAATCAGCGCATTGCACAACTCAGACTACACCCTGTGTCTTCTGCTGAGAAAAAAAAAGCTTTTGAACGCCCTTTCTCAACCACAGTTAAGACATAAACAATTCTTTAAATTTATAAGCCCTAGAAGGACCTTCCCCTCGGTTGTCCACACAATTACATCATTGTCGCCTTGAAAATGCTTGAGTCTTGAAAGGCCTGGAAATAAATAAACAAAATGAATGGATAAAAACACACAATCTCATGCTGCCCAAGCAAGATAAGACTGTAGGTTCATTTAGCACACATTAAACAATAGCTGCCACTTTCTGTTTCTGTTCAAAAACAAGATTGTAAAAGACATTAACCCCCTGCATGGGAGTGATACATATGCTATGATATGAAGAGTGAAATATCAGATAAAAAAATGTGTGCACATTTTCAGTAAAGCCTCAGGGGTAGTCTAACTGGATCATGGACTGGAGTCATTACTCTGCGATAAAACATCTGTGAGATTCAATGAACAGCAGGCAGGGCTGTTATCACCATTGACATTGAGCGGGACATTGCCTCAAATATTCACATTAGTGTTAACAGATATGTACATATATGCTATATTATTACATTGGTGCCCTTAATCCTGAATGTAATGTTACATCCTTGTACAGATCAATACAGATCAAACTGCAATGACATGGAAAACAGGTGAAACATTGTGTCAAACAAGTTAAAAGGCTTTTCAGTCCACAAATCACCAGCATTCACCATGGATTTAATGTAGTAACTCTAACTGTCACCATTGTCTAGTGGGATAAATAGTCGTATGTTTTTACATTATTCAAACATTATTCAAGCACTTTCAAGTGCTTCACACTTTTTCCAGCACTTCAAAGCCCTAAACATTATCCAATTTAAATGTTATTTTTAATGTGATGACCAAAAACATTATTTGTTCATCCTTCAAAGATTGTCCCAGTTTGTAAAACTAAAAGTTTCAAGATGTAGGAAAACTAACACTTGGTGGCAAACTAATTTTTTACCACTATAACCAGTAGATGGCGGCAGAGGAGCACATATCGGCTTATTAGCCTTTCCACTCCCTGATACGTTTTAATTTACATTGAGACATTATGAAATCACTATTATAAAACATGAAATCATCAAGAAATCAATTTCTGAACTGTAGTATGAAGTAGGAAAAGTCACAAAGTCTCATGAAAAACGAACTTTTCTTCAAATTGCGGCTGAATTATATAGAAAGAAAGCAAAGAGCGCTCATTTTAAAGGAGTAGAATATAGGAAGAAAGAAAGAAAGAAAGAAAGAAAGAAAGAAAGAAAGAAAGAAAGAAAGAAAGAAAGAAAGAAAGAAAGAAAGAAAGAAAGAAAGAAAGAAAGAAAGAAAGAAAGAAAGAAAGAAAGAAAGAAAGAAAGAAAGAAAGAAAGCACACACACACACACACACACACACACACACACACACACACACAAATATTTTAGGGGAAAAAGATCCAATGCATAAGAGAATTGTTTTTGTTAGCCAGAAGCGGTCACACCAGCATTCTACAAATCACTTCCATACAAATACTCTGTTATGTTCTTATGTTTCAGGACACTATCTTGACTCTCCCCTTCCAGGCAGACTAGGAATTTTTTCAGCTCCACCAAGAAATCTTTGCCAGAAACATCATACACACGCCCTTTATCTCCGCTCTCCCTTCTTTTCAACAGAAGCCGCTCTGTGTTTAATTAAGAAAAAAGAAACAATAAGGGAAAGAAGTGTAGGAAAGCATTTGCCCCGAGCCTTTAAGAGCTCTAAATGCTCATTCCCCCCCCCCCCCACATCTTCTTGCTGCATTGACTTTTCACACACTGATCCTAGACTGTGGTTTATATAACCGTTTGGGTAGAATGTCACTCAAGGAGATTGGTGTCAGCGCTGATAACGTACCAAAGTGATCGGAGACCGAGATCTCGCCACCTAATTATGGAGCCTCTTGCCCGACGTGCATCTGGAAGAGAGTGATAAGAGGAATGCAGCTGATGGGAATAAAGCGTTTCTGAGGAGGGGGGGTTGCAGAGGCAGGCAGGGGTACCACAGCGTTCTGCGCTCCCTCTATATATCTCTCCGCCTGCTTAGATTCATGTTTGCTATACTGGCTCCAAATGCATTGGGGTTGGAAAGTGAGTGGGAGAGAGAAAGGGAGGGAAGGAGAGAGAGGGAAACTGAGTAAAGGTAGCCATTTTCTTAAGTCAAAATGAGATCAAAATGGGATGTGTTTGCAGTGAACAACTGCAGGTTTATCAGCTGTCACTACCCATAAGAACTCAACAAAGAGGCTGTGGTGGACTGAGCTACTGAGGTCTCCCTGAAGCAACAAACAGCCTTCATGCCACACTATAAACTGTGAGATTTCGGCAATCCTATGAGATCATTGCAATTCGCACTGTTCGACATGGATCTAATAAACTTGGGTAGGCCCTACGACATGTGTGTAGACTGATCGATGGTGACACCTATTGGACCAGGACGCAAGTTAGTATAGAAGAATAAAACTTCATCTGTATGTGCTAGTGGTAAACAAATAGAGAAATATGAATTGAACTTTGGTTTTTCTGTGCACTGACAAAAAGAGAAAGCGAAAGAGGAGAATACGAACGCGGCCATGACTGGGGAAAAGAGGCCAACTTGGTGTGACAATTTTGTAAATGGCTTCGCTATTTCATGTTGCATTTTTCTTGGCTAGTCAGTAGAGGTAGGCCGTAGCATCAAACGCACTGTGATCATGATCACACACATGATCACGCTACATTTCTGACACTGTCGTGACAATGGCCGTCTTTAAAGCAGCACTCAGTAGGTTTGGAAATTTCTTCGCTGTTTTCTCGCAGGTTTCTTTTTAGAGCTCCCCCTACAGTTTCGGAATAGATATTTGAGAAAACTGTCGTAAAACCATTGGCAACTTTCCCCCCTCCCATCTTCTCCCTCTGGTCACGTGCATTTGTTTTCAGAGAAGCCGCTGGCGAACGCACGGAGCCATGTCCACTGAGGTATGTATGATTAGAATGTGTGTATGATACTTACGTGTGCAGTGCCGTAAAGCAATTTGTTACATCGCGAGACTTGATATCACGCGATACTTCCTGACACGGAAAGTTGCAAGTGTGGTTTTTCCGCTCACAGACGCTTGGGGGGTGCGAGACGACCACCATTCAACCCGAAAAAAGTCATTTAACTATTCCAATGACTCCGAAGCTGTTCGGTTAACGTAAAATAAGTTACTTAGAGCACCTTTAAGCCTCTCTCCTGTACAACGTGGGACCACCGTTTAGGAACCACGATGATAGAACATGAACCATTTTTCATGTGGGACAGCCCAAAATCATGCAATGTGCATCAGGCATTAGAAGAAAGTGTTCTTTACCTTTAAAAGGTTCGGTCAGGCCCTTCATAGGAGCGTTCCTACATAGAATCTTTTAGAGGTTCCCATCATTTGATGGTTTTATTGATTTAGTTTTAATTCATTTAGTTGTAATTCATTTTTTGATCAAATGTTGTGAATTAAACAGCTCATAAACATAACTAGAAAAAACCTGTTAAACATAAAAAAATTTTTTTCCTTATATAAATTTGAGTCAAGAACCCCACTGAACCTTTATTTACTAAGAGTGCAGGCTCATTTTGTGTATGAGGAATATGTTCTTGGGACTGTTGTTAAATGTGTTAGAATAGACATCGATGTCCCCACACTGCCCCCCAAAAAATGTTCTGGACAAAATGTATTTTAAATTAATGCTATTAATGTGGCGAACAGGGCGGGGCCAAGAACCGCAGGAACGGAGCGAGGCCGGTGGCTCGATTGTTAATGAGCGTCACCTGTGCGCCACACCAGTCTGGAGTCCCACGGAGGAGCTCCGGAAGGATAAAAGGAGTGATGACAGTGGAAGACGAGAGAGGACCAGGCCTGGGACATTTATGTTGTGTTTTATTATGCTTATGTGGCAGTCGTCCATAAGGGGCTGAAACTTTACCGGTACTTTCGTTTTGTTGTATGTTCATTTTGGAATTTGTTGAACGTTCGTCAGTTCCCGCCTCCATCTTAAAATGTCAAAAACAGCAAGGCTTAAGAACATTTTTCAAATTAAAAATATAAAAACATTAAATTTAAATCTTCAATTAGGTAAATGCCAAACATATATATTTTAAATACATATATTTATATAAAACATATATTTTTAAAAATGGCCCAGAAATATTTGTACAAATATATATCAATAATATAATTATATGAGTATCATATATACATTATCATACATAACTATATATTATGTATGAGTATATATCAGTATACGTATATACAGTATATATATATATATATATATATATATATATATATATATATATATATATATATATATATAAGAATAGAATAATAGCAGCACTCTCAGCAAGCTAATTTGTACAAAGTAGGATTCATGTCTGTAGCAGACATAGGGCAGGGCAAGTAATGTACCTTACTGTATATTAAATGCTTTTGATTAAGGGTTTGTTTAAATATACAATATTAAGTATGAGCAATTGTTATAGTGATGTTTGATTTGGCAAGTACCACTAATAATCAGGCCCCTATAGATGATGGCTGTTGAGTTATGTTGTGTGTAGTTACACACCCCTGTTACATAAATATAGAGATAGGCTGTTCCAAACGATGATGTCGAATGCCAGAAACATGTCATATGGATGATGAGTATTCCGAACACGTGGAAAACCCCCTCACTGCTGCACTCTGGGATAACACACGTGACACCAGAAAAAAAAGGACTATTAAAACCACGTTCCGAAACCTATTACACCAAACGGAGAATTCACTGAACTGAAGGATCGTCAACAGTCGAGCTCATCCAATTGGATTCTCCTCTCTCCCAACCTCCAGATCCTTCTTTTCTTGTTACAGGAAGGAAGAGCTGGAATAGCTTTTCCCAGCACAACACTGGAGATCCTGCTGAACTACTGGAAGTGTTTTGGATTCCCCAATACATACTTTCCAGCTTTCATTTCCTCTGGCTTTCCTGTTTGCTTTAGAACATTTGGAAGGGAACTTTTCTCTTCCTGGCTCCCTTTATCAGATGATGACACACAGGGCCTTGGAAAAACAAATGCAGATGACTGTGGACTGCAAAAAAAGAAAGAAAAGCAAAAAGAGTTTTTGTTTTGATAAATTACAGTATTTTTATTTAAATGATACGTTCAGAAAAACGAAAAGTTACAGCATTTTTTGTTTAAATCCTTCAAAATAATACATTTTTGTGAAGTGTATCCTCAAAACAAGGAGAAATAATTGTACGATATTGGTTAAGATTTTTTTTTAATTATTAATCAAAATTACTTTCCCAGTAAATGTATCTTATTTTCAGGACAGGGAAACAAGACAATATTGATTTATAAGAAAAATATTTTTTGAAGTATGCCCAAGATTTATTCATTTTAAGGGGATGAATTATGTTTAGGCTGAAATGTATCGGTATAGGAAACATTTCCATTAGAGCTGAGAATTAGAATCTTTAAAGTATTCATTCTTTAACAGCGTTATCTTACTTTCAGATTCTGAAACATGCGTGTCAGCATGTTTTGCTTAAACTTCATGTTCTCAGGGCACAATAAAGCTCAGACGTCCAATGAGAGCACCTGTTTAGATTTCGCTTTAAATGTCCTTTAGGGGGCGCTAATGGACCACAGCACTCAGCACAGGCAAAACTGACAAAATCAGTGCAGTGCAGTCAGCATGAGATTTGCTGATATATATATATATATATATATATATATATATATAGACAATGCAAATGTGTAAAGATAATTTTCTTTGGCAGTTATACAATTAAATGCATTTCACGTGAGTTCAAAAATGAGAGGATTTGCTGTAAATAAACACGTTTGAACTCTTTTTTTCACAACATCTACAATAAAAGTCTTATTAAACCAGATTTACCAGACAACGAAGCAAAAAGTACTGTATAAAGTTCAAATAATATTGTTTCATGTGATAATATCTAAATTAATTGGTTTTATTGGAGTGCAAAATATTATTCAGTATGACTCAATCAACAAAAACATTTTGTAAAGCCACATAAATCTTATTTTTTCTTCACCATAATAGATGCATATTTTTCATAACATATATCATAGGAGCCAAACAAACCTTTTCTTCTTCATTTTAGAGCCTTTTATCAAACGAGCTGTTGCGTGTTATGACCTAAATTATGTGAAAGGTTACGTAGTCACATCAAAGCCAACGCTGCCATCCACGCTGCATTCAGCGAGCATCTATAATGTTCCTGGCGCACTACATTACTCTCTGCATCTAACCTGGACCCAATTACAGGGGCCCTGGAACAATTTCACAGAGCTTGTGTGGCTACTCAGCAGATAGAGTTGCCATGGGAGCCAGTGTGATTGAAAAAGAAAAATTACAGGCTGCCAAAAGGGAAAGAGAGAGACAGAGACAGAGAAAATAAAGAGCATTTTGCTCTCCACAACATATCAAGATATTAGATAAAATGTGAACAATTGTCTTTTCACCTTTAGAAATATCACAGTTAAAGTACTGCACATGCCCAAACAATCCAATTCCTAAGACTCACATTGATTTTCAGACACAGACATGCGAAATTCAGAAAAAAATTAAGTTGTGAAATCATAGAGGGTTCATTCGTTTGTTCATTCATTCATTCATTCCTTCATGCAGCGAAAAGGTAAAAAAAAAAAAAAAAATGGTGCAAAATTGTTGTATAATGATATTGTACTCTGTACAAAAAATCATATGATCAATAAGTTATGGCATCATCAAAATAGCAAGTTATACAATATTCAACTCATTTTTTTAAGTCAGTTTAATGTCATTTAAGTAGAAATGACCTAAACATAAAAGTTGATTGGCAGAAACTTATTTTTTTACAGTGACTATAAATAGTTTTTTTGTGCAAAATCTAGTTTATATTATTTATATCGATAGAGACAATCTTTTAGGCCTATTTGACAGTTGAATAACTTAAAAAAGGTAGGACTTTTTGTTTGACATTTTTCTAACCTTCACCTTTTGAACATTTACCATATTTTTATGACATTTACCATTATGGTATTTTGGAAGTATATATTGGAGTACCATGTACAGTACCGTGGTCCATGAATTTCAATCCAACTGTATTTTTTTAAGTACCATAGTATTACCATGTGATACTATGGTTAAAAAATATGTTAACACCATAGTACTTTTTGGACATATATGTAAATATCATGAATTTCCAAGTAGATGCAGTCTTAAAAACAAAGGTTCTTTATTGACATCAATGGTTCCAAGAAGAACATTTAACATCCATATAATCATTCCATTGCAC
Source organism: Phoxinus phoxinus (assembly GCF_949152265.1). Lineage (NCBI taxonomy): Eukaryota > Metazoa > Chordata > Actinopteri > Cypriniformes > Leuciscidae > Phoxinus > Phoxinus phoxinus. The sequence continues at coordinate 15,971,660 of NC_136888.1, read as the reverse complement.
AAAAGGTTCTAAAAGAGGTTCTTCAGATTTTTTAAATGATTTTCTCTAAGAAAATGTTTTAATTTAAGAACTTTTCACTGAAAGATTCTTTGGGGAACCAAAAATGTTTCTTCCATGACATTGCTGTGAAAACCTTCTTTTGAAACCCTTATTTTTAAGAGAGTACTTATACCATAGTACTTTTATAGTGCATCTCCAAAAGTCACGGAAGTACCATGGTACTTTTTTTTGTAAGTGACAGTAATCTATGATACTGAATGATTACCACATTCTGAAAGAATTATTAGCATGTATTACCATATTCATGTTCTGTACTATAGCACTCCAAGATACTGAGGATTATTATGGAATATCAAGTGAAAATTCTGACTTGAATCTGAGCGAACTGAAATTTTGAGGTTGGTTAAGATCACTGTACTTGAACATTAATAGAATGTAGTACATTTGACTAACGCGAGCTTTGATGTTAATGGGTATCTTTACACAGAGCAACAGCAGGCAAGTACACACACACACACGCACACACGCACGCACGCACGCACACACACACACACACACACACACACACACACACACACACACACACACACACACACACACACACACACACACACACACACACACACACACACACACACACACACACACACACACACACAGGGGCGCCGTATAGGGGGGAAAAGTTAGGACGATTCCAAGGGCCCCTGACTGACAGGGGCCCCAACAAATAGGTAAACAGTAATTAAAAAAATGTATTATATTATACACTATATAATTCATCATCATTGAGTATATTTCAAATAGTAATTAAATTAATGATGTCTTTGATTGTACTTATTTTGGAAATCAAAGTTAAATATCCCCATTGACCAAAAAGTAAACATCCACCCCCCTGTATCTGCATGAAATGGTTTGGTCCTGCCTTAGCGCACTCATCATCAGTAGCCGCGTTTCTATTGACTAAAACGTCATTTTCCTCTCGGGAAAAGTCATTTGAAAAATCATGCCAACGGACGTTGGTAGGTTTATATATCCCAGCCACCGCACTAGACATTATTATTATTAACGGAAGGAGACGTAGGCGTTTTATTCAAGCATCAATGGCAAGGAAAGACTCTTATACTGTGAGCGGCAGATGTGAGGAGTTTCTGGGTGTTTCTCCCTCATTTCTGCTTCGAGGTCTTGATTGTGGCATTTCTTTCAGGTTTAGAATCCAGTATTCCTGTAATTCTTTAACAGATTGACACCCTTTCTTTAGTCTTTCCTCTCTCTCTTTTCTCTCTTTCGTTTTTTGAAAACCAGATTTTCTTTTACTATGCAACTTTGTGGTGTCTGTCATCCGCGTTTCAATTACCCTTCAAATTGCGCAAATTGAAATTGCGAATCGAAAATCGGCTCAATGGAAACAGGTCAATTTCGCAATAACTCCCATTTATCTCAAAAATTTTTTTTACATTTGCATGAGGTGGTTTTTCAGGCAATTCGAAAAATAAATATTTCGCAAAACTGCAATGGAAACCTGCACCTGACGTAGATGACGTGGTGTGTTTGGACAGAATAGACGAGTTGTTTATTAAATTCATAAAAGACAAAAGAATTACAGGAATACTGGTGTATTTCAATTTATTTTTAGAAGCACACACACACACACACACACAGTTTTGTAGCACTGTAATAACCCTGATGTGGAAATTCCGTTTTACACGTCAACTTTATTTTGTTTTTGACATATGTGCAGTTAAGTAAAAAAAAAAAATCAGCTGTTTTCATTGTTTTGAGATGATGATGTTAATTTATTTTGATTAAAAAGTTCTAAAAAAACTAAATATATATGTTTTTCTTTTTTTTAAACTCAATAAAAATACATTGAGACTGTAAAGGATTGCCTTAAGGACATTTTTATGGTGGCTTTTAAACTTGCATCAAATAGTGAATTGCATACTGTATGCAGACTTGCATTTACAAATCACCAGCAGTAGGCTAAATATTGTGCTAGTACTAGTATTGAACTACAAGAAGCAAAACAGTTGCAAGCATTTGATTAGTTATGTAAAGCATCTGATGGGACAGGTACGTCCTAGAGATCTGGTGACAACAGCTGCGCGGAGGGGGCCCAATTTAATTTTTTTGTCATGGGGCCCAAAATTCCTGGCGGCACCCCTGCACACACACACCTCTAAACACAACGTTGAAATATGTGACCAGTAAACAAACAGCGTATAAAACAGCAGTGAGCTGTAAGACCCCAGCCCCTCAAAATCATTGCCCCATCCAAGTTTCCATGGCAACGTGTGCAGGCCGATTAAAAACAATGTCTGCGCAAATAACATAATGGGCCATAATCAACACACCGGGAAGCCAGGGGCTCTGTCTGCTGAAAGCGCACATCACCATAACAACAGCAGCTGGTACTCCTCAGTGTGTCTGAACATTTGCTCACCTAATCTGTGATTTTATGACAGAAAGAAGAGATATGAAAAGAGAGGGACAGTGAGAGAAAGACAGAGAGAGACAGAAAGTAATTCGACTGCTGACCTGAACAAGGTCTACTGTAATCAGAACCATTGCTGAGAAAAAAAAAAAAACACAATTTCTTCTCTCAAAAACTGGTGAATATGTACAATATAAAAAAAATCCATTTCAATAATAATAATAATAAAAATAAAAAAAATAAAAAAACTGGCAGCTGTGGTTGCCAGAAATTCACCGTACAAAGAATACTGTGACAATCTTTCCAGTTTTACAGGATGCCTGTATATTTTACAACCATAACCAAATATTTCATTAAGGGATATAATGTTTATATTCTTACTTTATCAAACTCTGCCTTTTTACCTTAAAATGTACTGATAACCACCTCAATAATACAGGGGGCACAATATAGAAAATAGAATCAGAGTTCATCATAAGAAGCCTGTTTAAAAAACATGATCAATTCTCGTATAGGCCTACTGTTCGTAGACCTTGCACAGGGTCATACACACACAGACAAAACGCCATCATGGTACTGTAACACATGACATGACAAGAAAACAATACAACAAACATTTACTAAGTAACACAAAGCACATTACTGATAACAAAATAAGAAAATAAATTATTAATAAAAAATGTAATCATATGTGATGTGTAACGAAAGGACGTCTGGGAGTATCCTTTAACTTTTTTATATAACATAAATGATGTGGTATTCTGTTTGTTTGTGTTTTGGGTGGGTTTGACACACGTTTCATTTCAGTTTCCTGTGTTTCCGTTAGTTTCTATGGTTTCTCATTGATTTTATTATCATGTGTACCTGTTTTACATTTCGTTGATTGGTTTGTTTGTGTATTTAAGCTCTGTGTTTCTTTCAGATCATTATCTATTCTCATCGGATATTGTCGCACTTTGTTCCACCCACTGCCACCGTCCCATCGGACAGAAAGCCAGAGCCCACCGCAGACAAAGAACCCGAGCCTGCCGCGACGCCTGAGCCATATATATCGCCCAGGAGCCCGAGCCTAACACGTCTGACAAGGTGCATGAGCCGGCAACACCGGCGTCCTTCACCGAGAGAGTACTGGTGGAATATGAGGCGATGGTGTGGAGCCCTGTCAAGAAAGGCGAGTGTCATTGTGCAGAACATTGTGTTCAGTTCAGTTTCCTCTGTCTCAGGCTACGTTTACACAGAGCCGGTTATTTTCATAAACGGACATTTCACCCTCTCCGTTTTCAGAAGTGTTCGTTTACACGAACCCGTGTATATGCTGTCAAGAGCATGCCAAACCTATAGGTGGCAGTGTAACGAGAAGCTCAAGCCCACGTTAGCCAATCAGAATCCCGAAAATATAGGTTGCACTTTTGACCAATCCATCCGCCGGAAACTAAAGCCTCCGCGGGAGCCGCCATTGTAGCAGAACTTCACCTGCTGTTAGCATTCCATTGACTCCCATTCATTTTTGCGTCACTTTGACAGCGAATAACTTTACATCTGAAGCGTCCAAAGACTCCATTTGTCCATTATTTATTTCTAAAGAAACTCGACAATGTATAAAAGGCTCCATTACTTTGTATCTTACGTTATGACTTCGTAGAAGCTGTTTTTGTAAAAAATAGGCTAACGATTGCGTCATACCCACGCGACTCTCTGTCGCACTGTAGAGAAATTACCGTATAGACTGGCGGAGAAGCTCGCAAGCAATCGGGGGGACGGGGAGGCATAAAGTCAAGTGAGAAGCCCATAGAGATTCATAAAGTTGCTCATGCTGCTAGCTCATTGACAACTAATAATCACGCTCTCCGTCTCTGAGAGATTCGGAAGGGAATGATTCAGATTTCTCTCGGCACAGCTACTAGAAGACTCACGTCACATCTACGTCGTCAAGCTCAGTTTGAGTCTGCGCAGTTCGCCTGGCGATCAGGAAGTGAGTGCTTCAAATGGGCTTCACTTTTCTCCATTGAAATCTATGGGGTCGCTGTGTCCATCTTATATACTGTCTATGCTTTTGACGCAGTGCAAGTTCTGTCGCATACTGTGACGTCGACTGCCTAAAACTCTGTTTTTCTCAGTTTACATGCAAACGTGCAAACGGAGTTATCCAAAATCTCCACTCTGGCCGGAGTTTTTAGAAAGAATCGTTTTCAGAGGAGAATTCTCCGTTTGTGTGTAAACGAGGGGCACAACCGAAGGGAAATGTCTCCGTTTTTCAAAATAACCATGTACGTGTAAACGGGGCCTCAGTTAGTTTCTATGGTTTCTTGTGGATTTGATTATCATGTGCACCTGTTATTCATTTCGTTGATTGGTGTTCATTGTCTGTTCTCGCCGGATATTGTTGGTTGTTCTGTTCGTGTTATTCTAGCCCAAAGTGTTTAGCTATTTTTGAGTTGGTGTTTAATAAAATGCTCAATGTCAGTTCCACCAATATGCAGACCTTACTGTACACTATCATTTTTTGTTGTTGCAATTTTTACAAATAAATACTGTAAAAAATATTTAAAAAAAAAAATTTGACAGTAAAAACATGTTAATTGGTTACCTGTTGACAGCGGTGGTTGCAAGAAAGGTGAAAAAGGTCAGATACAAACCGGCACCCTTGTGAGCACAACTGCTCATGTTGACAGATAAACCACTGTACCACATCGCCGACTGTCCAATATCTTTATAGATGATAGCTCCACAAATCAACTCTATAAGAAACTCTAGAGGTGAGCTGAGATTTATGCATTAGCAAACAAAACAGTATTTATGGCCTCTCCTGCCTCAGCACTCAAGAGTTCGGCTGTATTCTACTTTGTACTTTGACATTATCGTTGTGTTGCTTGGGAAGGCAGGAAATAAAAAAGAGAAACATGTCTGCAAGCTACAGCCATCAGCGTCGTTCATGAGAGAACAGAAGCGCGGAGCTCACCGAGTTACTCTGGCACGACGGGAGAAGAGTTTGTGTGATGAGACAAAACCGCGCTACAACTCATCTGTCTTATCCTTCACAACCAAAGCGAAAGAAAAGAAAAAGAAACAAATTCAAAGAATGCACAGGCCATTGAATAGAGTGACCTTTGAAAGGCTTAAATTGTGTTGGAAAGTATAGCACTCAGTGACATTTCAAACACTCGGTTGCGTATGAAGTGTTTGAAAGCTTAAACTACAAAGTAGAGCTATACACTATTGCTGAACAAAGAGAGACAGGCATTTTAAAAAAAACAGAGTTGAGATAGAGAAACAGGTTGGAAAAAGCTAAATACATTATGGTCTCTCAATGTATTCATCTAAAATTAACATTGAATAATTAAAAAATAATTTAAAAACATTTAAAGTCCCCATGAAATAAAAAAAACAAGTTTAAGCTATAGTTTAGTAAGCTGTCTATAGTTAAAAGCAATATGGAGAAGATTAGGAGAAGAAACAGATACTAGGAGGAAATATACACTCTAAAAAATGTAAATATGGACAAACCCCAAACATTGGGTTAAAAATGTAATTAAAAAATGTAACCCAACGGCTGGGTTTGTCCATATTTGACCCAAAATTGGGTTGAAACAACCCAGCATTTTTTAGAGTGTACTGTGTGTATATACACACACATAATATAGACCTATATATTAAAATATTATATTAAATATTTAATATCATTATTTCAAAAAAGTGTGTATATACACATTCATAATCCTATCCCTAACCCACACACATTCAAATACATAATAAAGATCTAACACAGTCGTCTAAAAGTAATTAGAATATGCCAATGCTGCATTGTCAATACTAAATGATTTTCACTCTTAATATACAGTATGACTACTTGTCACAAAGATGCATACTTGGAAAATCAGCACACATTTGCTCCCATAAAACTATGGAACATCACACAAAGTTACGACAGAAGCATTTAAATTTCATTGCCCCCTTAATTTTCTTCATTTAGGATCGAATGAATTGTGCATTCAGCATCGAATTCTGCTAATGAAAAGCTAATTAATAAATTGGCTGCACAGCATTTCACTTTGTGGAATGGAACATCTAAAATCCCACTTTCATTTTGTACAGACACTTGGTATTCCGGCGCCGTCGTTCGTTCCAGACTATCCACGATGGCGAAATGTTGTCTCTGATCAGCTCACAGGACTCTAAGCAGCTGTTCTGACAAGCTCGGGGTGCTCTCTAAACCACAAAGAAAGGGCAAAAGCTAAGCATGCTAATGGTGTGGAAACCCCACTCCATCAGTCAGTAAAGGTAGACAAGATGACTTGCACTGCAGTCAATGGGAAGCTCAGCAACTTAATTCAGAGGAAAGTCTAAAATGAAATCAAGTAAGAAAGGAGTACTGGCCTGACCGCTGTGCTCAATGTTCAGGAACAGTGTTGATTTTGGTTAAATGATCATGTTAGGAGGCACTAGGGGGAGTGTTTTGCTAAGGGAATGAGGGTACAGGCCTGTTCCCAGAGCCACTGTCCTGCATCTCAATGCCACTGCTGCAGTAATTATTGGTAATGGCAGTGATTATAAAAATGACACAGCAAACGCAATTTTGCCCCAATTTGCAAAGCTAATGTTCTTCAATTAGCTCCCAAAGTGAGGGCTTTTGAAGGTAAAAACACATTTTCTCTTTGTCTTGAGGATAAACCGTTGTACTCAAGCGCATTTTAGCACCTATCAGTGCACAGACGTGAATGTGATAGTGTTGCCCCCCCCCCCCCCCCCTCAAAAAGGATTGTGGTGGTACTAGTGATGCTAGACAGTAATACCATGGTATTTTTGATATGGTGTATATCTAATATGGATACAAAACATATCCTTCCATGAAATGCCGTTTCTTTAGACATGTAGGCCTACCGGTAGTAGCATATTCGTGATTATTCTAAATTTTTAGCTTCTGAAAACATCACACAGTACTACTGTACCATATAGCGCCACCATCATCCAAAACAATCTTAAATTTCTAATTGATCAACATGAAATAATAAATGTACCAAACCGATACGTCTCAAGTTAATTTATGTGTGTGTACTGTATTTATATACAATATTACTGTAACGATTATGCTCAGTTATGTCCTGTTATAGTTCCATTTCTTACACACCTGTTCTGTTTCATTCATCTGGTATTGTTTATGTTAAGTGTAGATGCTATTCTGATTTTTCCTACGCGTTCACATCGTTTATTAAAAGACTCTTTATTGAACTCGGATTTCGTGCGGAATAGGAATATGAAGCTTGAAGTGAATTCTTACATTTAGTATGGTTGTATATAACTGTTTGCATATATATTTTTGCAGGTATATGTGTACAGTAACAATCCAATATTATATTTATAAATATATATATTATATAAAATGTAATACAATTTAAAACATGTTATTCAAACTAAATATAAAAATAAAAACAGAAATGATATTGAATGTTTATAATATTTATATAAAAATATTTTATATTATATAAAATACTATTATTTTATATAATAGGAATATGAAGCTTGAAGTGAATTATTACATTCAGTGTGGTAGGAGGGCCTAACTGTTTAAAAAGAATTTGCAGGCAAGTCTTTTGCAGTAAATATATAATATTATATAACATTTTAATACAAATATTTAATTGAATAATATTTAATTTCATATTAAATCAATTAAAACAGTTATATATAAATAACGTTTTATATTTACTGTGCGCAAATATCTACAAATAAATCTACCACAAACAACTATAGCTACTGAATGCAAGAATTTACTTCATATTTCTGTCATAGTTCACCTTGTAAGAAAAACACTGAAGGAAAATCCCTCACGATAGATAAAAGGGTTCATGCAAATGGCCAACATTGCAATCTAATGCAATGCTCCATCTCCTCTGTGATGGATGTGTGACTGACTTTGCTGTAAATTTTGTGTTGCGTTGAGTCAACGCACAACGTGATCGTTCTTTCTGCTGATTTAAGGCAGTGCGGTAGAGGGCCGAGCGGGTCTCGCGCTCCTGCACCTGCCGCCGGTTCCTGCCAGTGACTGGTAATGACAGAGTAATGGGAGGGACGCGGGAAAACGGGAGGGCAACAGGGCAGAAACACGGTGCCAGCAGGAAGAGCAGATAAAGTGGCAGCAATAAAAATTATATGACTACATGCATCATCCTGTCAGCGTATAATTTTATCTGAGAGGGCAGGGCCTTTCTCCTTGCTTTGAAATGGATGTGGTACCTAGAACCGGTCTCGCGTGCGTGGAGGTGCTAGAAGAGGAAAGCCTCCTCATCTTCACTCGACGATAGCTCTTATACATACTTGATGCTTCTCCGGGGGCTGTGGGTGTTTAATAGCATTTTACATAATGCTATGTTCAATGACCTTTTGACTTTAGTAGGAAACTTGAAAATTTCACTTTTTGGGCACTTATAGAACAGGCAGCTATAATTCTTTAGGGAGCAAGGGAATCATTCGGTTTCAGACAATTGAATTGAAATACATTCTCATTTGATGTGATTATACAGGAACTCGCGTGAACCCAAAAATAGGATAATCACCATCGCGCAATTGGTGGAACCGTCTCAGCGGAATGTCTTTGCGTAAGTGACAATTGCTTTGGAACTGGAGAGGTGTTTGTGTGGCTTTCTTAAAGGGCCGGCAGACAAGGCCTTTTGCGAAAACCAATTACGTATTCCTTCTGTTACCTCCCACGGTCATACAATAAGCAAAAACAAGAGGTAATTAATCCAGCATTGTAGCCTACCCGCAAAACAGCTTTGGCGTCTCAGAAGGACAGCTGGATTAATAATAATGGAATTCCGTTTATCACTTTACAAAGCCAAAAAAAGTACATGCCGGGAAATACAGCAGGAATTGTAAACACTGATGCACTTTTAGGGATTATTTAACCAACTGTAGTGTATTTACTTACAAAGTGACCATGGATTGGGGATATGGACTGTGATGATACCATGGTGGCCTCTGGATGTGGCAAACCAGGTGACATCTCACATCAACTCTAAAACTACAATGACAACAAAAGACAGACCGATAAACACTACCGAGCATTTATGGTTTTACAGCATGTAAAATACCAGAAACATTAATCTAACAAATCTCACATGCAGACGTGAACTTTTGATAGTGTTTCACTAGAGGCAGAAGTGTTTTATCGCCATGGTAACGCAGGCCCCCAGTGTTTTTAGTCACAATGGCAGTGTCAACCTGGGTCCCTCGGGGAACTTGTCATAGGCAATCTCACACTGGCTTTGACGTGTCGTGACACCGCTTGACCAGATTAAAAAGATTATACGCCCGTCTCCCTGGTTTTCCTCTGAAGGTCAGGTCTGTTTAGTGTTACAGCCCTGGGTGAGCAAACATGGCAACCAGCCTTAAATCAACAGACCTGGCAAATTGTCACGACTCACAACAGACTGGACTGAATGTCACTGCTGTTCTACAGACTGAGAAGCATTGTGTGTGAAGTTGGTCATGACAGGGTAAAATTAAGTTTATGCTTTAAGCCAGCCTGACTTGACGTGGCACATAAGCAGTTGCGTATTTCCAACACCTGCTCTGGAACGAAAAGTCATTATCTGGGAAAATATCACAATAATGGATTTATTTGCAGTCATATGTACAATTTTTAATAGCAGGTGCATTTTAAATAAATAAAACATCGATCCCATCTAAAACAGACACGTTAAGTGTCACGCTCGTAGCCTGAGTTGCTTTTCCTCTTCTTATTTTTTTGAGTTTCTTCCTCTGATTTCTCACAGCTCGATAAATGTGACGCCTGTGCACTCGGGAAGTCCTGACCGGAACCGAGTACTTGTCGGACGGTCACATTTACCCGAGACGTCTGCAGGTACCAGGAGCAAACCTCCAAATCCTCCTCTGACACGCTTTGGATGATGTCATCATCCTGCGCCTCTGCCTCTGGTCTCTGGCCCAGGCAGGGTGGCAGGACATTTTCAGCAGGGGCGGAGACAATGCAGGGTACTGCGTGATAGAGTAGGCGACTGGGTCCTGACATCACCATTATGTCTCCGCTGTGCATGAACATGGCTGTGGGACGGTCTTCTCTCTTAGTCCCGCCCAACAGGAAAACGGAAGTCTGCCCAAAACTGACATCAAAGGACAAAAGTTTTTATGACTACATTTCTTATGCTGTATGGATAAAATCCTACATGCATTTTTTTTCTTCTAAAATACCCAAGTAATATTTGACACAGACAATGCTTGCACCAATAACATGTTTACATGATATGAGCAAACCTCTTTAGTCCCATTTACATGCAATTTTCATTAATATGATTATTTGCTAAGAATTGTGATTATTTTTTAACGCCATTCTTCACATGACAGCACACATTTTTATCTTCAATGCATAGCACAAATTATTAGCCTTGTTGGCAGAAGCTATTTTTACACTAACTCCGCCCACTGATGTCTGATTGGGCCAGACAAGGAAGATGCTGAATTGTCAACAGTAGCAATAGTGCAGGGGGTAAGGCGCGTGGCAGAAAGTTGACGCAAATCAACCCAAGTTCGAATCCGCCTTTTGCCGAACTGGCTCTCTTTTCCAATCACATATCAGACCGGATATAAGAAAAGATTCAAAAAGTGGAAATAAAGTGTCTAAAGTGTGTTTAATAATAAAGTGTTAATCAGTTAGGGTTAGGGGTAGGGTTAGGGAGGGCTTTGTTGTCCCAATAAGGCAGCATCCATTTAATTATTTTAATAAATATAATAATTTACACTATGTTATTGCATACTATTTCATGTACAACAACACTGAGGTATAAATAATATAAATAAATAAGTATAAATAAATACCATAACTACTTTTTACACCTATGTCAAAGAAAATACTGCAACAAAGTGTAAATAGAATTTACCGCTATTTTTTCTTAATGCTGCGTACTTTGCGCTAAGAAGATGCGGTTATTTTCACTTAGTGTAAATAGAATCTATTGCTTTTTAAACAGAGTAAACAGCAGCTATAAATATTTTTGTACTTAGTGTAAATAGAATATATGCTATTTTCACTTAGTGTAGACTAGTTGCAATCTAGTTGCTATTTGCAACGTCATACATGCACCACTCTATTCTAAAACTCCTGAGCAAAGTCTGTCGTCAAAGTGGTTCGGTATAGTTCCCTCCCAGAACTTACATAACTGCGGTCCCAAACAGCAGCATCTGCCTCCGAAAGCAAGATAACCTATTTATTATGTTTCGTCTGCGTGCTCTGAGACGCAAGTAATTCATTATATTCAATAATTATTATATACAGTCAGTGGCTTCTCTTACTTTTCCGTCTGAAATCTCTTGTTCTCTTCGACTCACTGGATGAAAACGGAGCTTTATTCGTAAATGTTTTATGCGATTGGATAGGCTATTCCTATATAGTTTTGCGCATAATGTATTATATTTGCAACTTTGGATGGAAACATAGCTACTGACAACATCTGTATCTCCAAACAAAATCGGAATGTATCGTATTTAATAGATGAACGCACATGAACAACACCATCATGTAATATTGACCATATTCTCTGGGAATGCTGAGGGCAGCATTACTCAATATATGTAGTTAATAAAATATCCTCACCTGAAAGACAACAAAGGTCGGGTATGATCGAGTTCTGATTCGTCAACATGGATTCCAAGCGACGAATCAGATCGATAGTAGTTGAGAATGCCCGCCTCTGCATTAAAACCAGGAAAGCCACAGGCTGCCGCCACTCTGTTAGAAAGTGAGTGAAGTTCCTTGGGGAAGGGAGTGTAGTGATCTGGGGAGTACGTCTGCGGAATAAAAGTATATCAGAATAGTATGGCACCTTACAACCCTAATCATATTATTACAGAGTAAAACTGCCTCAGGTAATCAGGCAGTCATTTAGCAAATGCTTTTATTCAAAGCGATATCTCTTCTCTTCTCTGATGACATGTACACTGGTGTAACCTGTCACTCACGTGAGATCACAGCAATAGCAAACCACAATTATCAGACGAACCAATCAATTTCCGATGGACAATATCAAGTCCCACCCTAAATTTTGTCTTGTTCTAATAGCCGTTTCACTCATATACTGTATACGTCACTACAGGAAGAAAAGACTATCGCAACTTCTGTTTCATGCCGACTTTAACATAATGATTGACATAACTGATAAAAGAGCATTTGCAGCATTCCTTCTGCTCTGTGGCTTTCACAGTGGGTCATTGTCAGCAGTTATACATGAAAGTGTAATCAATGGACAATCATATGAGCACAGCCTCTCCAAAGAGCTGAATTAGCGGCTTACACGTCTGATCCGAGCGGAGTGAATGCCTCAGCCTTCAGTTCTACTTAAAGGGAGGTGGAAAGAGTCTCTGCTTAAAATTCACTGATTGCGTCAGACGTTTGGCGGTGTCAAGCTAACATCAGAGCTAATGAATCCGGTGTGCACCTCCTGACTGATTTAATAGGACAGAAGACTAAACACTTTTATGTAATTAGCATATAAACGAGACAGGCAGACATCAGGCCTGTACAATTAGAGATGAAATGTCCTGAAAGGAGCAAATAATGCTAATAAGATCTTCGGCGATGTTTTCTACCTTCCTCTCCCTCCAGGAAAAACAATGCCACAAAGCTACATTTTTAGCATAATGTCTCCAGTCTTCAGTGTCACATGATCCTTCATAAATCATTCTAATATGCTGATTTGCTGCCCAATAAACATTTTTATTTATTTATCTATATTGAAAACAGTTGTGCTGCAAAGGAAATATTTTCCCCAACTGGATATGAATATAAAAAGGTTAGATCAGATGTTTTAACAGGCTATTTTTGAAGAAAACATACTGAGGGTGCAGGTTTACCTCTTAAGAAAAGTATGGGCAATTTATATATTTTGCTCAAAGCAATAAACTACTAAAAACAAAATGCACATAATCTAATAATCAAAACTCTCATCATGAGGACAAAACAAAGTTAAATAGTAATTTAAAAATATTTCTTTCTTTCCTTGCCATCTCAAAATAATTTTCCAAATTCTAACATTGTTTATTATGAAATGCTCTTCATATGCTGATTAATAATGCTAAATGTCTGAAAAAAGACGCTACACATTAACTCAAACCTGGTTTAGTTAAACGGTCAGAGTCATCTGTATGACAGATCAAAACAATTGTATTAGCTGCATTCTTGTTTTCTGCAGTGTTTTAGCGACAGTATCTATTTTACTGTTTGGGGGCGCTTCTGAAGGACTTCTGAAGCGAAGCGTTCGTGTAAGAAAAATATCCATATTTATATTTGCTTTATAAAGTTTTAAATATGGATATTTTCTTACACGAACGCATCGCTTCGCTTCAGAAGGCCTTTATTAACCCCTGGAGACGCATGGAGCACTTTTATGATGGATAGATACATTTTTATGGACTTCGAAACAGAAACGGCCATTCACTGCCATTATAAAGCTTGGAAGAGCCAGGACATTTTTTTTTTTATATAACTCCGATTGTATTCGTCTGAAAGAAGAATGTCGTATACACCTAGGATGACTTAAGGGTGAGTAAATGATGGGCTAATTTAAATTTTTGGGTGAACTATCCCTTTAATGTTGCCTTTTACGTCTTTAGCGAGGGAGAGAGAGAAGCATTGCTCAGGGAGCGGAAAGGGCTTGAATGAAGCACTTTTGGCTCTAGATTAAAATATTATCGATATAGCTCCGAAAGATCATTACCATAAACAACAATGAGTGCTTGTGGTGTGAACTGCTCCGTTCTTTTGACGCGTTGCTCACTTTAATCTGTAGAAACGGTAAAATGGCGCAATTATGTCCCGCAGTCTGCCATTTGAATAACACTGGTATAGAGTAGACAGGAAGCAAAGTGGAAGAGAGTGGGGCGGGACGGGACAACAATTCGGGACTCAAACTTGGGTCACCTGAAGCGCGACTGCACTAAATGTTGGAGCAGTGCCCACGAGGGTATCGGTTCCAGCATTATAATTACATTTTGTGTTAGACACACTGCTAAAGCACACATAAAGTACATTAGAGAGTGGCCGTAGTACCTTGGAGTTCCAATCATAGTGGTAACCAAGAGTCACCCAGCGCAGTTTTTCTAGGAGAGTTTTGGGCTCTCTTTTCCCACAGCCTTTCCTCCTGCAATAATACACAGACCCGTTTAGATAAGGAAGAGCGTGAGATAGATTAGGTGTGGAGCAGTAGCACAAACCATTCACACAAATGTTGTGTGATAAAGGGGGCCTAACAAACTGCAATACCTCAAATCTACCATCTAGGTCACAGTAAAATTACCAGAACAGACCTAGCCACAAGGAAAGCATCTATGAGGATGCTATATACTCAGTATCAAAAGGTGGAGTTAGCCAGCACACCTATATTGTATCTATACTCAAATAATTGCCACAGATCCTTCAAAATATACAAATATAGCATTTGTTTTATTTAAAAAAAAATCTAAAATGCACTAAAATAATATACTATAAAATAAGATTCTACTAAGCTGCCAATGCATGTCAGGATCTTTTGACTTACCGAATACCATCTATGCTTCTTTCCCAGATGTTTTCAGTCTCCACAGATGACATATGCATATCCAGGTTACACACGTTGGGCTTCTGTGGATAGATCTTCAGACACTGCTTTACCCAGTACTGCTGAGAACCCGGCAGGAATGGGTTGGATATAAAGATAAACCCTACGTTCCAACAGTGACAATATAGTTAATTTAATCTCATTAAAAATAAACAAGAAGACATGGAAGTTTTCCATAACAGCATGCTAAAGAGCAAGATTTAAAGTCACCCTCTAGTCAATAATTGTATCCCATAAATTGCGATCTTTGATCACCAAAATTACATATTTAAACGTTTTTTTTCCATGAAAAAAAAGTCTTCAAGCTTTAAAATAGCTTTAATGTAACTCTACACCCTTGCCTCATTTAGTATACGCGGATCTATGAATATGCAAATATTCCCCGCCTCCACTCACTCCCACCAGCTCAGAGATCCACTCGTTGGCAATCATAGGTTGACGTGATTGGTTACAAGGTAGTTTGTGATGTCAGACACACCAGCGATTTCAAACCGTGTTTTTGAGACTGTCTTTAGTTATTAATAGGCTACCATATATTCAAAGTGGCCTATTTGAATATATGGCGTCAAAGTGGTGATAATAATAAATTAAAATTGGGATTATGCAATGCAGGAGATTTTGACATTTGTGTCTTACATAAAATGAATTAATGATAGGCTTCTGTCACTACCGGTATATCAAACCCATAAAATCCTTTAGATTCTGGAGAACATACAGTATGGCAGTTAGGCTATTTAGAATCGCCACCAGCCTATCAAAACCATACCTGGATATCCATGCAAACCAAAAGCTTTCCAGTCAGTTACCGGCCGAAGACCAGCTTTAGAAACCTCTTCCTCGGTTATAGGAGTGGAGTTAAGTTCACAGGTAAAAATCTAGACAATGAGACCAGTTTTATTACTAGAAGCACAAAACTGAATAACATACAAAGGCATAGCAAATTACTATGACCAAAAAGTTGTAGGCTACATGTTCTGAAAGCATGTAGTATTATACTTAATAGTAGTTGTAGTTTAATAAACATAGTTCATAGCCAAGTTATTTTTTTTAATAAACCATAAATCATAAAAATGTTATTTTAACGGGTTAATGGTAATACTACTAATATTATGCACGGTTTAAGAAAGATTTATAATCATAAACATAAATGTGGGGTCATTGTCATTACAAGGTTCGGTTTAATAAGCAATTTTTAATAGTAAGATTAGTTGATAAATATAGAACATACATATTCTAATAACTGATTTATAATAATAATAATATTAATAATAAACTGTTTAGGAAAGACCTATAGCGTCATAATGTTAATGAACAGAACACGCAATATTTATCAAGTCTGAATGGCTCACCTTCTCATTACAAGGTCTGGAGAAATTAATGACCTCATTGAAGTCTGGAGGAGGATTTCTCCTCTTGTAAAACTTGAACAGTTTTTTAAAAGCATCTTCTCCATGCTCCAGTATGGAGGCTGCCATCTTTGTCGTCATCATGTGACCTTTCTATTTCTTACGGCAACGGTACAACGCTTCGATTTGATTTGATTTTTTTTATTACTCAATGCAAATAAAATGACAATCAATAACATAAAAGGTATCGCAAATCGATATTTCACGTTTCAAAGTTGTATAGTTTTAAGGTAATAAATATTTTTTCTTCTGGTCACGTGGTCAGTGTCACCGTAAGCTCCATTCGACAAGGACGAAACATGGCAGCGACAGCAACTGGGAAGAAGGTGTTTGAAGCATTTGTGTCAAAAGTGCCATGGACCATCGCAACGAGTGAGTAAAGGATACCATTTGATCAATGATTTACATCAAATAGGTAAATAATACTCGTATAAATGCATTTTATGAGCCAGTCATCATTATCCGTAACGCATCATAAGTGTCTCTAATAGTAACGTTAGGCTATACAGTGCTGCTTTATATGTGTATCAAGCAGATCATTGTCTAATGTATGTTATTGTTCTGTGTTCTGTTTCAGAGGAGATTAGAGAATACTTTGCGCAGTTTGGCCAAGTGAAGAAGTGTCTCTTGCCATTTGTAAGAATACACATATGTAGTGTTTTAAATTTTTGTTAATATCACCGTCATACTGAGATGAGTTTTGTCTTGTTTTGCAGGATAAGGGGACAGGTTTTCATCGGGGGTTTTGCTGGGTAGCATTCGCTTCAGAGGAAGGACTGGAGAATGCTTTACAAAAGGATCCCCATTTCATCGAAGGAGCAAAGGTGAGCATGTAGTTGGGAACTGGATGAACCCGGCCCAGATGTCTCTGGTAAATGTTGTAGTAAGAACATCTGAATCAAAATGTAATTTTCTATTTTCTTTTAATGTAGCTCCAGGTGCAAAAAAACAGAAAGCCATTTTCTGGAAAAAAATCAAACAAAGAAGCAGAGGACGTCTGAAGAGATCTGATTTCATGTCTCAAGTGTTGTGTCTTCAGTAACAGAAAACTCTTATTTATTGTGGATGTGTCTCTTTACTTGGCATACTTGTTTTCAAGAAGCCAAACTTTAATGAGTTTTGATTGTTGCTGTATTGACTGCTTGTCTAGTGTGTTCTTGTTTTTTCTTATAAAATGTCCAATGAAATATAAAGAAATGTGAGTCAAATAAATTGGGATATTTTGAATTATTTTGTTGTGTTGGCTACAAATTATAATTTTCTTTGTCGGTGTACTATTTTGTATTATTTTTGTGTTTCCATTATAATTCTGAATAGATTTGAACATTTTGCCTTTTCCAAAGTATCTAAATCAAATTCTATTTTTTTTTTTTGATATTCGTACTGTCAAATTGATTAATCACATCTTGCATAAAAGTTTGTGTTTATATAATATATGTAGGCCTATGTGTATTATATATATATATATTATGTGTGTATATATACCTATGTATATATTAGTGCTGTCAAATCGATTAATCACATCTATTTTCACAATAAAAATTGTATTAATCAATTTGACAGCACTAATATATACATAGGTATATATACACACATAATATATATATACACACATAATATATATATATATATTATGTGTGTATATATACCTATGTATATATTAGTGCTGTCAAATTGATTAATACAATTTTTATTGTGAAAATAGATGTGATTAATCGATTTGACAGCACTAATATATATATTTGTATACACAAATTAAATTTTAGAATGTATATAAATTAAAAATATATTGTAATTAGAGATGCTTGAGCAAAATGGACTTAATTCCTTATTACTTTTACATGTAACAGTTGAGTAATAACTTGAGAGTTTTATGTATAACTTGAGGAATGCAGATGCATGAAACATTTCATCAGTGTGGATAATTTATTTAGAGGTTAATCAAGGCTGCATCTAAGATGACTCTGCCAATGTTCCGGTCACATTATCTGTCCGAGCTCATGTCATGTTAAATCTGGTCACGCTCCATCACTACCTTGTCCTCTTCACCTCAAAGAAAAAGAGTATATAATGTGTTTATGGAATACATTTTGAAATATATCTTTTGACTGAGGTTCTCTCTGTAAAAAGAATGTGGTTGGAATTATTTTTATTGCTGTGAACATCTGTTCAATCATATCGCTTAATAGAAAAAATGGGTTGTGGTAATTACATTTTGTACTTGCATCTACTTACAAACTATAGTTTAATGTTATGACACTTATCTGAAAATGTTAAAATTAAGGTCAATCCATGATAATGTATTTGTATAAGAAATCAAATCAGAACTGTTTTGGCTTCTCAGATTTTCTTGAGACATGCATTACAATGGATCAATAGCTTATCATATTTAATATTCATTATTTAATTTCATTTATTTAATTGGCAAATGGCAAAGATGGGGTTATTTTTAGTTATTTTATTGGGGTTATTTTATTCAAAGATGGTTATGTTTTTTGTTTCAATTTAACCAATGACTGCTTATTTCTAGACTACAATGACCATAATGCTTTGCGCCACGCACGTCAACAGAGACGCCAGAGTTGAAAGGTCAGAGAGCGACACCGGCTAGTGGATGACAGCGTGAGTCAATGAAGGTAAATCAATCTGCTGTCTTATGATTATCTAAACATACATAATCACAGTTATTAACTCTGACACCATGCGATAAAACGATGTCGGTTATATAGTTATATTCTCTCTATGTGTTACGCAAGCGCTTGTATAACAAGCAATATTTGTGATCAGCTGACCTCGTCTTTCAATACACCGACTGATATTATGAATGAAAGTGGTTTACTTGTGCTTCGATATGGTTTGCTTAAACTGTGCTGCTGTGGTGTTTCGTTTACCTCATTTATAAATTGGATAAATAACGCAATTCGGTTTCAGTTGTGTAAACCAGGGCTGCATTTCCCTAAAAAGCATCATGATGAGCCCAAGTTGATCTTGAAGAAACCAATTACGTCACAACTTAACTGCCACGCCCCCAAAGTTTATCTGCAGCAAATTTCATCAAAGTAAATAATCAAACAATGTTTATTAGTATGTATTATTTCTATAATTATATTAGTATCTCATTATTGATATGTTTGCTATTTACAAACTATTTTTGGGAAGATACACATGTGACACTGGATCACAAAACCAGTCACATGGGTAAATGTTTTGAAGATGTATACATAACCTGAAAGCTGAATAAATAAGCTTTCCATTGATGTATGGTTTATTAGGATAGAACAATATTTGGCCGAGATACAACTATTGAAAATCTGGAATCTGAGGGTGCAAAAAAAATCAAAACATTGAGAAAATCTCCTTTTAAGTTGTCCATTTATGTTCACGATTGTGCTGCATTCACTCACAAAAATAAATGTTTTATATATTTAAAGTAGGAAAATGACAAAATATCTTCATGGAACATGATCTTTACTTAATATCCTCATGATTTTTGGCATAAAAGAAAAATCGATAATTTTGACCCATACAATGTATTGTTGGCTGTTGCCACAAATATACCCGTGCGATTTGTGACTGGTTTTGTGATCCAGGGTCACATATGAGACAGTATGAGAAATTAAATGTCAGTTAATCAGTTGTTCTAATCAGAATCTAATACTGATTTGTGTGGGATTTACTGTTTGTTTTTAAATCTGCTAATGTTATGAGTAGGCTTACTACAAGGACAGCTGCGTAATGGTGATAGATAATGTTTCTCTGTGTTTTTGCAGTTCCTCACATGGCTGTTCGGCTACTGAAGGTATCATCTGTTGCCACTGCAGTGATCGCGTCATCAGGATTTTACCTGTACAGCAAAAATGTGGACTTCAATGATCTCAGCATTGTCAGATTTGGGAGGGCAGCTGCAACGGTAAACATGAATGCATATTTTTCACACTTTTAATTCATTAAACTTTTAATAATTCTGAATACTACAAACTTAAGGATTGTCTTTTTTCAAAGAAGACATCAATGTTAAAGCCGCTTCAAAAATGAAAGTATAAAAAAGGGATAAAGTGTGTTAACTATAAGTCAAATTTTGTCAATATTCTGAACAAAAGAGAAGAAAATGTATACAAAAAAGTATTTTACAAAATAATTTCTTGACAATCAAAGTCATACGTTTAACCATGTTGTGTTCCAATTTGATGTCATAAAAATTTAGCCTGTTAATAGGTTTTAAAGTACCGTTACCATGATAACGCAATGTTAAATTTCAAAATGTTGATGAAGATGAATGTGATACCTAATTTATGGTGCTAGCTAAAATATGTGATGGAGAAAAAGGCAAATAAAAAAGCATGCCAAGCTACAGTGAAACTGCTGATAGACCAAAATGCTTCTTAGGCCCCGTTTACACGATGGGAAAACGCAGATATTTCTCTTCGTTTTGGCCTGTCATTTACACGAAAACGCAGTTTTTATCCCAGAAAACGATTATTTCTAAAAACTCCGGCCAAAGTGGAGATTTCTGAAACGCCGTGTCAACGGCGTTTATATGTTGTCGTGTCAACTGGGAGAAACGGGGTTTTAGGTTCTCTCTTGTCGATTCTGAGGATTCCGATTGGCTTGCATGGCTTTATCCTTCTCCCCACACAGCATAGTTATGATGGCGCTCGACGGCGTATTTATGCGGGTTGTGTGCACGATGTTATTATTGAAAACGGAGGGGGGGAAATATTAGTTTCTCTAAATACCCGGCTATGTGTAAATGTGGCCTGAATCCCAGGTGTAAACTGGGCCTAACAGTTAACAGGCTAAATATTACTTGCATGTTAAATATTTATTTTATACTAAATACATTTACTTTTTGCGTTTCAGTCACAGTAACTGAATTACTAAAAAAAAATAGTGCAAATACAGTGTATGTTTAATTAATAGTTCTGTCTAGTGTGCAGTTTTTCTTCACAGTTTTCATCTTTGTCTCTGGAATGAATGTTTTCAGACAGCTGTCATCAGTTATGACTACCTCACCACTCTCAGAGATGTACAGTATGGGACAGAGGAGTACTGGGCTGTCAAATCAAAGGTAAAACTCTTTGTCTTGGTGGTGACGGGTTATATCCAGGAATATCTGCTGTGTGGACATTTTATTTGATTTCTTTTGGGCTTAATTTGATAGGAAAGTGTAGACTGGAAAGTCTGGGTCCCCTTGAGTATGTCCAGGTCTGACGTGGAAATATTTCTTGAATATCCTCATTTTAAGAAAGGAATGATGTGGTCCTGATGTAAATAAACTTTCCTAGAGATGAATGGGCATCTCATTGTGTGCTTTTGCCTTTGATAGTGCACTAAATATGTGCTAATTCTATGAACTGCATAATTTACTATTACTACAAAGATGCCTGAACAATAACCTACTGTACACTGTTTCAGGAGCCACTGTGTTTTTTAATGGGTATATAGTGAAACAAATTTGTTTTGGTCTCGGGCTCCATGATTTTTAGCGATGTCCTTGCACATACACAACGATTTTTACTCTTTTATGCCGTGTTTCTGTGTTCATGTAATCTAAAATTATATGTAGTATAATGAGCAATCATATTTTATTAAATGTCACCCAAAAAACACATTACTCAAACCAATATGACAGCACTGAAGTCAATAACCAAACATGCAATCTCATTATTGATGCATTGATCAAACTTTCAAACACTGAAATTAAAAACACCCTAAACAATCTGGCTCGCTGTTCGTAGGAACATAGCTGCAAATGCCAGGCAATAATTCTTGTGCCATTTCCACCCCTGTGTATAAAGGCCATTTGAACAGCTCCGTCAGGTACAGTTAAACAGCTGGTGCAGGGAAAGGTTGCAGTCTCTCACCTGTGTGTGTGTGTGTATGTGTGAGTCTGAGCGCTGATGGCAGTCGCTGGAGGGAAGCGCTGAACCCTGAAGAGCAGGGTCCGAGCCAGATGCACTCTCTGCCAGGCCCGGGTACGGTGGATAGGGTGCCGTTTTCCTTCCCCCTCGGGGCCCGCAGTCAAGCCTGGCTACACACGCTGATTAGAATTAATGCAGGCCCCTGATTTAATATAGAGGAGAGATTTGGCTTCTAATTATTCTCTCACTAGGTGATTCTGCTCACTGGTCGTAGGTTGTTTCGGATCATTCTTGCTTAGATTTTTCTCATTTAATGTTTTACTGCATTGTGGACAGTACAAATTAACAGGTTTAAAAGTCTTTTAAATAGTGTACAGCTAAAAATAATTGGTTTGTGGGCGTTTGGTCTTCTGTGATACTACAGTACCACGCTTTTTGGGACATGATACTATGGTTATTCTGTTTTGTGCTGCACATTTACAATAGTAATACCTCAGTATGTTGGACATGCGCCATTGTATCTTTTGCAGTATTATGCAAATGCCATAGTAAGGGAATATGCTAGTCATTTATTTTTTTAAATTAGATTTTTACCATTGGATACTTCAATTTTGAGTATGCAATTTACTAGTGTTAGCCTCAGATGTCATGCCCACACACCGTTGGTAATGTATATAAAGCAGACAAAATTGGAAACACTTCTGGTATTTCAAAGTCGTCATCTGATTGGTTGAATTCTGCAGTATTTCCAGGAGACGTGTGTGTCACGTTCTTTAACGGTCCGCCAAACAAAGGTGCCGCAAAGCCAAACACCCTCATGGAAGAATGCCATTGAGTTTACAACTGTGACAATGAGCGCTTATCAGGATCAACTAAATGCTGGATATGTGACTCTTTAAAAAACATCCAAGAGTTTTACATGCTGGTGTGTTGTTGTAGAGAACGACTTTACATTTTCAAGCCCCTAAACATGATGCTGAACAAAACAAACTGTGATTGGTTACTTTACCTATCTCTGGGGCGGTCCTTGGCCAATGAAAGCTGCTATAGAGTCCATACCTTCTGCCGTGAGTCTGTTTTTTTTTTTGTGATAACATACCTTGTTGAATAAAAGTTATTAATTGATTAATTAAAAAAAAAATTGTGCCTTTTTTCAGTGTTATTTTTAATGTATATGACAAAATGAACAATAAACAAATGGCACCAGACTGTACATACTAGCTACATTTGAATACATGACCTCAAAATGATATCGCATGTAATTGAATTATCTGTGTCTCAATGTTTAGCCGATCAAGGTCCTGGCTAGTGCATTTTCATGATTCAAATTCTAGGGAACAAGAGATGATTGAGAGGTGCTCCTAGTTTGGTATCACCGCAGCTCTAAAATTTGTGAAGGTTTTTTTGGGGGGAGCGCTCACTAGATGATTTGCAGAAGGACAAGCATGTCTCATTGCTCCATGAGAACAGTGCAAGGGATCATGGGGGAGCTCCCAGGTGTTGCGGCTCTGTAATGGCCACAGCGTGTGACTCATGTAATGAGGGGCGTTCCACACAGTTAACCATGCCTCTGCTCTCTGCAGATCAGACCACCTGCTCTTTATGCCTACCAAGTGCTTTCCATCTCAGCAATTAAATCACTACTCACTTTTGTGTGACGTAATGATTATTACTAGACAGTTTTACCTTTTGTGCTTTATAATAATCTTGTCAGCATGATTGTGGCCTAGACTTCCATTCAAAACACTTTTTTCTTTATTTGGAAAGAAATTAATACTTTTATTCAGCAAGGACACATTAAATTGATCAGAAGTGACAAAATATTTTTATTTCAAATAAATGACGTTTATTTGAATTTTCTTTTAAAGAGATGGTTCAAACAAAAATTAAAATTCTGCCGTCATTTACTCACCCACATGTTGTTCCAAACCAGTATGAATTTCTTTCTTATGCTGAACACAAAATATATTTTGAAGAATGTTGGTAAAATATTTGTACTATGAAAAATACTATGGAAGTCAAAATTTTGAGTGAAATGACAGAATTTAAATTTTTGGGATGACCAATCCCTTTAATAAAATAATATTTTCCCAATCACGGTTTTCCCAAAAATATTAAAGGATTAGTTCACTTTTAAAATGAAAATTCTGTCATCATATACTCACCCTTAAGTTGTTTCAAACCTGTATGAATTTCTTACCTCTGCTGAACACAAAGGACGATATTTAGAAGAATGTCAGTAACCAAACAGTTTTTGGTTCCCATTGACTACCATAGTATATTTTTTTCCTACTATGGTAGTCAATGGGAACCAAAAACTGTTTAGTTACTGACATTCTTCTAAATATCTTCCTTTGTGTTCAGCAGAGGTAAGAAATTCATACAGGTTTGAAACAACTTAAGGGTGAGTATATGATGACAGAATTTTCATTTTAAAAGTGAACTAATCCTTTAAGCAGCACAACCTTTTTAACCTTGATACATGTTTCTTGAGCACAAAATCAGAACGATTTCTGAAGGATCACGTGACACCGGAGACGGGATAAATGGCTGCTTACGATTCAACTTTTGTATACCTGTGTATATATATATATATATATATTATATATATATATATATATATATATGTATATATATATAAAAATAGAAAACAGTTTCTTTTCAATTTATATTTCACAATATTACTGTATTTCGATCAAATAAATGAGAAGGAAAGTCATCTCAGAGGTTGAGAAGGTTACATTTCAATCAAGTTTGTTTCCATGTTGTAGCTCATTAAACAGAGTAGATCTTTGAACTGAAATTCTTGAAACACAATTTGGCTTTATATGCAGTCTGAAACCTATAGATCTGACAATCCTCTTCTGCTTCTGTCATATAATCTTTGCTGTTGGATATTGCAAATTTGCATGCATTTTCCCCGGTTTCTCCCACTGCGCTGGCACATAATTTGCAGTCAAAGGTGGCAAAATGGACTACTTAGAAAGTATTCCTGGGGAGTGAGAAATCACTGGGTCCACAGTTTGGTATTTCTTAAATAGATGCTTTTGGCCCTTTTAACCCACAGCTGATGTCTCCTGATAATGTATTCTATGAATAGCAAGGAAAACCACTTTTTCCTGCAATGTCAGTGTGGCTCCAAAGAAAAGAGCCCAGCAGTGAGAGCCAGATGAGAGAGAGATTACGTCTGTTATCTACCCCTGGAAAGACCACCTGAGAACATTGGTGACACCCAAACTCAAGACACACACACACACACACACACACACACACACACACACACACACACACACACACACACACACACACACACACACACACACACGTTGGTCCAACTACATTGAGGACTCTCCATAGGCGTAATGGTTTTTATACTGTACAAACTGTATATTCTATCCCCTTACACTGCCCCATCCCTAAACCTACCCATCACAGGAAACATTTAGAATTTTTACATTTTTAATAAAACATTGTTTTTTAAGTTATTTGAATTACGAGGACTCATGAAATGTCCTCATAAACCACATAAGTTTTAATACCAGTGTAATACGCATGTCATTATTCAAATTTGTGTCCTCAAATAACACACACACACACACACACACACACACACACACAATTAGTTGCAGATCCTTTTTCCTTTCTTTTTGAAGTAGAGGAACCATTTAAAGATTGGGTACTTGTAAATGGTTCATTAAAACTAATTTAAAACTAATTAAAATAGCATTTGTTTCAGTTGACAAATGTTTTTAATGATGGACATAAATGTAATAAGTGAGTATTATGTATAACTCCATGCTGACAAGAACTCAGAGGATGCATTATTTCATAATTTTTTAGATTTCAGAACAGACATTGTATATGATTTCTTAATTTCTAAGTATTTAAATTATGTAACATTTAATATTATTTGTAGTGATTATTTACAGTGGTTATTACTATTAGTAAATAAAAAATAAGTATACAAATAAGTTATCAAGTTTAGTTTTTTTTATTGTTATTAATATTTAAACTATTAAAGTTGCACTTTAAAACAACTACCAGTGTCAGTTATAGTACCTTAACCACAAAAATGAAGGTGAATCTGTAAACTAGAGCCACCCCCTCCTCCTCATAGTCTCTCCAAAACTATCATGTAGAAACTGCAGGATATCGCAGCGAGACAAGCTGCTCACTGGCCTGCTTTGATTACGGCGCATGGACGCCCGCAGTTTTAGACGACAACACCGGTGGCACGCAGAGCTGTAGCGATGCTGAATAATGCATGCACTCAAAGTTGGAGGGCAGGTGTACCAGGCACTGCTGCTGTCAGGCGGGCATCGGAGCACAAACGGATGTAATCTGTTTTTCCTGGCGCTGAGAGGCACTGCTCAGAAAATAGCAGTTTTTCTACCCACTGCTCAGAAAATAGTCTTGCTCTATGATATCTTGCCCTGTGTGGGGTCTTCATTGAGGAGAGGTTGTGTGTCTTATCGTGGTTGACTGAATACCTACCGATAAATCTGAGGAGATGATGTGAATCATTGCGTGAATATCACAGAGATAAAGTGTCAGAATCAGCACTGAAAACGAGTGGTTCTCAACTGTCGGGTCGTTAAGCATTTTGGGGTAAAAAACTATGCTAAATGCATGGTATGATGGTATATTTAGACATTAACTTTTAATCCGTTTCTTTTTTATTTTAATTTTGAATTGATTTTAGTTGACTTTTTAATATTGAACAAGGCTTACATAAGAGTTTTGCAACCCCCCTTATATTTTAACTAGCATTAAAAATGCATTTTGGGTAGATTCATGAGGTAACTTTTAATTGAATTATTTTTGCATCAAAAACATTTCTTTTTGATTTTACTCAGTTTTTAAGGCAAGTTGTTACACAAAATTAATATATCTTCATTTTAAACATTTATTTGAACTTAATGTTATTTAAATATTTAAAATATATTCATGTCTGTTATTTTGAGTATTTGAAAAAGACCTGTTTGTACTGTATATGACGTTCAGTTATGTTTATACAATTAAAAGACTCTGCAGCTCACACAGCACAAGCAGAACGATACTTGGGTAACACCTTGTTTTAAGGTGACGTAGTTAGCCTACACGTTTCTATATGTATTTAATATAGTATTAACAGTAAGTTATGCATACCGGTAATTACAAGTAACTAACCCTAAAAAAACCTAACCGTAACATGTATAATAAGTAAATGTAGTTAATTAAAGGTATAGTTCACCCAAAAATGTATATTCTGTCATTATTTACTCACCCTCAGTTTGTTTCAAACCTTTATGAACTTCTATCTTCTGCTTAACACAAAATAAGTAATTTTGAAGAATGTTGGTAACCAGACAGTTGATGGACCCCATTGACATCTATAGTAGGAACAAAATACTATGGAAGTCAATGGGGCTCATCAACTGTTTTATTACCGACATTCT